>NC_134152.1:37362500-37662500 GCF_033958435.1 Carettochelys insculpta
GTGAACAACTTCAGCACAGCAGTCACGGAAGGTGTGATTTTTTTCACAACGGGCATGATCACGGCATTGTCCTTGGAGAGGGGAAGAGAGAACCACAGGTGACTGTCTGGTCAATGCGCCACTGGACGTCATGGTGCCAGGACCATAACAAAGCTGAACGGAATAAATGAGTTGTGCTGTGGACTGCAGCTGCCACCCTAAGAAACCACCTCCTGGAGCTTTGCAAAGGCCGGGCACATGCCCGTGTTGTGTCAGGGAACCCCAGAAGGGCCATGTGGAAGGACAGACTTTTCCTTCCCTACCTGAGACGGGGAGCCCAGCAAAGTACTTTGGGGAAGTGGGCAACAAACTCTGTCTGTGCTGGATACTGCAATGCCAGCCCCAGGGGTCCCAGGCCAGGCAGGGGCATTTGGAGGTTACCCTAGTATAAAGAAGGTGGCATTTCTGCTGCCCATCACCTGCCCCCGCCTAGATACAGCCCCCTCCAGCTCTGAGCTCTCACCAGAGATTCGGGTCACCACAGGTGGCTGCCATTCCTTGGGGGAAGATGGGGATTCAGAGAGCCCCTCCTTTCAGGTATGCATGTCTTTCACACGAGGGTGGTGTGAGCAGGGAGCGAGGGCGGGGGGGGGGGAGGGGGGATGGGACCCTCTTAAACATCATAGTGCTGTCCTTGGCACCTCAGCCTTTGTAGCTGGGTCTTAGACTGCCCTGCCTAGAGCGTTAGTGAGTGTCTGACTCTCTGTGCACTGTGTACCCGTGTGTTCCTCCAGGTGGCTGGCTTGGAAGAGGCTTTCCTCAGAGAAACTCTCAGTGCTTCTTAATTTTCTCAGTGTTTTGTCTCTCAGGAGACATTCTGTGCTATTCTGACCATCACAGGAGCCCGTCTGATCCCAGCACAGTGAGTATCTGGGAGATGGACCTCTTCAAGCGACCCTGGAAATAACTTAGCAATGACTCTCCCTAGCACGTGTACATGAGGAGGGCTGAATGCTTGGTGGTGAGCTCATTGGAGGCAGGAGAGAATAGCCAAGAATAGCCCACCTGGGGCATGTGCGCGTTAAATGGAAGAAGGGTGGGGGTATGCTGTTTCCTTTGTCTGAGTGTTTAATAGCCATTGTCCTTTGCTGGCCTGACACTTTCAGTACTACAGCAAGTTTCCTGCTACTCCTTTGGATTGGACTCTTCCAGTAAGCCTCTCGGGAATAACCTTTGCAAGGCTCCTGCTCTCCCTGCAGTTTGTTCTGGCAGAACAGTCTGTGTCTGAGCTGCTTTCTGTGCTGAACATGGACGATGGAGAGCAGAGTCTGTGGCTCCTACACTGCTCAATAAATAAGAGATTTCAGGTTCTTTGGTTGGAGAGCATGGTCCTGTTCTTGCTGGCTGTCTCTGCCCAGTCGCTGAGATTGACATGCAGTTTCCCAGGCACTGACCCGTCAGTCTGATACAGACAGCTTCTGAATCAGTCCATGCACAGTGCAAACACAGGCACATGGGAACTGGAATGAACCAGAAATAAAGAGATCCTTCTTGCGCAGGCCAAAGCTTATTACAGTGATTATTTTTGAGCTTTCACGCAAATAGAGCTGAGATTAGAAACATCAAATGCTGGTCACTTTTAAAGACTTCGATGCCAGGGAAAGTTGTATCTGCCTAAATCCATAAGCTTCTTTACACAGTAAATGGACTGTTCGCCATTTTTGTGAGCACTTGTCTTGTATTTACCCATTCTTATTCTTAGATTTAGGGCCAGAAGGGACTGTCTAGCCTGGCCTGTGCAATGTACGCCTTGTAATTTCACCTAACTACCCCTGGATTGACCCAATAGTGTGGATTAGCCAAAGGCACATCACCCCAAGGGGCAGCCTTTGCTTCTTCAAAGCCTACTTCTTCTGATTTTGGCCAGCAGCGCTGCCATGAATTGGGGGTTGGGGGCAGGTGACATTTTCCTGTTGGCCAAGTAATGCTGTAGGTGCAACATGGCTGCTTCACGGCAGCATCAGTCATGACTTGGAGTGAGGCAGGGGATGGGGTCGGGGGGGGAGTCAGAGGGCTCGAGAGAGACACGGGTGGTGCCCCCTAGACGTCTTTAATGTTCCCGTCACTAAGTTTTCACAAGTCTGAAAGTTTCTGCTTTCCTTTTTTAGTGCTGAAATCCAAGCTTGACTTTTTCTCTGAACTCTCTGTGCTGTCTCATTGCCTCTCCAGGGAGCGCAGGAGCTTTTCAGAAGTACGATGTCATGTAATGAACTAGCTTTCTTGGTGTTTGGAGAGTCCCAGAGGACAGGTTAATTGCTGTTAACCCTCATCCTCCCAGGCTTCCTATTATCCAGATGCCAAGCCCAGCTATTAAAAGGAAGTGCCTTTTGTTACGAAGCTGAAAAAGGGTTTCTTAGGGTAATGCGTGAGACCTTTTCTGTTTTCCAATGCAATTACATTTGCTGAGGCGTGCGCACCCATTCTTGCACTGAACCAGGCTGAATGAAATGGAGCTCCATTATTGCCCTCTCTCCAGTAGCACTTGAGTTGTCTGGGCTGTCAGGAAAGGAAGCCTGTAGTGGATCAACATAATCAGTGCAACTGGGAGATTAATTGCAGTGAAGCTGAGCACTTTCATATAAGGAGCCTGGGCTGTGCTGACGGCCATGCTTAGCTGAGGCGGGTATGGGATTCTCTGTTCTAGCTCTTTACCTTGGATGTTTATTTTGAGTTGCAATTTACAGAACGCAGACGTCTCTTACATGCAGGGCACCTCACCCACCCATCAGGAATAGGGGGTCAGGTCAAAAGACTGAGCCAAGAGCAGCTCTTTCCCAAGCCAGCAAACGAGGAAACAATAATGAACTCAGCCCAGTCTTTCCAGGAATGCCAGCCCTTGCTGTGGCCCAGCCGCTGACATCCAGGAAACCAGGCTTGGAACATGTCCCAGAATGTTAACAAGTTCAGGTTGTTTTAGACCAAAGTGGCATGTGGCTTCCAGCCTAGATGACACCTCCTGGGCAATGCTGCTGAAAGCTCCTCCATATATAACCAGGAGACTCCAGATTGAGCTCTTCCTGTGTGCCCGCCATTGATCGTGGGGGGTGCAGCCCAATATCAGCCAGGTTCAGGGAGTGGCACCAATGCCAGTTATGGACAGCATCGAGCAGGGCAGAGGGTGTGTACTCGTGCTGCTCACAGACCCGAAGCTGTCCAGCCAGTTCCAGGTACCAGCAGCCGCTGTCAGTCAGCGGGAGGGCTCTTGCTCTTACCATAATAAAATTAAAGCGAGCGTTTAGAAATGGCTATTGAGTGACACTTCTCCAGGGTGGATTGCAGCTAAATAAAACTTACAAAGTGGGCTGGTTAATCAGGCTTCAATTACACAGGAGGATGCTGCAGAAAAAACCCATTGTGCTGCCAACACTTGCTTTTTGTTTTCCATTTGCGCTTGTTCTGTTCTTTGTTCTTGTTGACCTGTGGAACTGTGCGCGTTCTCCCACACAGCGATACCACAGGTAGGGGAAGGGCTAATGGATACAGTGAGGAAACAAGGTACAACCACAATTGGCTTGCACTCCATTCCCCAGCCAAACGTGGGCACTGACTGGCAATGGGCAATATTATGTGTAACAACTTAAGCTGGTTGGAAACATTCCAGCAAAACATGTTGTTGTTGTTCCAACTTTCTGCTTTTTGTGGAAATCAAAACACTTTGTGGGGAGGGCTCCATTTTGGGGAAGCTGCAGAGGAAATCAGGCAGGTGGTCTCTGCTGTGTCATCCACCTGACTTCTTGGCAGTTCAAAGGCCGGGTGCCTCCAGAGCAGGGTACCTCAGGCATTCTGGGTTTGGGAAACCCACGGGGGTCCTGCCCTGACCCCTGGCTTCATTCCCTGGTGGGTGAGAATCTCAGACATTCCAAACTGGAGCAAAACCAAACTCTAAAGGGTCAGAAACCTGCACAATGGAATTCTGAGTGTGACTCATGATTTACACTGGCGATGTCTGTGTCTTCTGAATGGGCCTGTGTAAGTCAGAAGAGCACTGTTCCTGCCATATTACTGCCCAAGATAGTCACAACCTCTACAGTCATGGTCCCGGGTGCTTTCTGTGGTTACAACATCTTAGGTTCACACGGGGCCTGGGACTTAAGGTGAGGAAGGACCATTCAGTCATTTCATCTGACCTGCTGTATGACTCAAGCTGGAGTGTCCCCGTGTACTCTTGGGGTGAATGACTTGTGTCTGGCTAATGCATAATTTCCAGAAAGACCAATAGCCTGGATCTGAAGCCAACAGAGGTGGAATCTCCACCACTTCCCATGGCAGTTTGTTCACAGGGTTACTCACTTTCCCTGTTAACAATTATTTCAAGCTGGACTTTGTCTGGCTGTAGCTTCTAGCCACTGGTTTGAGTTCTGCCCAGGGGCCCTTCCAGCACTGGAATTGCTACACAGCAGGGATGGGTGCCCAGAGTGAAAGAGATTGTCTCAGTTTGGGAACTGGCTGTTGGGGGAAGTGGGTAAATACCTGACATCACTAGGAAGAATAGGATTAGTTGGTTCTTCTAAGTTACTTGGTTCCCTTAGTGTGGGCAGGTGGCTGGTTGGCTCCAGAGCGTAAGGATGTTTATTGTGCAGTTGTGACGTGGAAGGAGATCTTGTGTATCACCACCTCACTAGGACTAGTGAGTGCGGTGCAAGAGCCTGTGTTCAATCACGTAGGCTTTGTGCTGACTGCACAAGGGTGAATTTCACCCCATTGGCTCCCAGGCTAAGAACTAACCTGGCCAACAAGATACTTTGTTTCTGTTAATGAAATGTTACTGGATCTTTATGGAGGTGATCCAGCTCCTGCTGAAATCATTGGGAGTTGGATGCAGCCTTGACGCTTTATCTCTGCCAAGCCAGGTGGTGCATGGCAGGCTGGGAGCTGCGGGAGCAGACGGGGGGTGTGGGGAGCTGTCGGCTGATACGAGGTATAAGTCTACGTTCTACCTTGGTTTCTCTTTTCTGTCTCTTCTAGGATCCCAGGAGCAAGCACAAATTTAAAATCCATACCTACTCCAGTCCCACCTTCTGTGACCACTGTGGCTCGTTACTGTATGGCCTCATCCACCAGGGGATGAAATGTGACAGTAAGTGAAGCTCTGTGTCATGGCCACAGCTGATCTAAAGGGGCATGGCAAATCTGGTGATCTGGGGACAACGCTCCCAGGATGAAGTGTACGGGTGAAACTTCCATTGACTTGGGTGGGGCTGAGATTTCACTTCCTGTCTCACCCTGTCTCAATGCCCCTAACAGGACTGCAGCTTGGGGTGAAATGCTCACTGGAATAGACACAAGTTATGAGTTCTAGGCCATGATACTTGCTGGTTGTTTTCCTGGTGTTCACACAGAAGGCATAGCCGAAAGGGGACTACGGCTACGTCTACACGTGAAGCCAACATCGAAATAGCTTATTTCGACGTAGCAACATCGAAATAGGCTATTTCGATGAATAACGTCTACACGTCCTCCAGGGCTGGCAACGTCGATGTTCAACTTCAATGTTGCGCGGCACCACATCGAAATAGGCGCTGCGAGGGAACGTCTACACGCCAAAGTAGCACACATCGAAATAAGGGTGCCAGGCACAGCTGCAGACAAGGTCACAGGGCGGACTCAACAGCAAGCCGCTCCCTTAAAGGGCCCCTTCCAGACACAGTTGCACTAAACAACACAAGATACACAGAGCCGACAAATGGTTGCAGACCCCGTGCCTGCAGCATGGATCCCCAGCTGCCGCAGCAGCAGCCAGAAACCCTGGGCTAAGGGCTGCTGCCCACAGTGACCATAGAGCCCCGCAGGGGCTGGAGAGAGAGCCTCTCTCAACCCCCCAGCTGATGGCTGCCATGGAGGACCCGGCAATTTCGACGTTGCGGGACGCGGATCGTCTACACGGTCCCTACTTCGACGTTGAACGTCAAAGTAGGGCGCTATTCCGATCCCCTCATGAGGTTAGCGACTTCGACGTCTCGCCGCCTAACGTCGAAGTTAACTTCGAAATAGCGCCCGACGCGTGTAGCCGCGACGGGCGCTATTTCGAAGTTAGTGCCGCTACTTCGAAGTAGCGTGCACGTGTAGACACAGCTTACAAGTCAGGCATGCTTCTGCACAGCAGTCAGATTCACTGTAGGTAAAATTCCACCTTCTCAGCCCCAACTTGATTTTCTAGGAGTTTTAAAGGGGGAAGTAGCCTCTGACGTAGGGGGAGGGATCTTCTCCCAGTCAGTGAGAGAGCAGAGATCCAGGACATGCAGGCTACTAGCATGACTGAAATGCCCCTCTTGACCCTCATGGTCATGCTCATGGTGTTACCCAAGTACTGTGCCTCACTGCTGTGATGGATTGGGGAGCAGAATGGCCCAGGGCTCTGGAACAGGGGAGCTCCCTGGCTGAGATCAGGAAAGAGAAATGGCCTAAGGCTCTCTTGGGACTACTCCAGCCTTACTGGCCAGGCTTTTCTAAGGCTCACTGAAAAGAAGGCAGGAGAGAACTTCTCCAGCATTTTTTTTCTCCCTTGTCCCCTTTCCCCAGTCCCAGAGAGGCTGGTGTGCAGTCCCCACAGGTGAAAATTTTCTAGAGTTGGGGGGGCTCAGAGGCATTGCAGTGGGCTGGATGCAGGGTGGGGTGGAGTGTGTGACTTTCAGCTCTAGGTCAGGGGTTCAATTCCAGCCTGTCGGGTAGTGACCAGAGGCCCATAGCATGGAATGGTGGTTCAGTCGCCATTGTGGAACAGCCTGTGAAGCTTTACAATTCCAGAGGGTCTGGGCTCTGTCCCCTGGGGGCTCCTCAGCCTTCTCATCTGCCTCAACAGAGCCTGAATCCCCATTTGACCTTCAGCTGTGATCCCTCATTGGTAGGGCAGTTGATGGGGGAACATGGGAGGACACATGGGGGTGTGGGCCTTACGCAGGTGCAGAGGGAAAGCCTGCGATAATTTCACACTACATACACAGACTGACTCCTGGCCATGTGCTGGCTTTCAGCACCACCCTGTGGCTGTCCCTTGGTGGTGACAAAATGCTCGATGATTTATGTCGCTTCAGACTCCCTCCCCTCCTCCCAGAAGGCGTTTTCTCTGTGCTCGTGCAGGCGTTCAGGTGCAGTAGTTGGTGGAATTCATCAGGGAGCAGTGACAGAGAGATCGCTTTGTCGCTCAGATGCTAATTAAGTCAATGGCATTTCTGTGCCGAGGGAGATGTGCAGTAGCTAACTGCACTGGTGATGAGTACAGAACATTTGCTTGACTGGGAAACCTGTGCAGCTGCCAGGGGATTGCACGTTGCTGGGCGTGTGATGTGCAAGTTTCCCCATAAATACAGCACTGTGGGGACTGGTGCAGGCCCTGCGAATTGATCATCACTTCCAACACATCACCAAGTAGAAAGAAATGACTCAAGTTCAACAAGTGCCCACAGTCTCAGTCCTTTCCAGATTCAGCCTTCTGCAGAGCATTGCACCAGTGTGGAGCAGGTGAGGAGAGTCCCACCCTCCCTGGTGATCAAAGCCGGCAGAGAAAGGCCTGGGCTGTTTCTGGATGTGATCCTGAGATGAGAGCCTCGCTGGCAGACCCCTGTGCACAAGCCTCTGCCAAGCTGAAGCTACCCAGCTGGATTCTGCCTAGGCCCAGTGGTCTGTCTGCAGAGCTGGAGCCTGAGTTTGTCTCGATTCCCCCATGCTCATGCCCATCTCAATGGAGATTCAACTTCTTGCCCTGCTCTGTTTTGAGCTCCCAGGCGAGCGCCAGCTAGGAGCTGAATGTAACTGTGCCACCTCCCTGGTGTGGAGTAAAAGTCTGTTTCTTTCTGTGCAGCCTGCATGATGAATGTCCACAAACGCTGTGTGATGAACGTCCCGAGCCTGTGTGGAACGGACCACACCGAGCGCCGGGGCCGGATACACATCAAGGCGGATATAGACAAGGACGTTCTCACCGTTGTAGGTAGGTCCGTGGCTGTGCTATGCAGATGCACAAGTCCTCTAGTTGCTCACTGTTGTCGCCTGCTGTGCTGGAAACTTGACATGACCATGGGGCATGCAAGTGCTGGAGCTGCTCACGCCTGTGCTCATGCCCGTTGGTGGTGAGTTTGGGAGAAGTGGCCTCTTACTTCTCTGGCTCGAATTCTGCCTCCTCTTCCTGATCCAAACTGACAACTCCCACCCCAGGGCCCCCATCTGCTGGTCCTGCTGGTGGCTCTCTCATGTAGACCACAGGCTCTTTGGATGCAGGCCTCTAAGGATGCCAGTGAACACAGATCCAATAACAGTCTGCTGGTGTGCGTGCTACTCCCCAGGGCCAATGGTAACATGCCCAAACAATCTGTTAATGTAGAGTGGTGCTTGATCCTCAAAGCCCTGCAGGTTCACGGCGGCCTGGCTCCGTGATCAATAGGTGGGGCATATCAGGGCAGCAAGTTACCTGGGCATGTGGTGCCTGGGCTCCAGGAATATTCTTGACCCAGGGGACTTACTCCAGCTGTCCTTGTGCCCTTCCCCCGGCGCATCCTCCAGCCCTGCCTGATGCCCCCAGGTGATTCAAGGTGGCCCACCGCTCCTGGCGATGCAGCAGGGCTAGAGCAGCTTCCTGCCCCCTCTGGCTCCATGCACCGCTGCTGACACACCCTTGCGGTACCTGGGTGTGTGGGGGGGCGTGTGTGTCTATGTGCTGCACCTGCCCTGAGTGCTCCTACGACCAGTAGCGCCCATGGCACATTATCTGTGGGCAGCAATGCGCGGAGACACCCACACGCCACCCAGGTAAGCACCATACCCTTTCCTCCTCCCCCACTCCTTACCCCCCCAGAACCTGCCCCCCTCTTCCTCTCTTGGACCCCCTGCCCCAGCCCAGAGCCTGCCGTCCTCATCCCCTCCCGGACCCCCATCGCTCAGCATCCAGACTCCCTGCCTGGGCCTTAGGCGGGTGGGTGTGGGAGGAGTGCAGGTGTTGGGCATTTTGGGCACCAGCAAAATTTCTGCAAACCTGCTGCCCTGAGGCAGACGCGACCTAGTGAGGATCTCCGAAGGCAGAGGGGAAGTTCCAGGAGGGTTGTGTCTCCGGGTGGGGAACATGGAACACCGGCGCCCCTTGCGGTGTCTGGCACACAGGACACACACAAGTGCAGGAGGCGGGAGAGCATTTGGGCTCTCACCAGGGTTGGGCTCTGCCTCCAGTAAGCCCCTGCTCAAACACTGGTCGAGCCTCCATTCCTGATTGCCGGCGCCCGCTGCACATTTGCGAGGGCTCCGAAGTCCTGTCCGAGGGGTCTGCGGGAGAGACAGCAGCTGAGGACTAACTATCTGTAGACCCGGGCTGTGGAGGAAGGCGCTAGCAGCCAGGATGGTGTTTGAGGCAGAGGAGGGCTCTGGGCTGTCTGGGAGGGGCAGAGGCTGACTCAGGGCATGAGGGTGTTTCTCTGGATGGAGTGCGACGTGTGGCTGCACTGACAGGAAGGAGGGCCTTGCCCAGCACTAATGTCACTGCTTGTGTGGCTGTTTCGGCTAGCTTCTCTCAGGGACGGGTCTGGGTAGGAAGGACATACAACTGTATGGAATGGACAGGCCTCGGCTGGTGGGTCTCTGTTACAACCCTCCTCCCACCTCCCAGGCCAGCCAGGCCTCCAGACTAGTCCATGAATTTTGGGCTCCCCTCTTTCTGTACCAAGGGCTGAGTCCCACCCTCTGGGCTCTCCCAGTTCTTGAGAACAACAAGAAGTCTTGTGGCACCTTATAGACTAACCGATGTTTTGGAGCATAAGCTTTCCTGGGCAAAGACCCGCTTTGGCAGATACATCTGATGAAGTGGGTCTTTGCCCACAAAAGCTGATGCTCCAAATTATCTGTTCGTCTATAAGGTGCCACAAGACTTCTTGCTGTTCTCGAAGCTACAGACTAACACGGCTACCTCTCTGATACTTGTCACCAATTCTCGATGGCGTCTTCAGCAGAAATCTGCTCACCAGCTCCCTGCTGTGCCGATCTGGCTTCTGGGAGGAGATTCGGAGTTTATGCTGCTCAGATGCTGGGGGTCTGTGGTCAGGCTGGGGCACCCCAGCTCCGGGAGTGAGATTTGAAATAGAGGGGCTGCCTGTGGGGACTCTTGTGTTGCCAGCCACGGAATGAGATCCTCAGTTTCTTGTTCAGGTGCCTTCACTGCGAGGTGACCACAGGCTGACTCCAGCTAAAGCCTTTGTGCTGGGAAACAGGGATCACAAGCATCTGAAAAGACAAACTCGGCGCCGGAGATAACATTTTGTTTTCCACATCCTCCCTCTCCTCCTTTGCCCACCCTTGCACTTCTGGCTACCAGTGCTGTCCCTCTGAGCCATGCTGAGAGGGAGAGTGTTGCTCTAAAATGTTCAGGGAGCTCCCAGGTGTCTGAGGAAACTTTGGTGACTAAGTCTTGCACTTTGTGAATCAGAGGAGCAGTGTTGGTTGTGCTGGTACTTTGTACTGAATACCAGCACTTTGGCAGCCCCGGCCACGGGATAGCCTGGGAGGGGGCAAGCCGGCTGAGTACCAGCTCCTCTTTGTCTTATAGAAAAGGCACTGAAAAAAACACTACAGGCATAGAGCCCTGCAGATCTGCAGATACCTGCCTTATATATGTGGGTATCTGCATCCGTGGATATGGGTGGGGGTATCTGTGCAGCCGCATTTTGGTGTTTGGCCTGGTACATGCCTGAATACCTAGGTGGGACTTTCTAAGGGGGTTTGGAGTATGTGTGTGAGTCCTATGGAATAAAATGGGAAAGGGTCTCAGAAAAGAGCTCCGTGGCATGATTCAGGGTTGGGAAAACCTGCCTGAAAGTGAGAGATATAAGAAGCTCAATCTGTAGTACAGGATCATGATTAACCCCTGGAAAAACTTGGTTAGGGATGTGGTAGGTTTTTTTGTCACATGAAGCCTTTAAATCAGGACTGGTTGTGTTTCTGAAAGAGCTGCTCTAGCTCCACCTGATATTATGGCTTCTAATCACAAGCTGAGGTTCTCTGGCCTGCGTTGTGCAGCAGGTCAGATTAGAGGGTCACACGAATCAATATTTTAATTAAAAATGTTCACTGCTTTTGAAGAGGTTCAGGTGTTTGATGGAAAACCAGGCAGGTTTTTTTGGCAGTGAGGGGAGTGGCATTTTGTAAAGAAACCAGTATGTTTCAAGGAAAACTCTCCCAAAATGATTTTGTCAAGCTTTTTGCAGGGGCAAAAAACCCCCAAGCCCCTCTCCTTTCCCCAGCAGCTGCTCACATGCCTTGGCATGCACGTGATTTAAATCCCTAGATTTTATGCTGGGATGGGGAGGGCTAGACGAGAGAGAAATCTGTGGTCCCCCCAAAGTCTGTCCAAAGCCTCAGCAGAACCATCTGTAGCTCTTTGAACCCTTTCATGGGGTGCTGAGGAAAGTCAAGTGCACTTGAAGGAATGCTTCATTTACAGCCCTTTGTGGAGGTGTCGGTGGAAACCTCTCATCTGATGGCTCCCGGAGGAAGTCCAGGAACTGTACTGTACTCTCCAGCTTTTACACATAGCTCATGAAGGAGGAGAGGGGGCTCTCCCTGCCCCAGCATTAGGTGGCCTAACTTCTTGCTCTTGATGGATGGGATCTTTGGGGTCTGCTTGAGATTTTCAAAGCACAGGCAATGCCTGAATGTGATTGTACACCTCCCTTAGGGAAAGGGGACCCGAGCTGGCAGAGGGAGCTCTGTGCTGTGCACACGCTGGGCAGGGTGTCGTACGTTATCCCGCCATCACCTGCCCTGGCACAGCTTGGTCACTCAATAAACAGTTCTCTTCCCCCAGCAGCTGTCTTGTTTTGAGAGCAGGATCACAGATATTCAGGACTGTCCTGCTTCCTCCTGGGAGGCATCTGGAAAGAGAGTAGGTGCTCTAGGCCAGGCACGGGTGACCGACTGCTTGTGTAGGTTGAAGCACCGCTGAGTCTAAGTGCTAACCCAGGAGAACCAGTTGTAATTCCCGTGGGAGGAGTGGAGCTATTTAAGTGATGCCTTTTGAGCCCCACTGATAAGTTGGGCAGCATTGCCAAGCATGGCGTGCTGACCTCTTTGCTTGGAGAGTGGTGACAAGTTGCTGTTCCCTAAAGGGCCTCACTGGAACCCTGTGGGAATGGGTAGAACAAAGGCCTTAGCATCACCGTGCCCTGCTGCACCAGGAGATGCAAATGCGTGGTTCAGAAAAGACCAGGGTCCACAAGCACAGAACCATGTGGATAGAAGGGACCATCACATGTAAACCCTTGCCAAGGGGCAGGATTGGTCAGCTCCAGACAACTCCCCAGCCTCCTCCTGAAAATTTCCTGCAAATGAGCTTCCACAACCTCCTGAGGTGTCTGTTCCATTGTCTTTCTCCCCTGACAGTTAGGAAGCATTTCCTGAGACTCAATCTAAATCCTTCTTGCTGGACTTTGAACCCACTGCCTCTGGTCCTGCAATCCCTCAAGGTCAAAGTGACCCTGTGGGAGGGAGATCCATTCTGCAGAACAGCCGAGTCAGACAGTTTTAACTGGAAGGCAGGTTTGTGCTGTTAACGTGTCTCCTGAAAAGTCTGACAGAACTCTGAGTTTAAGAGTGCTTCGTTGGGAACCTTGCTAGCTGTTGGCTTTGTTTCTCCCATCCCCATGCTTTTTTTTTTCCACAGGCACTGAGCCTGTGCCTGGAGCACCTCTGGAATTTCCCATTGGGGTGATTTCTGACATTAAATGCTTGCATCACATCACTGGAAATTTTCAGAGAAACTCAATCTTCCCCAAAATTCCGGTGTGCCCAGCAGAAAGCTGGAAATGCTGTCTGCCTGCCTGGAAAACTCGCAGGAATTTCTCCTCCAGGCAGGAAAGCAGAAACATTTCCTCATGGCTGTTCCCACACAGAATTTCTCTGCAAACCTTTTCCCAGGAAAACTCCAGCAGTTTTGACTTCTTCTCTTTATTTGAGTTGAAGGTCTTTTTCAGGAACATGAGGGCTTTCCCCAGAAGGGATTTCCATGTTCTGCTTGCCTTGGGAGTGCTCCTGCTGTCTGGACCCCCAGCCCTGAGTGCAGAATGATTAGTGTGCAGTGTCCAGAGATGAGCCGTGCCAGGCCAGATGCTGCCATCAGTATGGTGAACACCTTTGTTTAAAACGAGCGTGGCGGCTTGTCTCTGCACACTTGTCCGGGCTGCCTGGGAACAGGTGGGATGGTAACTTGCACATTACCCTCTAGGTGGCAGCAGAGTCTCACAAATGGCCTGTGAAGTCTTGTCATCTCAGGCAGCACTAGGCGCATGTTTCAGGTGGGTTCTTGTCACCTCCCTGGCCTTTGCTTAAGCTCCCTCCTAGATGCTGGATGAGGCCAAGGTGCTGAGAGCAGCAGGTGCCCACAGAGCACGGGCAGAGCTGGCCTGGCTGACTTCAGGAAGATTACAGCATGAGCTGTGGGTGGGCATGGCTGCCGCGGGGCTGTGATAAAGAGGTGAATAACACTGATGGTAAGTCACCTTCCCCTCCAGCTGAGCTCCCGCCTTTGCCCAGGGTTTGCTGCCTGGTGCCATCCAGGGGCCTGGCAGAGCAACCGCGAAGTACGAGTGGGTTGTTGGCGTATCCCCCTTTCCCATCAGTCCCTGGGTTGTGTGGACATCTCAGTCCCTCGCAGCGGTGACCAGCTCCCTTTGCCTCTCAGACCAGGGAGCAGCACTCATGCATGAGATGCAGGTGCATCCTCCTGGCTGGAGGTTTGTCCCCCGCACTGTCACGCCCGGAGAACCAGCACAGAGGGCGCTGCTGGCGTTAGAATCCACTTTTGGACCAGTGGTCCTTTGCAGCTGCTCAGGCATCCCGCATATGGGCCTGGCAGAAATCTGAGACTTCTCCGCTGCTCAGTCTGCCTCCCAGTCAGCAGAGTGTGTCCGCGGGTCTTATGCAGGCAAATGGGGACAAAATCCTGGCAGTGTGGGACCTGGTGACTAAGGCAGCGGTTCCCAAGCTGGGGTCTGGGTGTTGCAGGGGGTCTACAGGAAAAAAGATAAATAAAAATAATGATAGAAAATAAACTTGGCTTTGATGGGGGCCTGCTAATGGTTTGGGGTCCACACACATGCAAAGGTTGGGAACCACTGCATTAATGTGGCGAGAACCCAGATCTCATTGAATTACAGAAATCAAACTCTTCTGACAGAATTGAAACACTGAGCGTTTGTCAAAGCTTTAGCACAGTGCATGTGTCTCCCCTCCCCTGGTGAAACCTCCCTCAGCCTAGGCTGCTGCGCAGTTGCAGAAGCAGAAAGAGACAGAGTCATAGTCTGATCCAGGGGCCAGCTGAGTCAAAGGCAGATTTCCCATTGACTCCAGCAGGAGCTGGTCAGGCCCATGCAAGGCCCCTCAGAATTCATTAGCCATGTCTTCTCTTTCGTGGGCAGCTCTTGTTTGCTGCTTTGAGCAGATTAATGATGCTCCCAGTTTCCTGGAAATTTCTGTAGCTAAGCAGAGGGCAGGACAGGGTTCTTCCCACACGGTGATGCTTGTGCTCTTGACCAGGCTGCTGCATCTCCAACCACAGTGGTTTGGGGTGGAGAAAAGTCTTCTGTCTACAACACTACTGTGTATGTAATAAGCATGTCCCTGAACTCAGTACGTGCTGAGGTTCATTCAATCACGAAGGAGTAAATAGTGCACATTTTAGGAAACACAAATCTCTGTGTCACCTAGGACAACAGCGATGCAGGGAAGTGAAGGTTGATGTGGAGCTCAGGGATGAGCTGTAATTGTTGTTGCAGTTGGCTTAATAGCCTGCATGGGTTGTAGAGTCAACAGCCCTGGCCCTTAAAGGAGGGGCATAAGTCTGTTGTTTGTTGAGAGCGGGTTTTACTAAGGATAATAAGCATTGGCTTTGGCTCCCTGCCAGTCTCGCTTTGTGTTAGGGCAAGAGAAATCACTGTGTGGTCAGTCCCCTGGTGTCGTTAGGAGCACAAGGACAAGGGAGCATTCACTGAAATGAAAAGGTTGAAAAACAATAAAAAGATAAAACCTTTTCACACAGCTTATCGTTTGGCTGTGGAACTCACTGCCACAGAAGGCTGAGGCCCCAACCCTACCAAGGTCCAACAGAGAGACAGGAAGTTTGTAACAAGGATATCTGAAATGTTAATGGGTGCTAAAAAAACCCAACAGACCATGATGAAACCTCCCACTTGAGAGGGTAAGCCGGTCTCTAGCTTTCAGCCCACGCCTTCACAGTTAATGTGGAGCACAGATGGCTCACACCTGCCTAGTAGGAATCGTGCACCTTTCTCTGAGGCCTCTGGTGACTGGCATGGTTGGGAATAGGCTTCTGAGCTGGACAGGCCCAGCCTCCAGTCCAGGCTGGCTGTTGGGTGCACTCCTCACACTTCAAGGAAGGAAAGCCTCAGCAAACATGGCCATGGAAATGTTACTGGACTGGGGCACAGCCAAGCATTGTGCCAGCTGATGGCTGTTTGATTTGCACAGCCACATTCTCCAGGCTGTAAAGAAAACAGCTGGTCCCCTCATCCATCACCCCATTTGCTATTGTCCAGTCGCTGCTGGCTGTGTCCCTGCGGCTGTTTCTTCCCTCTGTCCCCCGGGGAGAGCAGGTTGGAGTGCAGAGGAGAGGGAACCCTTGTGCTGATGGTCCCAGCTCCACTCTTGCATTTCTTCTTCTTGGCCCTCCCGCTGTTCTTGTCCTCGGGGCATGGTGCCCCTTCACTGCCCTCCAGTACTTCCTGTGCAAGGCCTTTCAGGGTTGGGCTGAAACCTTCATTAGCTCCCACTCCTGCGGGGCAGAGCCCTGCTGCCCTGTCTGAGGTGCTCTGCCTCTGGGACTGGGATTCAGCTGTGGCCTGGAAAGAGTCTTCCGAAGGCGTTTGCTGTGGGCAATCCTGCTTGGTCTGCCTACCATACATGCTCTTGATTCTGGGTTCAGCTCCCTGCCCCCTCTGATGTGTGCAGAGCCCCTGTTAGCTAGGCCGTGCGTTGCCCAGGGCATTGGTAACTGTCCCCAGTGCACACAGCCACCATCCTCTTTCCACTGCGTGCTTTGAAGCCTGAATCGGCTCCTGCCTAGGCTGCCTCCAGCCTCAGTTTCCCCCACCATCTAGCTAGGACAACAAATGGGGGACTAAGACCCCCCCACCTCAGTTTCCCCCACCATCTACCTGGGACAGCAAATGGGGGGCTAAGACACCCCCCTGCCCCAATCGCCTAGGTCCTGTCTGGCTCCACACAGCCCAGGTGGTGACGGAGTCTGTTCCCACCATGCGTTGGGCTTCTGCTGCTGCAGAGAGATGGGTGTCTCCCTCTCTTCCCTGCCAGCCTTTGCGTGGGAGAGCACCGGCGGCTGCTCTGACCAGAGTGCCAGGCTCGCAGGGCGAGGCACACTTTAGTGCTTGTCAGTGTTGCTGAAGCCTGGAGGGATCAGAGTTGCCCAGTGGCTGATGAACATAAGGGCGAAAGAGGCAGTCGTCCCAGGGCCCCCAGGCCTGAGGGGCCCACAGCTCCAGAACTCTGTTTTCTTGAAACAATTATCTTGAATGGAACAAAAGAATGTGTCGTCATTCCTATTTTAAAGTTAAAGTAAGTGTAATTCAGACACGCACCATGAGCACTGATCAGCATGAGTAGATTGTCCGGCACAAATAGTGACATGACATTCATATTTTAATATATTGGGGGGCCCCTGGTGACTGTGTTGTCCCAGGGCCCAACCTGTTCTGGTTCTGCCCCAGAGATGCCTGGTTCCCGGAGGCACGGACGCTTGAGTGGTGGTTACAGCTGTTTGTCCTGTGTCTGTGGTAGAAGCAGTGCCCAATTAGAGGCTGTTTCTGGAGCGGTGACCTTTTCAGAGGACCAGCTCTTGCTTGGGTCATTTCAAGTCTTTGTCTTGGGTGGGATTAGGATGAGGCATCTCCTGCTCTTTGTGCTGGCGACAGAAGGGCCCCAGGGAGTGACTGGCACTTTGTAGAATGCCTCTTTTGTCTAACCTTCTCTGTGTGGCCACCTCGGCATCACCCTGCCAGGTGCCCCTCTTGCTGTGGGAGATCCTGGCGCGGAATGGGAGCCCAGAGAGTGTGAGGTGGAGGGCGCTAGGGCCACAGCTGAAGAGGGATGTGAGGGCAGCTTTTGGGTGGCACAGCTGGCTCCCCTCCGGCAGCATTCAGGACATCCCAATGCATGTGTGCCACCTCTCCGCTGGGAGAGCCCTGCCGTGCTAGCTGGTCCCCATTTCTGCCAGTGCTCCCTCACCGATCTGACCAGGTCCCCTTCCACTGCCCTCTCAGGCCTGCACGTCAGCCCTTTGCAATTCAGCCACGCCCCCACCCCGAAGGAGGGATGCAAAATCCTGTTTGTAGGTAACCGGTTAAGCGTGATGCATAGCTGATTAAAGGGGAAGTAGGTCGCGGGGGAGGCTCAGCCAGAGCAGCCCCAGCCTGCAATGCACATGGGACCGCAGACAGGCTGCTGCGGATGGCCAACACGCCTAGGCTCACCGTGGACAGGGGCTGATCCTGCTGTCTGTGGCAGGTCCTGTGGGGATGGAGCAGACCCCTGCTCATGGTGGGAGGGGAGCTGCTCCACCCCACACCAGTTAACCGGAATCAGTAAGCCACAGCTTCTAAGGGTGTTAACTGGTTACCCTTTCACACCCCTATCCTGAACTCTGTCTCTTAAACAGCTCCAAGTTCTCACTCTGGCAACAGGCTCTCTGGCCGCCTCCTCTGCTCCCACTCCTGCTCTGTGCATCTATCCATGCTGCCCTGGATGTGCAGAACCCCACTCAGGCCGCAGCCCTCACCTTCCTAAGCGCCCATTTCAGTGAGGTCTTCAGTCAGGAGCTTGTTGCTTGGAAACCCAGGCTAGCAGAAATGGGGTTCAAGAAGAGCCAGATACGTTCATGGAGAACCGGTCATCGGTGGCTGTTAGCCAGGCCAAGCAGGGATGCCAGCTGTGTAATGAAGTGTCCCTTCGTAGGGCCCTGTTTGCCAGGAGCTGGAAGTGGACAATGGGTCGGGGGGGGCGGCAGAGGAATTCACATGACCACTGCCCTGTTCTCTTCATTCCCTCTCAAGCTCTGTTGGAGGACCAGACACTGGTCCAGATGGACACTTGGTCTGACCACCAAGGTTCTTATGCCCACCTCTCAAACGTCTGGTTCCCCCAGACTCTGCATCTCTTCCAGGGGAGAGTCTGTGGGTTGGCACGTCCAAGTGCCCAGTCAAAATTCTGGGCGCTCGTTATGTCTAGTATTTGAGTCAAGCCTCAAACTGCGAGACTGGCTCAGAATTCACAAGGGTTTTTAACAGTAGAGTTTGGATTTTGTCCCCTGGTTTCTGAGCCCCTGGGCTGCTCTCGGGGCCAGCTTTCAAACTGTTCTCTGCAGCTGCGAGGGCGGGAAACTCACGCTTCTTTTTTCAAAAGAAAGCTGAGCTTTCACCAGGGGCTGGAATTACAACACCAACCGTCCCAAGAGTCAGGATTCAGTCACAAGAGCTGGCCATGCTGTATGCAGACCCCAGCGAGTGGCCAGCGCAGGCTTCTGTGTGGGTGGGCCCTTCTGCTGCAGACACACCCTTCTGCATCCAAACAGGTGACTTTGGGGGCACAGAAGGGTGGTGGTGCAGATTGCAGCCTCTCTTCTGGGTGGGAGCACGTCTGTTGCCAGTCAGGAGCCAGCAGGGCCCACAGCATGGGCTGGAAGTGAGCAGTGCTCCTCCTGTAGTCACCAGGCACTATCCCGGAGCTGTCAGTACCTGAGTCGGCTTTAGGGCCAGTGGGAGCTCCTGATGCCAGGTACAACAGCTGAATGAGCTAGTGCAGTCTGCCCAGGGGAGGGCAGGGTGCTGAAGACTTCCTTGCAGTCATTCCTATGTGTTCACAGAGCTGCTAGTTTTTCCTGCAGATCTAACTGCTCCCAGTGAATCTGAGCCCCAGCTGCCACCCGTTCCAGTGGGGCTGTGCACTGTCCCAAGGCCTGAGGCTTCGGTAGAGCTTTATAGTAGAGTAGGTGGAAAAAATTATTAGAAAAAATGCTTCCCACCCCCAGTCTAAATATTCACGCAAACTCTTTGCTTCGGTGGGGTTCTGCTGGGTGTTGTCGTCTGCTGAAAACCTGTTGGATTTTTTTTTTTGTTGGTTAACTTGTTTCCCGGGAAACCAAATGTCAATGATTTGGATTTTTTTTATAATGGTAAACACTTTTGGAAAGCCAAGAGCAAGCCAGTTTCAAACTGTGTCTGGGAGAAGCCCCATTGGCGTTTCTGTGACATTTCTCTTTCCTTTCTTTTAAGCTGCTCCGAAATGATATATATTATTGGAACCGGGGAGGTGGGAGGGGTTCAGATTTTGTGTCTGAAACCCCAAATTTCTGGCAAACTCTCTTGCTTCCCAAAAATATATGTGCTATGAGCCTGGTGCTTTGGAATGTGCTGCTCTTTGTCTGGGTTCGTGCTGCTGTGGTACAGGAGGAGAACTGGGGGATGGGGGAATAACTTCCTCTTGGGCTAGGCAGGATAACCCAGGCAGGTGTCAGTTGCTAGCACTTCTGGAGTGGTGCTAGGCCACCAATCTGTATCTGGAGGCTGCCTCTCGGCCCCACACCGTGCCGTTGCACAGACAATCCCTAGCAGTTGGAGTGTGGGCTGTTGTTGGCTCGGCAGCCCCTGAGTGGCTCAGATGCAAAAGCCCGAGCTCTCTGCTGCCAGCGGGACTCAAATGCGATAATGCACAGAACAATTCTGGGCTGTGACTCAGCCCTGTGTTCTGCATTCACACTTCAGCAGGGCTGTCACCATCACCAGAGCACCGGTGGAAACCTGTTGAGCTGCCTCTCGTATTTAGCTGCTCCAGCAGGGCGAGTCTGTGCATTTGTTCTGCTAATGGGTCCTTTATGAGAGGAACAGGGCTCCATTACCACTCCTCTTGTCCTGTGGACTTGTTGTAATTGGATAATGGCATACCCAGGAGTGGGGCACTCTGTGTTGCCATCTAAGTCTCATTAACTCTGTTGTCTGCTATGGCATGTGCTGCTAGGAAGCACAATGGTTTTCTGGAGTTCCCAGCCTCAAGTCACTGTTTATTGTACTGTGTAATCTAATAATACAATTCCCTGCATAAATAAATGGCATTGTGTTGATGCTGTTGCTTTATGAAAGTCCTGCACTACGTAATGATTCAGGGACAGTCAGTCTCTGAATGGCAGGCAGGGAGAGAGATTGGAAAGTCAAAGACCAGGAAAGTCATCGAAACAGCTGCTGGCCAGATACTCTAAGTGTTTACTGCTTTTAAAGACCTGATCCTGCATGGCGCTGAGCATTCTGGTCCTGAGCTGCCAAAGCACTAAAACCCATATTTAACTTTACATGCAGGAGGTGTCTTTCTGAAGTGGTGATGAGTTGTGAGTTGTTTCAGGTTTGATGGGCATCCAAAGGGGAGAGGGGAAATGGTACCAAAAATCAGCCAATACATAAAGCAGGACCCCAAGGAGTGGGGCTTCAGCTGGATGAGCAGTGACCCGTTGCGTTTGTGTGGTTCCCAGTGGAGCTGGTTGAAAATTTTCCAATGGGAAGCTGCAGTGTTGGAAAATGTAATGATGCCATCTAACAGCTGTGTGGGAAATGGTTTTAACTTTGTTGTTTTGCCTTTTATGGTCATATAAAAATCATAATGACAGAGTTTCGATAAGGTTGTTTTGATGTTTCTGACGTTTTGACTTTTCTTCCTGATTTGAAATGAAAAAAAGATTTTAAAATGTCAGAATTTCCTGCCCTGCGGAAGTTCTATTTTCCAGTCTGCTCTAGTGCTCAGCTCCACTGGGGGCATTATGAATGACTTGTCTTTCAGCTAGTGTTAGTGGCACTTTATGCAAATTATAGCCAAGAAAAAGCCTCCTTGAATTTCCAAGTTTAATGCTTCTTCTTTGTCTTCAGGGCCCATTGTGTTATTGATGTTACAATAGTGGCTAGAGCTTCAACACAGCTCAGGCATGTGGAAAGGCCACACAGGGTCAGAGCAAAGATCCATCTAGCCCAGTGTCTTGTCTGCTGACAGTGGCCAATGCCAGGTGCCCCAGAGGGAATGAACAGAACAGGGAATCATCAAGTGTTCCCTCCCCTCTTGCCCATTCCCAACATCTGGCAAGCAGAGGCTCGGGACAGCTGGAGTATGGGGTTAGGTACTTTACAGACATGTACAGGGGCCCTCCCCAATTTACGGTCCATTTTGGTCAGTTTCACTGCCAGGATTTTAAAAATGGCTAACTTCATGATTTCAGAAATTTAAATCTGAAATTTCCTCATGTTGACATTGTAGGGGAGCTATCCCACAAAGGAGTTGTGGAGGGTCTATTGTATGGGGGGTTTGTGGCACTGCTACCCTTACTCTTGTACAGCTGGTGGTGGTGGTGGTGGTGGTGCTGCCTTCAGAGCTGGGCAGCTGGGGAGCGGTGGCTGCTGGCTGGGACTGCAGCTCTGGAGGCGGAGCGATCACCAGCAGCAGCACAGAAGGAAAGATGTCTGGTATGGTATTGCTACCCTTAATTCTTCACTGCCTCCTGTGGAGCCAGGTCCTTAGTCAGCAGCTGCCATTCTTTGAGTGCCCAGCACTGAAAGCAACAGTACAGAAGTTAGGGAGATGGGGGTATGGTATTACCACCCTTATTTCTGCACTGCTGCTGGTGGGGCACTGCCTACCGAGCTGGGCACCCAGACACTTTTACAGCCACCACGTTTCAGTTGCTCAGCTCTGAAGGCAGCGCAGCGGTAAGGGCGGTAATACCACGACCCCCTTGAAAAGACCCTATGATCCCCCTGCAACTCTCTCTTGGATCAGAACCCCCAGTTTCAGAAACACTTGTCACCGCGTGAAGTCTGCATAGTAAAGGGTAAAATCACACAAAGGTCAAATTTCACGACACGACTCCAGATTTCCCACTCCGTGATGTGTTTTGTGTTGCATGAATTTGGTAGGGATCTGTACCTGCAGTAGAGGGAGACAGTCCCTGCCCCGAGTGCTGACAGGTTACATAGAAAAGAGACACAAGGTGGGAGGGGAGCATCTCCTGTGGTGAAGTTAAAGTTATTTGGGGTTTAAATCTAGCTTCCTGCAGTGCGGCACAGCCACTGCAGTGCTAAAAAGAATAAAGCTAGGAAGCAGAAGCTGGTGATTGAAGAAGTTCCTCTGGCAGTGGAGGGTTAGAGCGGTAACGTCTCCAGTGACTTGAAAACTGCTTTCTGCCTGCTTGAAATGACATCTGTGTGGCACCTGTTTAAACTGGCCTGGTCCCTTGGCACTAGGTGCTATACAGAGTTATAATCCAGAGATGGGGCCTGACACAAGGAATTTACAATGGAATCTAAAAGCATGACCAGAGCCTGTGTCGCCTGTTTCTGAAAGCTGTCCCACTGCACTGCAGTAGATTAGGAAGGGGAGCTGCAGCCAGCTCCTGGATGAGCTCTCATGTTCTCTTAACGAGACTAACAATCAAGCTAACTTCTGTTCTTCTAACAACCATTGCAAATTGCATGGGAACACCTGTCTGAGGTTCCTGGAGCCTGTAAGGGTGGTCACTTTCCCTGCTCCTGTCAGTGCCGGCAGCCAAGAGTGAGGCTGTCAGGGAAAACCTCTCCTGTCGGGCAGCAGATGAGAGTCAGTAACGCTTGTCAGTTTCCCCGCTCCTCTGAGTGGCGGGGAGCTGGCACCTGGCTCTGGCACTGGTCAGTTTCCCAGCTCCCCGAAGTGGCAGGCAGCTCCGAGCCAAGTACCAGCTCCCAGCCACTCAGATTCACGTTAACCCGAGATACGTGCAACTCGAATGCGCATATCTCCGGGTTCTACTGTATGTAGGTTTGAACCTAGGAAGCCCTTTTTGTTTTGTATTATCTGGGAGTGCAGGATATAGCAGGAAAGGACGGGACCTCTGCGTACCCACCTGTATATGGGCCATCTTAATATCCCCCACTCTTCTTTTGGTAAACCTACATAAAACTTCCATTTGTAAACTAGCATCTTGGGTAACGAGTGTCAGGCTCAGAGCTGGCCTTACCGTTCGGCATCAGCACAGGCATCTTAACTGGTTTGGGGGTGTCTACTGTTGTCCTGGTCCTCCTGGCCCAGCGACTTGTTGCAAACCAGCGTCTGCTGGGTACTTCTGTGGGCTGTGCAGTACTCCTGCCTCAGAGTGGTGGAGGCTCGGCGACCTGCTGAAGCAGAAGACAGTCATCTGGGGGATTGTCAATGATCAGTCTGTTCTATTCAGAGGAAGCTACAGTGTGTGCACATCACTTACGAGACAGCAGAGGGCCAGGGCAGAACAGCATCGGTAGCATCTTGAGTGCTGAGCATTGGCTGTGTGAGCTGCAGAGCGCAGCTCTCGTGCCCAGTGGTCCCTCTAAGATGAGCTCTTGGCCCAGGAGAGATTCAGGTGCCGCCTGGCTGATTAGCAGAATGCCCACAGCCAGCAGCGTGTGTTTCTACTGGTGGTGCACTTCCGTGCATGCCTCGGTGCACACAACAAAATGTGTTCTACCCATGGATGGAAGTAATTAGTGAGAACACTGCTCGTGCCTTTTGCAGCCGTCTCTAAATGCCACTTCCACCAGTGGAGCTAAGCCTATTCAGAATCTAATTACACAGGGCAAACCCCTCCGACAGGTTCCCTGAAACTGGGGTAGATCAGGCCTGAACCGATTCGTGTGTGAATTGCTAAGATCCTGTGGACAATTCCATGTGGCTTGTTGCCTGTGCGGCCGAATAGTACACAACCGTGTGTGGCGAGGGGTGGCAGTCCCTAATGTGCGTTACTGGCATGTCTGCACACCCCGTCCCTGCTGGTGTTGAGCAGAGTCTAACATTCTCACCCTCTGGTGGTTGTGCTAGTATGTGGTTGACGCTTTGTGCAGTCTGTTGGGACAATGTGCACTCTCACAGTCTGTCACAGAGAAGCAGGACACCTAAGCACATGCTTTAATAATGCCAGAGCGCCTTTCACCCAGGATTATTGCGGGAGGACGCTCTGGGATTCCCTTGCTCCCTCCGAAGGCCCAGCGTTCCCCTGGCCAATGAACGTGAGCAAAGTGGCCACTGAGGAAGTCAGCTGCTGAATGCTGACCCTAGGCCTGCTGTCAGGACTGGGTGCCCTTCTCCATCCCTACCCCTTCCAGGGCTGGGTAGACGCATCCCTGCCTGATCTATGGCTCCTTCCACAACTGCACATAGTTCCTCTCCCTCAGAGCTCTCCCCTTCTTCCTGCGTTCAAGTTAGAGCCTCAGCTGTGGGGCAGGAGCAGGTGAGGGGGGACAGTTGTGGATCTGGACTCTTGGCTTCCGTTCCCAGCTCTGGCCTGTCTGGGGCTGGAACCTGGTAGGGCACCTGCTGCTGGGTTCCAGAAGATGTGCATCGCCGGTCTGTTGCTCTGAGCTCCCACTGGGCTGAGAGGCCCCAAACTGGGCACTATTCAAGAGTGAGTGTTGGGAGATTTGTAAGAAACACTTAAGAACTTGGTACAGGGGGAAGTGGGTGGCAGGGTTGGCTTGGCCCCGGTGCTGCAGACGGACCTTTGGCTACCCTAGTGCTAGTGCATGTATCTGAGCAACTGCTCTTCTGGGGTGACTTTGTGAGTGGCAGAAACTCACCAAATGTCTTTAAGATACTTCCTGTGGCTGCCTCCTTGGAGCGGCGCATGCTGCAGGGACTCCATCCTTGTTATTTACCGAGTTGATGGAGTAGAACATTGACCAAAACTGGAACCAATTATTCTGTGATTAGATAAACGAGCTGGAAGGGCATTAATTAATAACTATCAGCCCAAGAAAATGCAACCTTAGTGAGTGTTGTGCTTTTTTCTATTATGGGGAAATATATTCTTCTGCAGCGTATTAATTAAATGCTTAATGCACTTGGGTGCTAATCTGCAGTCTGTGTGCACGCTGAGCTGCAGTCATTCTGGTTACACTTACGTGGGCAGGGACCCTACAGCAGCGAGTGCCAGAGCCTGGGTCAGCTGCATGGAGGTTCAGGCACTGGGTGACACCTGGTTCTGAAATCCAGCAAAGCAGGAGGGGCTCAGAGCCCGGGATCAAGCCTGAGCTTAAACATCTGTGCTCCAGTTTTAGCTTCTCAGCTCCAAATGAGTTGACCCAGGCTCTGAGACATGCTGTCCTGGGCCTTTGCTGTGTGGCTGTCCTATTTGGGTGGGAATTGGGAGTCCTGTACGGTAGATCAGCCTCTAAACATTCCCTCCTCTCAAAATCCTGTCCAGGGATGTGTGTGAAACGGTGCTGTGTGCCTTTCACCCTGAGCTGGTCACCGGACAGGCATGTCCTGGTGAGACAGGTCAGTACCAGAGCCTGCAAGGGCCGGGCAGCTCTGGCCAGGGAGTAGTTACTGGGCTGCCAAGGGAGAAGTTCTTGAAAATACAGCCAAATCTCCTTCCACCACTGTATTTCCAAGTACGTGCCAGCTCCCATGTGTTTGTCTAGGGCAGGGGTGGGCAATAATTTTTGATGGGGGGCACTCCAAGATTTTGGTAAGTGGTCCAGGGCCACACTTTTCTCTGAGGGAGGTGTGGGGTCTGGGGTGGAGGCTGGGTGCAGAAGGGAGCTCAGGGGAGGGTCTGGGGTCTGGGCAGGTGTTGGGGTGAAAAAGGGGCTGTGACCTGGGGCAGGGGTAGGGAGGCAGGGTCTGGGAGGGGGTGTGAGTGCAGGAGGGGATCCTGGCCTGGGGAAGGGGTGCAGGGTCTGGGAGGGAGTTGTGATCTAGGGGCCTGGGAGTACAGAGTATTTGGGTGGGGACCTGGGGCAGGGGATTGGGAGGAGGAAGGGGCTGGTGTGCCAGAGGCAGGTTCTGGCTGGGAGGCGCTTACCCACCTCTACTTGTCCTGGCTCTGCGAGCCTGAGCTGGGAACATCTCTCTCCTCCCCATGGCAATTGAGTTGGGTCCTGAGCACAGGACTAGGATGCCACTGCAGCACAGAGGCTCTTGGTCAAATAAGTCCTTCCAAGTGTCAATGCCTCCTGCAAAGATGGGGCTGGGTATTCAGTGTTCTGGCACTGCAACTCTGGTTTGAACCTGCACCTCCCATGTCCCAGGCCAGTGCCTTCACTTCCAAGAGCGAGCCAGCCCCACCCTCCCACTGTCAGTCTGTGGTCCTCCTCAGACCAGGTGACAGGTTTTGGAGTCATTCCAAAGCAGAGCAGACACATTTCAAACCCTGGAAAGTGCTGGGAAATGTCTCTGTTTACAGACTACTTAGCTAGGAGGGGGGCCTTTTTCAGCCTGGAAGGGCGTTTCCATCCGGAGTTTAGTTCTGACTATCTGCTGCTGCATGAACTAGGTGTCACTTTATAGTGAGTGATGGGGGTGTGTCTCTTTGGAGTACCCCTCCACTCCAGAGCTCTCCAGAGGCACATGCCCAAGTCCCAAGGAAGTCCAGCAGGATTTTAGCATGGCTGTCTTACTTTCCTGAATGGCAGCTTTCTCCTGAGTTTGTATTTTTGAGCAAACATAAAGTGTGCTAACTTCTTCTGCAGAGTCCAGCCCCCCTGTGGAGCAACCACCTTAACGATGGCTGTAACATCCTGATTGGAAATGATTAGCAGTGAAAGGATTTTTTCCCTAAAGATGCATGTAGCTGTCAGAATTTGAGAGAGAGAGAAGTAGTTTGTAATGGAATTTAATAATCTAAGAAGTGCTATAAATTTCCTGCATAAAGCATGTGTCTTCTCTGCCAGGCCCCGAAAGAATGTGATGCCAGTCCTAGTGGGATTATAGAGTGTGTCTGTATAGAAGAGTGTGAGCATGTGTGCGAGGGGGAGAGAGGTTCTTTAAAAGTCTCTTCTCCTTGGCTAAGTCACTCATTTCCACTTCAACTCGAAAGTTACTTAAGGTCAAAGGAGGAGCATTATGCAGAGGCTTTTTTTTTTTTAATGACCTGATAATTTTATTTCCCTGAATGACATTTCCAACTGTGCGTTCTGAAATAATGACACTGGGGCAATCAACTTTCACGCTTCCGGACATACACTGATTGACTGCAAGGGTCAAGAATTATATTCGCCCCTGCTGTGAAGCATTGAACAGTGGCCCAGATAAATGGTGCAGGATTTTTTATTTGTCTGCTTCCAGAATATGTTGGCCAATCTTCGTTGTGGTGCCACACTGGGTGCAGCACTGGTCTGGTCCACTATGGTTTCTCTTTTTCAATTTCTGTGGCTGATGGGCCCATGGGGAGCGTGGTGGGCAAGTGACAGAACAGGGAACATTACCAGCGCTTGAAGCTAGAGAGAGCTTGTCATGGCTGGTATTAAATTCTCGACTTAGGTGCATTCCAGGGAAATGTGAGGAGCCCTTGTATTTCTGAGCATCTCCACAGTACAGAGATGGAGGGTGATGTGAAGAGCTTTGTTGTGGTAACCAGGGTTGAAATCACTCTGGTAATTTTACTCGGTTGATGACTGGCGTTTTAGACACCTTGCAGCTGGGGGAAGAGGCTGCTGCACAAAGGAATTCCAGCTTTGGTGTAGATGTGAGGCTGGAGAGGGAGTGGCTGGCCATACCTGCCCAGCCCTGGTGCATCCAGAACCACATAGGTAGGCCCAGTGTGGGCAGGTAGGAGCAAAGGGAAACTGCCCTGGCCCCAGCAATTCACAAAGGGCTGGTAGCAGTGACAGAAGCCCCAGGTCCTGTACATGCCTGCTGGAGCCCAACATGGTAAAATCTGAGAGGTTCTGAGGGCTCCCTTGGGGTGGTGGGCCCTGGCGTGGCAGGCCCTGGGCAGCTCTGAGGGCTGTGTGGGGAGGGGACATGGCGTGATACACTCCAGATGCTGCTGAGAGCTGGATGCCCCAGCCCCTCCCCTTCTGCCTGAGGCCCACCCCTTTCTGGACCAGGGAGTCCCCCCACATCTTGCCATGGTGCCTGACAAATCTGTCAGACCCCTACACATAGACACTCCACGTTGCTTGATGGCTGTTAAGGAGCTGACTGAGCACCTCTTGCTCATGTGGGTGGAATAGGTGAAACACCTGTCCTGGACAAAACATATGGATCTTGAGGCCCCCAGTGGAGCAAAGCACATGGCCAAATTTGCTTTGCTGGAAATGTTTGGGCTTCCTGAAATGTATTTTCTGTTGCTGGTAATGCCCTGCCCAGAGCACAGCTTGCTTCTGCACTGGATTCTGATCAGAGTAAGTATCTTCTTTGGGACGTCTCACTCACTCAGAATTTTGACATGCATTTATTGGCAATTTTTATAGACCATAGCTGAATTATTCTTCAATAATAGAGTAATGAGTCAAAGGCAGAGGGGTGACGATCCCATGAGCTGATGGGAATAAGGGGACTTCGAAGTAGGCGGGGTCCTTTCGAAAAGGAGCCCCATCGGGACGAGCCGTGCGGCGGCGAGGCACGTCAATTTCGAAGCGCCGCGACCACCCGCGTGCTAATGAAGTGCTGAATATGCATTTCAGCGCTTCATTAGTAAACTTCGAAATGGCCATTTGCGTGGCTGTTTCGAAGTTTGGGGCTCGTGTAGACGTAGCCCAAGAAATTAAGAACTCCATTATAGGAAAAAAGCAAGCAGTCCTGTAGTACCTTAAAGCCTCACAGTTTCATTTGTTAGGTGATGAGCTTTCATGGGTAAGACCCACTTCCTCAAATTCTGGAGCAGAAATGAGCAAAGAAGGTAAAAGAAAACAAAGGGGGGAAGTCACCTATCGTTAAGGGGAGCTCTGACATAGGTGACTCCCCTTTCTTTGTTTTTCTTTCCCCCTTCCTGCTATATATTTACACTGATTGCTCATTTCTGCTCCAGAATCTGATAAAGTGAGTCTTACCACAAAAGCTGATTCACTAATCTATAAAATTGTTAGTCTTTAAGGTGCTACAGGATGGCTTGGTTTTTTGTGGCGCTACAGACTAACAAAGCTCCCCTCTGAGACCATTTATCATTATAGGAAAGGCATTGAACTAAGTAAGGAAAGCCTTGAAAAAGAGATTCGCTGCTTTATGGGATCGGGCAGTAACATCATTGGGCTTGACTTTTAATACAAAATGGTTTCATTTTAGGAGCCCATCTTTAGCAGTTACCTGTTTATTAACAAATAGGATGAAGCTTGTTTTCCTCAGACTTGTATTATTAGTCAGATAGTGGATTTTTGGGACCCACTTCTGGATTTGTTAATAAATTTAATACATTTTTAATACATTGAATACATTTTGCATTTCATTATTCAAGCATGTGGTTACAACAGCAGGCTGTTTCCTATCCAAAAGAAGAGCTAAAAGCATATCACAGCGCTGAGAAAATACGTATTCCTCTCCCCAGCTATGGGTGGGGTGGGGGAAGAGGGAGAATTGTTCTGGTTGTATTGGTGCAGAGGCTTTTCATGTCCCATGGAAATTAAACTCATTACTTAGAGATTTCACGTAGCAGCTTTCCAGTGCTCCAGCCATTTTTGGGTGGATGGTGCAAAGTCTTCTCTAGGAGATGTTGCCTGAGAGTCCATATTAAACCACAGAATAGCTACTGTGTATCTTCTGAGGCAAGGCGTTGGTATTAGGATTGGCTTAACAAAACGATGAATTTACTTAATAGCACATGAAAGGAAATGTCTGAATGAACATCGTAAAGTCATGCTGTTTGTCTCTCAATGAGCTCTTATAACAGGGAATATGGCACTGCTACTAATAACTTCTCGCTGTATGAAATTCTGATCCAGTTCTATTTTGCTAAATACCCCACAGAGGCTCACGTTTATTATGTTCACACAGTATTCAAAGAGGGAAACTCACCAGGTCACTAGAAATTAATAAAGATTTTGCTCTGTGCCTTTCAGTTTTCTGGAGCCTCTGTACACTCCTGTAGAAATGTGTGGACTACAGCAGAGTCTCCGGTGCTTCTTTGATGCTGGCTAGTTCGGACAAGAGCCTTTGCAATGATATAACCTTTGATCAGATATTTAACATCCCTTCTGGAGCCACATACAGCTTCTTTGGAGAGCACTTGAACGCTTGATTTGCTTGCTTTTACTGGCAGCACAGTAGACATATCACCCCCTAAGGACTGCTGCTTGACTGTTGAGAAATGATTCTGAAAAAAGCTATTCCTGATTCAATCCATGGGTGAACACTTTTATTCTAGCATGAGCATGCCCTGTTCCAAATTAGTTGAATGCTCATTGGAAGTGGATTAAGCTAAAGAGTACGTCTCCAGTAGACCTATGTTATCTTGACATACAGCCACTACAGTTATTGCGGTGGAGCATGTCCCCACTGCCCTCCTTGGGTTGGTGGCACACATCCTCACAGAAGTTCTTCCATCAACCTAAGACTGGCGGTGCGCAGAGCAGAGAGCCCAGTCTCCAGGGTCCACTGGTGGCTCCCTGCCATGAGTCTGGCTGACCCACTGGTTCTTGGGCTCCTTGTAGGTTGCCTGCCTGCCTCCACTTCTCATTCCCAGGCAGGAAAGGGATCCAGCCACTTGGGATTTTTGTCCTGGCTCCCAGCCAGGAGTGGGGTCCAGCTGCCCATCTCTCCAAGGGGGCAGGGGATTTCTTTAGCTGCTCAGCTTCTTTGTCAATTTCATTTGTGAAATTGACATTGTCATTTCTGAAATTGACAAGACAGCCATTGCAAGGGACATGGTGTCCTACAGACTCTAAGTAGCCCTAACTACTCTGATATAAACCCTTCCCCTCTCTTGAAGACGGAGTTGCTTTGTCAGTGTAGTAGAGCACTTACATTAGCAGGAGCAAGGCTAGAGCATCTACACACATGATTAGAACTAACTAAGCTGCCTTACATTGACCTAATGGTGTAGAGTAGCCCAGATCTAGTTCAGAATATGCCATTCTTACTCTGGAATAAGCCTGTCAGCAGATGGTCTTCTCAGGAACCAAAAATCTGCTTTAAATTCACACCCCATGTATGGTGGATTAATCTTTGTATGTAGACAAGTCCGGAGCCATCTACCTGCACATGGCCTTGCTCTGGGGGTGGGATGGTGCACTCTCAAGGGAAGACTTTTATTTGTATTTTTAAATGTCCCCTTTCCCTTCTAGTCCCCAGATAAATCCTCCCAAAAGAAGACGTTAGACATCAGATAGCAGAAATGTCACATGTTGAAATACCAGACTGTTTTATAACTATAGAGTTTTATTGAAAAACAAAACATAACAAAACAACCAGTCTGGATATTTAAAAAAAATCATGCAGTGCCATTGTCCATCTGGTTCCCTGTGTGAGGTGCTGGCTGGATTTGTTGTAAGTATGGCAGTTAAGTGGAACAGGAGAGCCTGAGTTTGCATTAAGGTGTTTTTGTTTTATTATTAGTTTCATTAGCATTTAGCACCTATGCAGGTGGAGAAAAACATGGAGAGAGATGGGAGAGGGAGGAAGGGAGAAAGAGAATAGGTAATGGTGTTATAATACTCCTATTTAAAGGGAAATGATGCCAATTTTTTTTGTATACTTACCCATCCCTAAGGAAGGCGAGACTGGGAATAAACTCTCTAAAGTATGCTGCGTGCTCTTTATCCAAAGGCTCATCCTTCAACAGGGGTCAGGACTTGCTGCAAACAGATCAGCATCTGGCAGCATCTTTTATACAGATGTTGGGCTTTGATATTTTCTGAACTAATAGCTTGAAGAATGTCTTTAAGCAAGGGAAGGGCCTTGTGATTGGAATGAGAGAAATCCATGTTCTGCATCCATGGGAAAACAAAGCATCTGTCTGACCTAGCATCTGCCAAGAGTGACTATGCTGTAATATTTTGAATGCCTGCTATATTTTCTTCCATTCTGTAGGAGTCTCCTCTAGTGTGGTGCGAAAACTGTTGTTGAATGTCAATTGGCAGCCACTGTACTCCCGATCTTTGACATGGGCACTGTTGGCCCATAATCTTGCAGTACAAAGAGGCAGCCTGGTCCATATGAATCCTGATCCTCTACAGGTCCTTGCTCACTATATGTTTTCCTTACTTGGCTGTCCATAATGAAGTCAGTGCTCTCCCCTCCTCTGTCAAAGATGCAGGAAGGTTCTTTGATCCACAGGTCTCGGTCATCTGATTTTGATGAATATTTGGTGCTATAGAATCAACGATGCTGCTCGGGTACCTTTGTTAGATTGCAGGCTATTCCCTCGCAGCTTTCCCTTTTGGGATCTCGCATGTTCTGTTGAAGGTGTCATGTTTGATGAACGAGCTTGTTTATAAATGGAGATTTGATTTTTGTCCGGGAGTTTGATTCCAAGGCGCTGGAAATCGGACCGTGCTTCAGGAGGCCAGGGCTAGATTGCAGAGTTTGAAGCAGTAATCCCTTTTGAAAAACTGACTCCCAGTTCTGCACTAAGAACGTTTTCCAGGAGACTAGAGGGGCGTATTTTAAAATCACTTGTATCTTTTCAAGTAAACCCTAATGCTTTGTGCTGTCATGCAATAGGCTGGGTGGGTATTCCTCCTCTTGAGTAGAATACAGGGTGAAATCCCAGTTCCATTGAAATGTGTGGTCAGGATTTCTTGCACTGCTTTTTCTTTTCCCTGCCTAGAATTGTGGGGCCCAGCTGTTTTGATTCTGTAATAGGGAGACCAGGCAGTCCTGGTTTATGGTGCTGATGGGTGTCACTATACCAGCTGGAGAAGAGGGAGATCTCTGACCTTCCTTAGCAACTCACCATCCAGCCTCCCCAATAGGAAATGAAGCCATGCACCATTCAGACATTGAATATTGGTTTGAAGCATGGCATCCTCATCATCGCTGACTGCTCAGACCCAGGGAGAAGGAGAGAGACTGTTGTGCATCTGACTTTCCAAAATAACCCTTTCCCAGGCATCACCTGCAGCCTGATTTAGCACCTCATGGGACTTTTGCTAGTGATTGTATCTAGTGGCTATGGGAGATTGGAATGGGAGGCATCTTCCCTCCTCTTCCTCTTTCTTCTCCTCCATATTTTTAACTCCTTGTTATCTGTGCTACTCATCTGGAATATCTTCTCCTCAGCCCACTAGCCACAGCACAAGTGTGATCGTGCTTTGAATGCTCAGCTGTACAGAATGATCTAATCTGTTTCCCCAGACTCATTTTATTTTATAATGCTGCAATCCAATTAGAAACACTGGAGATCTCCTGAACATCTCCCCCCACCACCCGCTTTATCTGCTCTGATTAATTCATTCTGAATTCAGTTAAAATTATCTTTAGCCCATGCTCACCGAGCACTGTGGCTGGATGCAGAGAGAGGCGATTTTTATCTAAGCGCTCACGGAAATTGTCTGGTTCCAGAAATAATGTACCCTCTCTTTGTTCTGCTGCACATTCCCTGCAAATTCCCCAGGAACAGCTATAGTCCTATTCCGATTATAGAGCTTAGAAACGACATCCCAGCATGTGATTCCCAAGGCTGTCCTTAGCAAAAGGGTCTTGAGTATAGGCTGAACCTCTCTAGTCTGACACTCTGGTCTGGCAGCATCCATGGTCTGGAATGATTTTAGTTAGCCAAATGTCCACTTGTCGTGGGCACGGCCAAATTTCCTGTGGTCCCCTAAAGTTTGTTTACGGCCACCAGTCCTGGCTCTCAGCATTCTGTGCTGTTGTTTCACTGTAATTTACCTCAGTGTGTCTTCTAAGAGCCCAGTAAGCAGTGGGAGTGTTGGTAATGTGCGAGACAGCATTGACCTCCCATCATCCAGCAAATTCTCTGGTTTGGCACCAGTTGGGTCCAAAGGGTGCTAGACTAGAGAGGTTCAACCTGTAGCTCGTTTTCAAAGTCCAAAGAGATGAGAATTGCTGTGTCTGCACTGGGGGTGTTTGGTCACCCCTCCCACCCTCCACTTCCCTCTTCAAGTCAAGCACCTGTTTTGTTTCATGCTTTGTTTTGTATTTTTGCAAATCAGTAGTTAAAATCCATGTGATAAACCCACTGTGGCCCTTTCAGTCCTCCCTGAGTTAGTGGACCATAGGTGCTTTTCCAGCATGTGCAGGGATTAGATGGCTTATGTTTACTAACGGAACTCAACAGCAATGCAGTACCAGGCTTTGCTGATGCTTCCTCCCAGAACTTGCCTGGTCTTAGAGTTTCCCTCACATGTCCCCTGGCCCAAGGAGAGGCTCCCACCTCCTTTTTTATATTCTGGCCCCAACTGCAGCATGACTCACTGTAATTATCCTAAATCTGAATTCAGGGCTTTAGCAGCTGAACCAAGAGTGACTCAACAGAACAGCCTTGCATTAGAATTTGCCACTCTGATTACACCCCATAATGTCTAATTTACTCTTGCAATGGTCATCAGTTTGCTGTTTCCATTGTCCTTCTTGGAACAGCAGAGGGCATTAGCTACCCTGGCACTAATCTATATCCTGAACCTATGGCTTGATCTTGTTGTTCTTTGTGAGAAATTTTAAATTCAAATAAATGCTGCTCTCTTCTTTAAAAAATAGCAAACCCTGAATCACATCTCTTCGTTTCCTTTTACTGTTTGCAAAGGGCAGTGTTTAATTTTCTCGTCTCAGAAATAAAGAGTTTTCCAAGTGCCGTAGGGCCAGATTTTCTCAGAGGTGAAATGCTCATAGGCAGGAGGTAGTGTTTACCCTAGCAGATTAGACGATGAACTCCTTCTGCAGTCAATGGGAAATGAGCACCTCAGCTGTGTAGATGCCACTAAATGACTAATTGCACCTTCAGGTGCCTAAGTGCCATTTTAAATCTAGCTCTAGTCTAATTAGTTTAGGAACACATGTTTCATTGATGGTTTTCGTGGGGACTAGTGTTCATAAATCGGGTATGCACTCTTGGAAACCTCTCCCTACATATTTGTTTGTTTTAGTTAGACTGTTGGCAGGGAACATTCTTATCATGGCTAAATGTCAGGAGCCTGGTCTCAGACCTTGGGCTTGGATGAAGGCCCGTCAGGTTCATAATAACCGGCTTTGGCCATTGTGCCACATCCAGTTACAAAGGAATTCATAGACCTGGTGAGCTAGCTTTCTGGGGTTTCACAGCCTGCTTCCCACTTGGCCACACGGTCTTGACTCTGATTCGTGGGCAACCATATATCAATTTGCTGCTTTGTCTCTGGCCTCGTCTGAGCAACAAGCCATTGTGCGCTGGTTGCTACCATCAAAACAAAAAAGCAGTAAAGTAGCACAGTAGTAAAGACTTAAAGTGCTACTTTACTGCTTTTTTGTTTTGATAGTATATAGACTAGCACAGCTCTCGCTTGGTTGCTACCATGTTTGACTGCCTTGCTGCCTCACGTGACCCCACCAGCAGCCTTGCTCTGTCTTCTCCTTGACTTGCGTCTCCTGGACCTTTTTGTGTGAACTGTGACCGTTGACATGGGCTGCCCTTTGAACTGCCTGACTTCTGGGTGTTAGTAGTAGGTATCCTTCAGTCTACGTAGACTATGGATCGCGCCCTTCGTAGTTCCATTTGGAATCATCATTTGCAGCGTTGACTGTGACTGTGAAGGCCCACACGAGAGTGACAGTCTTTGCTGCATCTGTTGCATGTGTAATGGGCGTCTGGCAGGTCCTTACTGTGCTTTCTGTGGGCTCGCTTCTCCTCTGCTAGCTGTCTGATCCTCTTTAAAAAAACAAAATTTGATCTCTCCCACTGTCGAAGGCAGCCCCTGGTGCTCGTTCTCTATGGCAATCGAGCAAGAGCTTATAACCAGTATCTGTTACCTCCCGTATCGGTTCAACGCTGTTAAGCGATGCTGAAGTACCTCTCCAGGCACGAGCCTGGGCAATTTTTTGGGACTCTGGGCTGCCCAGATGCCTCCCCCTCTCGGCTTTACTGATATAGTCCAAAGGAGGGGATAACCTCTACGTCTGGTACCAGCTCAGCTGCAGGAGTTGCCGGGTCAATGCCAGAAGTTGGCACAGAACTGCCTTAGGACTCCCCTCCAGATTTTCTGTCAGGGTTTACTCCCTTAGCCTTGCTCCTTCCCAGGAGGACCCACAAGGCAGTGGGGCATCTGGGTGTTGCTGTGTAAATAAAAATAATACGATGAAATCCTTCCTTCAGAACACAATGTGTAATTGGAATGTGGAACTCATTGGCACATGAAGCCACTGAGGCCAAGAATTTAGCAAAGCTCAAAGGTGGATTATACATTAATATGGATGACAAGACTATCCACAGCTACTTAATAGCTAATAATGCTAAAAAAAGTTTTCAAAACAGGGTGTTAAACTTTGTGCTTCAGGGCTTTAGCCAATCTCTAACTATTAGAGACCTAGATAAGGCCTAATGTAGGCGGCAGATTAACTCAGCTGCAGGATTCTTGTACATGAAGTTTGCCAGCATTAAGGATGAGATACGGGACTAGGTGGACCACTGTTATGATCTGGGCTGGCAGTTCATTTATGCTTACCCAAACAGAGGAAGAGAGGGAGGTTTACAGTCCTGAATTTGAACAGAATGTCTATTACCCGTGTATTTACTTTGCATTAATCATTCCTATTACGCTAATGTCCATATCAACTCAATTTCAATGCAGCATCATTCATTCATTCAAAGTCATGAGTATGGAACAGAAATATTTTCAAGGAAGCTGAGTGGGGTTGTAGATATCTTTGTATTTTTCACACTGAATTTATGCTTTTTTTTTTCCATAGTAAGAGACGCTAAAAACCTAGTTCCTATGGACCCTAATGGCTTGTCAGACCCTTATGTGAAACTTAAGCTAATCCCCGACCCGAAAAGTGAAAGCAAACAGAAGACCAAAACTATAAAGTGCTCTCTGAATCCTGAGTGGAATGAGACTTTCAAATTGTGAGTAGCACATGTTTAAGATTGAAAAGTAGCCCCTCTTGTCTCCCGAATGATTGGGAGTGCGTTTGCTGTGCTTTCGTAATCTCAAATATTCAGCTGATTCAGTGGAGAATCACCTTTTTCCTGTCATAATAAATGTCTCGGAAATGCTTTAGCTTCTGCTCTGTACGCTGATCAAAGTCTTGCATTTCAGTGAAAGAACTTCACGTTCTCCATTTGAAATGTGCGCAGTCAGCAAATTAAACATTAAAGGAACGTATTGTCGCTGAAGACCGTTGCTTCATTTCATATTCATTTATTTATTGAATGCCTGTGTGAAGCATGTGGAATTGTGGAGATAACTTAACAGACATTTTTACTTCTTCCCCTCCTTTACTGCAGCCAGCTGAAAGAGTCGGATAAAGACAGAAGGTTGTCTGTGGAGATTTGGGACTGGGATCTTACCAGCAGAAACGATTTTATGGGGTCTTTGTCGTTTGGAATTTCTGAGCTGCAGAAAGCAGGTGTTGATGGATGGTAAGACGCAGTTTGTTCTACAGCCACACTGCTCTGCACACAGCTGTGTCACCCCACTAGGGAAAGGTCTGGGGACTTGGCATTCTAGGGAAGCTTACCAGACTGGGTCAAATGTCTTGTGGGAGTGTCTTCAGACCTAAAGTCCCCCGTGTCCCACACAGTATGGCCTGTCACTCCTACTGCTGCCCATGATTTACATCCCCAGTAAAAAACAAGCAGTCCTGTAGCACCTTAAAGGCTAACACATGTATTTATTAGGTAATGAGTTTTTGTGGTAAGACCCACTTCTTCGGATCTGAAAGAAGTGAGTCTTACCCACAAAAGCTCATTACCTAATAAATACATTTGGGAGACTTTAGGGTGCTGCAGGACTGCTTGTGTTTAGTGAAGCTGCAGACTAACACAGCTCCCCCTCAGCAACTACCCCCAGGAAAGCATTGGACAGTTGAGGTCCTAGAAAGCGAGTAGTGAAGGGAGGAAATCTCACAGCATTTGAATGTCCTTCCTCTGGGCAGAAGCTGGGGCGACACATGCAACCACATGCTTCCTGCTCCCGTTTCTTTCCAGGATTTGTTGGCCCTGCTCAGTCGCACGCTGCTGCTGCCGGGCCCCCTTCCTGCATGGCCGCTGCTGGAGCTGGCAAGGTGGGAGCTGCAGCCAGGGGGAGAGGCAGCAGCAGATAGCTGGGAACTGCTTTTGCTGGGCCTCTGAGGGTGAGCAGGGGTGTGCTGGGGGAGTCAGACTCAAGCTGGTAGGGAGAAGAAAACCTTTACATTGCATGCCCCACTCTCAGCAGGCACCAGGCACCTCTGGCAGAGCCTCTAGTTCCACCACCCTGCGGCAGGGCAGGAGCCCCAAGCTTTGTTCCAGTCTAGTAGGTGGAGAGTGGGTGGAGGCATGGGAGGGAGGGCTCTGTGAGCTGCACAGTTAGCGTAAAAGAGATGCATGTAGCTTGCGAGCCCCAGTTTGGCCACCCCTGGTGCAGGCACACATCAGAATGAGCCAACATTTAATTCATAATCACAACTTCCAGCATTTGTTCTGACTCTTAGTACCAGTGTTGCCTGCAAGCTGAGCGCTTTGGCAGCTGCCCAGAAAAGATTCAGGTTCTGTACAGCTGATTAGCAGAGTGCCCATAGCTGCCCAAAGCCAGCAGCTTGTGTTTCTACTGGTGGTGCACCTCCGCACATGCTTTGGTGCACATAACAACATTTATTCCGCACCTGGGTGGAAAACATCAGAGAAACACTGGCTAGTACCAAGGTTTCAAAACTTTATAAGGGGACATGAAAAGAGTGATCACATGTGATTTTAAGAATAGCCTCTCAGCTTTACTTAACCAGCATGGGACCACTGGGTTGATCACAAAGTGTGAAGCAAAGCAGAGTCAGAGTGTTAACCAGTGAAGAGAGAGAGAGAGAGTTGAGAAGAATCATGCATTATGTCTGAGGCTGTTGCTTCTGCAGCCTGCCCATGACCTAGCAGAAAATGATGATTAGAGGTTTCTTTCAATAAAATGAGAAATCCTGTCCAAAGTGTGTAATTGTTGTCACTTGTTACCACACTGGGTTCATACAATCATGTTGTATGGGGTCTGTTCATTTTCATGTTATCTTCCCCAGCAGGTTTCATGCCATTTTAATTTCCTTTTGTAGTCGCTGAGGCTTGAGCGATTGGTTGCCTTACCATGGGAAGGATAGTCATTTAAACAAGTGGTGTATGTATCTTGGAAGCCAAAACCCATATGGGGACCACTTATTATGGGAGCAAAAAGCTTCCCTGACTTCTTCACTTTTTCCTTGAAGAAATTGCCTGGCAGATGAGGCCTGTCTTTTTAATTTAACTCAGCGCATTAGAGAGGCCAGGATTAGAAAGCAGAATGTTCAGCAAACCTGATACAATTCTGATCTGTTGTTTCTAACCGGTAGTGACATACCAGAAAAACATGCCTGTCCGTGACTCCTTTGTGCTATTAATACATTGTCTTTTCCACGTTCCACTTGCTCACTACAGAGTAGCTCCTAGTGAGAGAGTGAGTGTGTCGGGAAAGCCTGATGAGGCATTTGTAAATATTAAGCAGGTGCCCCCCATTTAAGGCTGATGGGTGGGACTGCTCCTTGTCCACTTCCCATAGTAGGGTTTCTGGGTGGAAGTGTCTGTAAGCTTGAACTGGGTGTTCTCGCAGAGTGTGGCCGACTGAAGGCCACGGACTGCAGGAGTCTAACGGAGGGTGGATGCACAGGGAGCTGGGGGAGTGGGTTCCTCTTGCCTGCACAGGAAATGTCTGAGACTGGCTTGTACAAGCAGGGTAATTAGCCACTGGAGGCCAGTTAAGGCCAGGAGGCTCACCTTAAACCCCTTCCCTCCCCGCAGGTAATGGAAGCAGGGAAGGAGCAGAGGTTGTCTGGGAGAAAGCCCAGCCAGGCACCTGTCGAACCATGATGGGGGAAGTGGGTGAAAAACTGGCCCAAGAAAAAGGCTGGTGCAGTTGGGGCAAAGGAGCAGTCCCATCAGCTGCCTCTATTCAGGGTTCCGGGGCCAGAGCCCAGAGCAGTGGGTGGGCCAAGGCTCCCACCACCCCTTCCCAGCCCCTAGGAGGGCTGCCCCTGGCAGGAATAAGGGGGAACAAGAACCTCTGGAGGGGTTTTGCCAGAGGCTAGACTTGCCTGTGTAAGTGGAGTCCCTCGCCTCTGGGAAGATCAGAAGCAGAGCAGGGGGATCTCCATGAACCTCTGAGGCCACCAGGAAGCGTGGGACCCAGAGGGAGTGATGGGGGCTCCACCACAAGATGTACAGAGCAGCTCCAGGAATTGCCCTGCAGGAAGGTGCATGGTTGGCTCTGTGCTGCTCAGTGATGGAGAACCTGCCTTGCTCTGCAGCGGAACAGCTGGTTGCATTAGTATCTCCGGCCAGGCAGGGGGCTTCTGCTAATGAAACAGTGGTGACAACACCCTGCCCCTCACACTGGGGGCTCCTGGTTCCTTGCAAATGTCCGTGATGCCTCCCAGCCCCACTGGAAGGCAGGAGTCATGAAGCCCACTGGGCAAGCAGAACACAAAGGCAGGAGGCTCTGTGCAAATATGAGAACAGGATTTAGCGATCCCATCTGCCAAAACCACATCCAAGTCCCCTGGGCCTCAGTACCTTACAATACACCTGAAGTTAAGGCAGTGTCTCTCTCTCCTGGAAAGAAGCTGAGTGACAGAACCCTCCAGGATTTATGGTCACTTGCAGGAAGGTGTGCGTTTCCGCAGGGAGCAGCCCATTGCCCCCTTCCAGTGCAATGGAAAGCTTGAGATGTAGTTTCTCTCTGAGTTTTAAAATCATGTAAGTGCAGATGTAAGTCATTTCCCTTGTCACAGCATTTGGCTCGAAAAAACTCTGGTAGAAGCTCTGATGCATATTTCATATCTCAACAACTGCAGTTAATGCAGAGAGCTGGCTCAGAGGAAGAGTCCATCCCCATATGATGCAAATGCTGCGTTGTTCATTCACTGTATACACAAGCCTCTCTAGATAGCACCCAGCTGATAACCGCCCCTTCCAGGCTGCTGGAGAAGGGAATTTGCTGATGGAGCTCAAGGTTTGCCTGGGGCTCAATCAGACACCTCTCATCTGAATGACATTTCCAGGATCTCTGTTAATTGCAGGTTAAGCTCCCTCCCCACACCCCAATTTTGTGAAAATCTTTGTTTTACCCTTCATGGCCGGGGCTGTTGCTTGCAGCAGCAGTGGCAGTTTGCTCTGAATGGCATGCAGAGCCATGTTTCCTGGAAGCTGGGTGCTTGTGTGGCCATGCAGGAGGGATTCAGATGCGGTCCAGGTGATTAGTAGAGCACCCGCAGCCAGGTGTTGTGTTTCTAGTGGGGGTGCAGATCCGCACATGCCTCAGGGCACATAAAAATTGTTCCACCCCGGACAGAAAAGATTAGAGGGGACGGCGGTGCAGAGAGCAGGAGTGGGAGGAAGGTGAGTGATGTGCATAGGGAACTATGGAGACTTGAGTGGGTGGGCAGCTGGCTGCAGTCTGGGAAGGAAGGTCTCAGCCCTGTGCCTCTTTCTCACCAACTGCTGGGAAAGCTCTTTCCAGCCTGGCCCCGCCATCTAGGTTCTGGCCTACTTCTCAGCCTGACTTCAGTGCTGCAGCATCTGCTTGGGCACCTCTGGGTCCTGCATTTGCCTCCATGCAGTTTAGAGGGACCGTTGGTTCCCAGAATATGCTGTGGAACAGCACGTGGGAGCTGGAACAAGGAGGCCCCTCAGTTCTTCCACTGAAGCTGCACTAGCTTGGACACCCTTTGCTGTGGCGATAAGCAGCTGGCCTGGCCCTGGGCCCTCTGGAGCAGAGGGCTCTGCAATGCCGAAGTCTGTTATCTTTGGGGAGGGAATGTCCCTGCTGGTGCTTCTGCCAGGTTTGGCGCTGTGGTTGGCAGGGTTCAGAACCCATTGACCTCAATGGAAAGGTTGATTGATTGATTTCAGTGGACTTTCAGTTAGGCCCTAGATCAGAACTGGCTCCAATGGCTCTTTGTGTCCATTCCACTTGGCAGCCCGCACCCCTGCCCCAAGGTGCTCCGCTGAACAGCGCTGTGCTGTTGTTTGCATGCACAGAAGTCAGGGGCAGCTCAGCCTAGAGAATGCTCTTGGCCTGCATGATGTTCCAAGGACACAGCTGGAAATCTGATGAAGTCTAAAGTGTTGGGTTCTTTCACCCAAAGAGATCATCATAGGGTAGAACTGGGGTCAGCCACCCCTGACACGGGTGCCAAGAGTGGCACATGAGCCAATTTTCATCGGCAAGCAAGATGGGAGCTCAGCTCCGCTGGTCCTCCCCCATGCAGCTGGGAGTGTGTCAAAGCCAGGCTGCCTGGGGATTAACAAAAGACCAGCTAATGCTCCCAACCACCACCAAAACGGTAGAGCTCTGCAGCTTAATTTATTTACCAATTAAACTGCCGTACGTAGAGCAGGAGACTCTAAAAAGTGTCACCTGCAGACCGACCATATGTGGAGGTCAAAAGGTCACATTTCGGCCCTCCGCCTCTGTAGAGTTGCTGACCCCTAGTGTAGAAGGAAAAGGGTAAAGTTGTGTTTCTCAGACAAGCCCAAAGGAGGCTGGCCCACCCTCCATCTTGCATGATGCAGACCCAACCAGTCCTGCATCCTGGACCTCGGCAGTCCCGTTGGGCTCTCTGTCTCTATGACTCTGCGACTGGTGTCTGAGGTTCAGGCTGCCTTGGTTAATGTGTTGCTCTTGCTCTGTCCACGTAGGTTTAAACTGCTGAGTCAGGAGGAGGGAGAATACTTCAACGTCCCAGTCCCCCCAGAGGGAGAAGAAGGAAATGAGGAACTCAGGCAGAAATTTGAGGTGAGGAGCATTTTCTCAAACGCCTGCCCCCTTTCCTTAGAGCTGCCCAGTGAGGGGTGTCTGGAGTGGGACGTCATTCTCAGTAAAGGACATTTCCTGCCTGCCTCATATCACCAAGAAAACCAGTGGGGAGAGCTCAGCCTATGGTCTTCCCTGGCCACTTTCCTGCCTGTGTTTCAAATGGCCTGCATAGCCCTGGACCGGGGCTTTGTTCACTCTTGTGCCCTTCTGTGGGTAGCTTGCCTGGGTTCAGGGCACCAGAGCCAGGCACTGAGTGTGGGGGTTGGGGGGAGGTGGGGGTGGGGTTAATGGAGGGAGTTATTTGTTTGAATGCAATTAAAAATCACTTCAGTGACTTGAAGCCTCCCAGCTTGTTTTTTCCATGGGTGCATCCCAGTGGTCAGTGCAGAGGCTTAGTGAACACCTGGGTGTAATTTGGAGGCAACTTTTCCTGTGTATGGAGTACAATTGTAGTCATGGTGGCCCTAGGACATCAGACAGACAAGGTGGGTGAAGCAATAGCTTTAATTATTATTCCCCTCCATTCAGCACTGGTGAGGCCACATCTGGAGTATTGTGTCCAGTTCTGCACCCCATGCCCCCAGTATAGAAAGGGTGTGGACGCATTGGAGAGGGTTCAGTGGAGGGCAACAGAAATGACTGGGGGTCTGGAGCACATGACCTATGAGGAGAGGCTGAGAGATTTGGGCTTCTTTAGTTTGCAGAAGAGAAGACTGAGGGGTGATTTGATAGCAGCCTTCAACTTTCTGAAAGGGGTCTCTAAAGAGGACAGAGAGAGGCTGTTCTCAGTGGTGACAGGTGACAGAACAAGAAGCAGTGGTCTGAAGTGACAGAAGGAGAGGAGTAGGTTGGATATTAGGAAAAACTGTTTCACCAGGAGGGCAGTGAAACACTGGAATACATTACCAAGAGAGGTGGTGGAATCTCCATCCCTAGAGGTTTTTAAATCCCAGCTTGACAAAGTCCTGGCTGGGATGATTTATTTGGGGTTGATCCTGCTTTGGGCGGAGGGCTGGACTAGTTGACCTCCTGAGGTCCCTTCCAGCCCTAGAATTTTATGATTTGATGATTAATTGGTCTCTTTGTTGGTCACAGAGACAAGCTTGCAAGGTTTGCAAAGCTTGTCTCTCTCACCAAGAGAAATTGATCGAATGAACAATAAGGGCCCCACCCACTTTTCCTGTGTCCATGAACAGTCCTCTCCCCGTTCCCCCCAGGTTGGAAGGAGTAACCCTACGGAAGGTTGCTGTTCTAGGCGTTCGTTCTGTTTAGCCTGTTTCCTTGGACTCCACACATTGAGAAGACACAGCCATTAACTGAGGATTTCTGCTTCTCAATAGCCATTTGTTTAATGACATGAGAAAAGTTGCCCTAATATGTCCAGTGCTCAAACAGCCAAAGTCCAGAGTGAGAGGTTTTGTGCACAACATTCAAACTGGTGGTTGTTGAGGTTCAGGCCAGATCGCCAGCAGGTCTAACACCCTGGACCTCCGGCCAAGTCCGCAGAGGTCGGCCCGTTTGTGCCAGCTGAGCATCTGATGCAGTGCAGTGAGGCCTAGACACAAATTTGCTTCCGCAGTCAGTGACTGCGGTGGAGCGACATTCGCACGTGTGCATTTCCTCCATCAGAGCCCACAGCCCCTCTGAATTTTAACTAGGTGTTGAGAACACTCAATAAGACTTTTACTTGACAACCTTTAATTAAATTCTGCACATTGCTTCCAAGAGAGCTTCCAATACCTATTGTTTGGGCCCAGGAGTCCTAATGTTTGTCTTCACAAGAGCACTTAGCTTCAATGGATATTAAAGGTTATCATTAGTAAAGCATACTGCAAATCACATTTGATCTTAACACAAACGCTTAGACCCTGCAGTTTCAGTGACACTGTGAGTTCTACCCCCCTTTGTGTGTTTTGCATAGCAGTGCAGCTACGTAGAACCGACTACTGCGGATTATTTCATAAATGAGATGGGAAGGCTGCAGAAGGCATAAATCTAGGAGGCAGATTCCCAGGAGCATCAGCTGTACATTAACTACTGTTGGTGCTGATAGGAGTTATTTCTAATTTATTGCAAGAGTTATCCCTTTTACTCCTCTAGACTATTCTCTTTTCATTTGAAAAGACAGCAGTGAGTGTGTGTTTGGTTTTAACATTTTTGGAGCTGTGTATTAGCCACCAATTGGAGAAGGTATTTCAGAGGGTGTGCACAGATTCTTTATGCTAATGATGTTGTCCACAATTAAGCTAGAAAAGCATGTCACCAAAATAACATTTTGAGTGGCTTTGGTTTGTAGTGAGTCTGTGTGCTTCTTACAGCTCAATCCAGAGCCACAGATCCATAATTTACAGCAGACATGAAGCCATGAGCCAGTCAGGCCGTGTTTTTTGTTTGTCTTTAATTGTTGGCAGTGTTGATGTTTCTTAGACACAGCACTTTAGAATAAATTCAACTGTATCATTTCATTGCTCTTTGTTAGGATTTGGGACTATACAAATTGTGTTTGTTAGAATGAACATAAACGTAGCTGGAAGAAGAAATCATGGAATCGTAGGACTGGAATGGACCTCAGGAAGTCAAGTCCAATCCCCTGCACTCATGACAGGACCAAATCATTGCATGAATACGCTCTCAAGGCTATCTTTTAATGAAAGAAGGATGAAGGTCATGTTCTGTGAAGGCCAGACAAATGCTTGATGTCAGGACAATGGAAGTATTGTTTGAAATTGGAATTTTACTCTGAGTTAGGAAGTCCAATACAATGGGATGTGTTAATCAGTTTTATCTGTAGTCAGTGCAGTTATAAATTAATATAATTAATTAAGATAAACTAGGTATTTCTGTAAGTGGATTGGAGACCAAACTTGGAGAGGAATCCTTAAATGATTAAATGACACATTCAGTGTCCTACTTTGGGAACCTCCAGTATATTATCTAACATGTTAAGAGTCCTTTGTTCTGAACTGCTGTCTCCTCCTTTCAGAGATTTCACATGGAATCAGTCTGAGAATTAGGTTCCTGTTTGGAATATGATCCAAACTGTTTTTGTTTGTTCATCTTCTCCTGCCCCAGGATTACGGATGTCTGGCCTCACTGCAGGGAAACTTATACTGAAGCCAGTTTCTGACTGGTTGCTGTTACAAATGGATGTGCGATAGCCTCCTTATAGTAAACATTACCTGATACATAACTCATTAGTTTGAAATCCTGAAACAATAAAGTCTTATTCCAGGAAACTTTTTAAAAAAATGTCTAGGGAGATTGTGGAATCTGCATCATTGGACATGTTGAAGAGCAGGTTAGACAAACCCTTGTCAGAGATGGTCGAGATCAGGGGGTCAGCAACATTTCCGAGGCAGAGTGCCGAAATTTAACCTACTGACCTCTGTGTACGGTCGGAGTGCCGGTGATACTTTTTAAAGGCACAAATAGTCCTATATGCAATGGCTTCATTAATGAATAAATTAAGATGCAGAGCTTTACCATTTAGGTGGTGGTTAGTAGTACTAGCTGATCCTTTGTTAATCCACAGGTGGCCTAGCTTTGAGCAAGCACCCAGCAGGGCTGAGCTCCTGCTTGCGTGCCACTCTTGGCACCCCTGCTGGGGGTTGCTGAGCCCTGGTCTAGATGACGCTTGGTCCTGCCGTGACGGTAGGGGACTGGACTTGATGAGTTCTCAAGGCCCCATCCAGTTCTGTCATTCTGCGACATACTGCGGGTTGGGTCTGGGGAAGGGAAGGGTGGCAGGGCTGCAGGTGGCGCAGGGTTGCTCCACGATGTGGGAGATGGACCATAGAGTCCCCTGGTTTGAGGAGTGGTGCTCAGGGTTTCTCTAGGGGAGGGGAGCTGGTGAATCCAATGGAGGGAGGGAGACGGGGGCCCGTTGATTATGGTGTCCTGGAGCCCAGAATTGATGTCAGCAGGTCTGGGTAGTGTCATGAATCATTAAAAAAAGCCTCAATGCAGGATGTTAATGCCACCTGTAAGACAACATGACTTGGCTGCCTGCAGCACAAAGGGTCTGCTCCAAAACCCAACAAAATTTGTGTGTTTTCAGTGGGGTTTTTATCTGACCTATAAGAGCTTCCCAAGGGAGAATCTTAAGTTTGCAGCTGGTAGGTCCCAGTGGCTCTTTTCTAGAAAGACAGTTGACTTGGTCTCCTCCCTCATGTCTCATCAGAGTAAGAGCCTCCTGGAGGTGAGTATTACATCTGGAGATCTGTGTCAGTTGTGTGCAAAATAAAATAGTTGGTTGAGTGGACATTGGTCTATATTGCACAACTATTGTACGTGGCCTAGTTATTTCTTTGCTTAGATCTACAGCATCTCCTAATGCTACCAAGTGTTACTTGCCTGCACATGCAAGATGGAAAGAACACAACTCTAATATGACTCTGGTTGAAGTACAGTGCTGTGAATGAGTAACACTGTACGTTCCATCAGACCTGTTGTAACAACTAACTGTTCTCCTGTTCTTGTATTTGTCAACAGTGCAGTGGAATCACATTAACGTTAAGCCATGGATGTGTAGAGCACATTATAGATCAGAAATAAATTCAGAATAATCTCATTGCAGTATTCGAGTCCATGAAGATACCCTGTCTTTCTTTGTTTCCTCACAACATAGATGTGCTAAGAACTGAAAGGCTACGTCTACACGTGAAGCCAACATCGAAATAGCTTATTTCGATGTAGCAACATCGAAATAGGCTATTTCGATGAATAACGTCTACACATGCTCCAGGGCTGGCAACGTCGATGTTCAACTTCGACGTTGCGCGGCACCACATCGAAATAGGCGCTGCGAGGGTACGTCTACACGCCAAAGTAGCACACATCGAAATAAGGGTGCCAGGCACAGCTGCAGACAGGGTCACAGGGCGGACTCAACAGCAAGCCGCTCCCTTAAAGGGCCCCTCCCAGACACAGTTGCACTAAACAACACAAGATCCACAGAGCCGACAACTGGTTGCAGACCCTGTGCATGCAGCATGGATCCCCAGCTGCTGCAGCAGCAGCCAGAAACCCTGGGCTAAGGGCTGCTGCCCACGGTGACCATAGAGCCCCGCAGGGGCTGGAGAGAGAGCATCTCTCAACCCCCCAGCTGATGGCCACCATGGAGGACCCGGCAATTTCGACGTTGCGGGACGCGGATCGTCTACACGGTCCCTACTTCGACGTTGAACGTCGAAGTAGGGCGCTATTCCGATCCCCTCATGAGGTTAGCGACTTCGACGTCTCGCCGCCTAACGTCAAAGTTAACTTCGAAATAGCGCCCGACACGTGTAGCCGCAACGGGCGCTATGTCGAAGTTAGTGCCGCTACTTCGAAGTAGCGTGCACGTGTAGACACAGCTAAAATGTGATTTAAGACGGAAATCGCAAAGTTGCTTGTCTGTTCAGCAACAGCCTTCCCACGGTGTCCTGGAAGGTCACGGGAATGCACTGTTATGCTAATTGTAATGCAGCAGGCAAGGGTTCTGTCACTGCCTATAAAATGATAAGGGATAAAAAGAATCCACCAATCGATTTGCATTAGTACTGCTTGATCCTGCCTCTTTCTGGGCAGCACAAATCAATAGGACAAAGTTTCAAGTTGGAATTTTGAAGTGCTGTAGAAAGCACTGCACAGGAAAGAAACATAGAAGGAATCACATGGAGCACTGCATCCTACAGAAACCCTGTGCAAATGCTTGTCTAGGTGCCTTTTTCTAGCACCCATGGCCCCTCTGTTCTGTTTATCATACAGTGTTATCACTGATGGAAATATAGATCGCCATATGCCTTTCTGTGGGCTTTCTTGAGCCTTATGCCTGCAACTGTAAGTGTCCCGGTAGGTTTCATAAAGACTTCTGGAACAGGCATAGAGTGAAGCTTGCTTTGCATGCTTTGCCAGTTTCTCTTATTGTTTACCAGCCACTTTCTGGGACAACTTGATAGATGTGAATGTCAGCGCGTGTTGCGTAGTCAGATGCAGTATATGAACTATGACAAATTGGGTTGGTTAATGATGGTTAAGTGCTTTTTTATTTTTGTGACAATGTTTGCAACGATTTAGCGATAAACACGACAGAGAACATGAGCACCAAGAGGGTATTCAAAATGTTACAGGACTTTCACACTGACTCAGACATGAGAACATGAAAACAATGGTAGAGAAAACAAGTTACCTTTTGCTTGAGGAGTGGTCATCTGGGTTCTATGGTCTTTTATTATAGGCACTGGCTTGTTTTAAGGCCTTTTTCCTTATTACTTTGCTGAACACTGCCTGATCTTTCCAGAAAATCGTCCTCTAGTCATAACCTCAGAGAAGATTTACCTGGCATTGTTCACGTACCTACACTCAGTTTTTGTTTTTTCGACAATAAAATGAAAATACAGAGGCTGCATTGAAATTATGGCTCTGGGGTGGGACTGGGGAAGAGGGGTTCAGTGTGCAGGCTACCCCATGGAGAGAGGACTGCCCGAGCCCTCTCTCACCACAGCAGCTTGGGGCCAGATGAGAAGCATCTCTTCATGGCTGCTGCAGCTCCAGGGGGCACAGCTGGGAGAGAGGTGCATGTCACCCTGACTGCGGCAGCTCCAGGGTCATCTGCCTCCCCTGAGCCCTGTGAGAGTGAAGAATGAAGCAACCTGTGCACATCTCCCTCGCTCACTGATGCAGGAGAACAGCCAGCTAATGTCTCTGTACACATTGGGGTGGGGGAGCTTCACCCCCACCACTCCCTGAAGGGAGCCCTGGGAGTGGGAGACTTGGGGCTGAGGTAGTCCCTGGCAGGGGTGGGGTGTGCCCCCATCCAGCCCCTATCACCTGCCTGGTGAGTCCATCTCTTTTCTGTATGGTCTTAGGAGAAGCAATCCTATTCCAGGCATTTCCCATATTCCTGGCACAACCAAGGCCTGACCCGGCTTTAAGTTAGGATGTGAAGAAGCCGTATCCCAAATTTGGCGGTCCTTGCTCTGAGCGGTTAGGAGGAGTTCTTGGAAAGATGTATGGACAGTCAAGCTCAAATATAGTAGATTATCTGCTGCTCAGAAACCTGCTATGGTATCACACATTCAGGTTGCACACTAGATGAAATTTGATAAAGGGAGAAATTCCTTAAGCTTGAAAGCTTCAGTGATTAGTCAAGTTTGTAAGGACAGCAGTTTCAAAGAAAGATCTCTTGGGCTCACATTTAAGAAGATAATTGGACTATAAATTTGTACTTAAGAAATGACTACTTTTCTGAGAATACTTGATAAATAAAGCAAATTAAAACCCTTTGTTTTCTTTTTACTGCTTATGTTGTTAATTTGCTCTTTGCTTTTTCCTCAGCAGTGAAAATCTTGGTTAGTGTATGTCACAGTCAGGTTCCCATGCCCTGGCACAAGGCTGAAGGGTTCAGACTGAAAGCACCACAAGGGAAAGTGCATTGTTCAAAATAGTTACAAAGTCTTTTACATATTTTTAGACATCATGGAATCTCCCCTATTGGTCCTAAGTTATGTAACAGCTTGAGTTCAGGCCTTTAATTTGGTATCAAATTTGACTTGGCAAGAGTGCCTTCCAAGGCCTTCTCCTCTAATATGAATATTCCTCTTCATCGTCCCTCTGTTTTTCCCCTGTATTCAAATTGCTGTCAAATGTGATCTGATAAGAACTTTTACAGGCCAAAGTGTGCAACCCAGGGCTGGATCTAGCTTGTTTCACTGTACAAATATGAAACATCTTAAGCCAAATTCAGTGTCAGAAACACTATTCATCCAGTACCCAGTCTGCATGGTTAAAGATACTGTTAAGAAGTGCTGAGGCTAAAGTGAAATATGCACCCCTAATTTTTCACCCTCATGTGCATGAGTTATGGTCTTATGTAAGTAAAAACTGTCTTAGGAATTGGCTCTGCAGATCAGAGCAGGTCCGTGTAGCTTGAGGTTTGACAGTGGCCAATACCAGATGGTTCAGAAGAAGGGCACTGATGGAATAACTTGACTGTGGGGAGAGTTTGTGCCAACCCCCTTTCCCATCAGGGTGGTGTCCACCCTAGGCTTGCCTGCTTCTCCCCACAAACGTCTACTGCTGCTTTCACCAGTTCAGCTCTGACCAGGGCTAGTAACGGTGAGAGACGAGCATGAGAGCAGACAACGCTCCAGGGGGCTGTTTGCCTTTCTGTTTAGCATCAGCCACAGGGCAGAGTGCCAATTGGAGTGATCCACCAGGGGACCAGATGGCACACCACAAACCTGCCCTCTTCCTGGGTTTTATTCATTGTCACATGTCTCATTCTGAACAATAAGACAGTGTGCTGGACTTGGGCCGGTTTTCACTTCAGCCAGAGAACTTTGGGCACATTAGGAAGTCCAACAATTATTTATAAAATTGCCCTTTTCTGGGAGGCTGGTTCTGTGCAGCTTTTTTAAAAGACTAAAGGATTATTGATTTTTATACTTATGTGCTAGGCGGTCATTCAATTTGCAGCCAATCTTAGATATAAAGCCTCTCGGTGATTTCAACCTATTCCCTGGAGCACTCATTTGGGATTGCAGCTGCAATTAGGCATCAGTGACTTCTGATTTTTGCAACATTTTCTTTGGTTTCCAGCAGAAGGCCTCCTCTCAGGTATTGGTAGGTGCTGCAGGTGACCTTGAGTGGAGAATTTTACAGCAGGGGGAACCTTGCAATAAACCAATCAGCACCAGCAAAATCTTGGTGATTACTTGTGGGCCTCCTATCTGGAGGAGCTAAGAGCAACACTAAAATTGAACTGCTGGAATTGGGTTAATGGAATTTCATGCTAGACTGAGCTCTGTGCAGGTTCTCCAGTGTGGTGTGTTTCTAAAAATTAAAACTGAATAAATTGTGAGATAGCTTTTACTGATTCTGGTTCAGTAAGTTAGATAGCCACTGGACCGGTGACGAGGCACAGAGCAAATGATGAGCTTCAGTGCTTAAAAATGTCTTTTGCTTGGCTTCTTAATAAGCAATTGTGATTCAAGCAGCTTGTGTGATTGCTTTGAAGGTGCTGAAGAAGCACGGTTGAATCTGTTCTCAGAAATGTATTGTGGTTTCCTGCATTCAACCTGAAATGACAGAGGAGCCCAGTTCTCTTTCATATCAGATGTTAATAAAGTCTCAGCTGGATAAAAATTCCTATTATTTTACGCTAGCGTATTTGTATATAATAGCCCTTTGCACATAAGGCCAGGGTCCCAGCGCAGACAGCTGGCCTTTGTAAAGGAAGCTGATCATCTAAGTCTGGGCCTGGATATTTTTTCCCTTATATCTTAGTGAACGTAGTTCTTACTGCTGGGCATTTCAGAAGAGAGTGTACAATGTTCAGCTAACCCCTGCCATGCTTGGGAATATTCCCTGGTGGCTCCCTCTGATCACCATTTGTATGGGCATTCTGCAGATTTACTTCCAAGTATTACAGGAGGGGTTAATAGCCTCTGCAGTGAAGCTGGAGTTTAGAGACTTGCCCTTCTAAGGGAATGCCTTCCCAGGAGACATGGTGGAAGCCCTATGAATAAAGGCATTTCAAAAGAGGCAGGATAAGACAGTGGGAAACAGGCAGGGCAGTGTCCCCAGGGGAGTGGTCTAGGTGTTTCTAATTAGTTTTTGATGCCTTGAGAGAAGCTCTCCCTCACCAGTCAAGTTAGATTTCCCCAGTGTCCCAAGGGCTGCGGGAGAGGAGCCACTCAGCTGCTTCTCAGCTCTCCAGAGAGGAGTACTGGGCAGGGTATCTTCCAAGGAGATTCCTTGTAAAATATGAGGTGCAATGCAATGCACTAGGTTTGAAAACCCCCCACACTGTGAGCTGGGTAGAGCTTGGATTGCATATATGGAACAGGCATTCATAGCCCAGCCAAGGGCTTTACCCAGAAATAACCCTTTGACATACACTCACTCTGACAAATGGTCTGCCTTGTCATTTCACTTGATTTCCTCCTCCCACCCCCACTTCTCCTTTCAGAGAGCCAAGATTGGGCCGGGTGCCAAGGCAGCCGAGGAGAGGACGACAAATGCGATTTCCAAGTTTGACAACAATGGAAACCGAGATCGGATGAAGCTGTCAGATTTCAATTTCCTCATGGTGCTGGGCAAAGGAAGCTTTGGAAAGGTGCGGCCTGAGGCTGTCTGTGTATTCATACATCTGTGAGGCGTGTTGTGTTTGACAGTTGTGTTGCCATAATAATTCCTCATCTAGGTGCTCTGCCTCATTACTCCAGACCTGCAGGCTGAGGCATTCTCTCCAAAGGTGGAGCCTGGAGTGGTGTCTGGAGCCTGGTTGGAGGGCCACTCTCGGTATATGTGTGCCCCCATCTCATCTGAGGGCAGGAGTGGGGAGGAGACAGACTATACAGGAAGGGTGTTCACTTCTGAACTTAGCACACGTGACTGGCTGAACGACTGCTAATTGTAGGGTTGCTGCAGTCATACAACCAATGGAGAGGAGATGAGCATGGCCAGTGACTGCCTCTAGGAAACCAGAGGGACTTGGTTCTAGATTTGGTGTAAGCGACCTAGGCAGGATTCCTCTTGCAGCCTTATGCCATGTGGGATAGAGCTGTCCTGCTGGAAATGCAGGAACCCGCTTTTAAACAGAATAAGGTCAAAAACTACAAAGTGCTTCTCGCTGCCTTCCAAATGGTTCTCTTTGGCAGGGCAGCAATGGTTCAACTTTGTGTGCTGGGAAATCCCACTTACAAAAGGCACCAGTGCTGATGCAGGGCCATCACCTGGGTGGGACTAGGGCCTAGAGCGTAGTGATTTAATGTTGAGGGTGATCTGCTACTTTAACCACCTCCCTGAGAACTGTGTAAGAATGTATTAATTTCTGATGCCTCGTAGTGACAGGAAGGGCTGCTGAAATGCAGGTATCTGCTTAGTTCACCACAAAAATTAGAGATTCTTTTTCTGGAAATGGAGCTTATTATGAGTCACCTGCATGTGTGTGTGTGCGTGTGATTTTTTCCTCTCTAATAATTAAAAATCTACATGAACTTTTTAATTGGCTTCAGAGACCAGTTGTGTGCAGCATTATTTTTTCTAATAAGTGTGAGAGTCTAGCATCTTCCTTTTTCTTAGAGTTTTGCCAGCTTTATCAAGATTGTCGTTAGACATTCCAATGCTGAAATTGTTACTTGAGCATCAAAGTCTAGATTAGGCAAATGGCTGTGTTTCCATTGTTGGTTTATCAATACCTCCCTCCCCGCTATGACAGATGGCCTGACACCAGACTGTGTAATGAGCTGTCTTAATAGAAGTAGACTATTCCTCCACCTCATTAGAACTATCTTGGATTGGAGGTAGGAAGGGGATAATGGGTACCTAGAGGACAGGGTGTTAATGTTGTGCAATAGGGTGTCTCTGGTGAAAGTCACGGATCAAACTTGTGCCCTGTATTTACTCTCCTGTCCGCATCCAGATGGAGGAGGTGTTCTCTCCTGTCTAGACCTGGGAGTAAGGAGTCCTAAGTTCTGTTCCTAGCTTTGGCACTGACTCAAGACCTCAAGTGAGTGAATCACCACCTCTGTTTTGCTATGTGGAAATGGAAACGTCTCCCAGAGTACTTAAAGTTTGTGGGGGGGTTTGAGACCCTCCACAAAGCATTGCTGAAAGGTGACTGTGCTACTGTTCCTCAGCCCTTTGATCCAGTCGGGTACTCCAGGCAGTACCCTCAGGAGCAGCTCAAAGCGACACCTCCAGAGAGGCTTGGCTGGTCCCAGACTCCATTGTAGCTCTTTGCTTTTGGTAGTAAAGCTAAATTAACAGGGAAGATGCATGCAGGTTTGTTCTAGTTCTTTAGTTTTAAACAACAAAATATCCCCTCCCGGCTACAAAAAGCTCTGGGCCCCCAAACCATTAATTAGTGACTACCCAGCAGGCCTAAATAATCACATGCAGACGGATTCAGCCAGTCAATCAATCCAAATCTCATACACACCCAGGAACACTGGAAGAAGTCTTCAGCTTTCCCATGTAACCCCCTTGAATCGATAGTAAATGTAGCACATTCACAAACCCTGTAACTGTTCTCTGCCAGCTGTGACCTCTCCAAAGTGCTTCCTCTTAGGTTGTCACAGGCCTCAGCATGCTGCCGTTTAAAACAACGCTAGACTCTGACAAAGGAAAACTAGCCACAGCTTTTGCCCGCTCTTCCTCCCCTGCCTCTACTCCTCTGCACAAATCATCGCTCTGAAAGTTTCCTGCTTTGGCATCTGGGAATTTGGGAGTTTTCTCTCCTCTTCTTTTTATTTTGAGAAACGTTCGCAAACCTCTCCGTTGGCATCGTGGCTTATGTAAAGGGAAGTGACAGCAACTGTTCCGTGGAACAGACTGTTATAAATATGCTAATTAGTGCTTGTGAAAACAGAACATTGGTCTGTGCAGTTCGATCCAGCCCAGCTCTCTGGGGCTCCTACCGTTCCCTGGTGGGAGTGCTGCCCACCTTTTCCCTCTCAGCCTTTGTTTCACCTTTGTCCCTTAACATTCTGAACTCCAGGCTTGCCAAACGCCTGTGCCCCTGAGGAACATCTGGGAAAAGGCTTCAGAGGGGTTAAGGCTTTGAAGGAGTTGATGGAGAGAGAGTCATTTATTATTTACTAGAAGACTTACCCAGCTTTGCCCGGGCCTGGGCCAGCCCGGGCAGGCGTGTGTTGTGCAGGCCAGGGCAGCCCAGGGCGATGGAGGATGTGCAGCAATCGGTCCCCTGTGCAGCCTAGGGTGGCGTGGAGCCATGCTGCCAGCCAGCAGCTGCTCCCCAGGGCTGGGGCACTTGCTGCCCTCTGTGGTCATTCATGAGCATAACTGTCCCTGCTCTCACGCCCTTCCCTTTCAGTTTGCTGCGAAACAATCACATTCCACACAGACACCATTGTCCTGGCACGGCCAAACCCTGACCTTGCTTTAAGTCATGCTCAGAGGAAGCTACATGCCAAATTTGGCAGTTCGAACTCTTCACGTTTCTGAGGAGTCCTTAAACAAACGGACTCCCGGAAGGGTGGACAGACAGACAGACAGACAGACAGACACTCTCTCTAAAATATAGAGTAGCTTTTCCACATAGTAAGCTGGAGCTCTTGGACTTTTCAAAATTAGCCATGCGGACCGTTAAATCCATCCCCTCCCAGGAGCTAGCTGGCATGTGAACATCAACACAGAACAATCGTTTCCCCATAACAGGCCCTCTTCTTTCTTTAGCCACGTCCAGGCTGCATTTTGTTCCCCATCACTGCCTGGGCTGCACATAGGGATGGCGGTGCAGGTCTGAGGAACATATTCCACCGTAGACATGTGCAGCGTGTCTAGCAGTAATTTGTACCTGTCACCATAGACTCCTTCCACTGCCTGCATCACGGCAGCATAAACTCTCTAGCTCCGTGTTTTGCTGTACGTGGCAAAGCACCTAGCAGGTCATTGATTTTGTTATTCTAGATTCAAAAACCATCTGTAAGAGCTGGTAAGTATAATTGAACTTATTTTAGTGAATCCTTGTTTCATGAATCAGCCTGTTAACTCTTTGGTATCCAGACTCAGCATTTACTACTTAGTATTCTCTTCACTTGCATGCTAGGGCTGGCAAGCATCTGGAAAACCTAGATATTGGCCTCAGTGGAGTTTTACAAACCTGTTCTCTCCTCATCTAAAATTGGACTGCCTCCCGCTATTCTGCTGGAACTTTCCCAAGTACATACCCTATATTGCAGGAATAAATCACGTTAAATATCAGCTTCTCATGTGCCAGAAAAGGAACTGCAATCTCTCTTCCAGTGTGTGTTCTGTAGGGGTAGCGCCATCATGCAGACCGGCTGGGGGGCAGGGATGGAACAGTCCTCTGGTTTTGTTCCTGTTGTGGGAGCTCAGTATAACAAGGGCATCACGTTCCATTGAGAGGGGAATCGGTTCCAAGTTACACCTGGACCCAGGCTCAGAAATTTGCTTAGCAAGAGCCTAAGGCCATCTCTTGCTGAATCCAGAGCCTCATGGCCCATTCTTGGGCTGGGGACAGGCCTGTGTGCTCCTCTGCCTAGGCTACACTGATAGCCAGGACCAGAGCTGACCCAAGCAGCTATCAATCAAAGGATGTCTCCTTGAGCTTTGGCCAGTGGAGGGGGATTTGGGACCCATTGTTCCCTAGACCTGTTGTTAATTGAACAATTCAGTTTAAGCCCATTTCTTTGCTCTGGTTTAACCAAAATATTAAAACGCTATATTTATTTGTGCAACTTGTTCATATTTTGCAGCTACTTAGTCTGTCACACCACTGAGCTGCAGTTTTCTGGGTTTTCTCTGGACAGGCTCAGCTGGGCCTTTTGTTTTTGCAGATGAGGGTGTTGGCAGGATCCCCTGGCTGAACGAGTTTGGGTTACTTACTCTTCTGCATGTCCGGGGTTGATTGTTTCCCTGGAGCGTGTGGGGAGCCTTCGTTTTTGAATCATTACTTACAGTTGCTGAAGACTGCTCACTTGTGGCAGTTTTTATCTTGGAATTGAATGACTTTATCAGGAAGTTCCAATTGGCACTCAGCTGCTGTGATGATGAGGGTCATAGAAGTACCTAGATAGATTGGTTATAGTAGCAGTTTGTAGTAGAGTGGTCCTGAAGACAATGGTATAAAACTCCTGGTGTTTTTTTGTTTTTTTTGTTTTTTTTCTGGTCTAGTATTTATAGCATTTGAAGTGTCCTGGGCAGTGTTCCCTGTAAGCTGAGTGCTTTGAGGGCCACCCAGGAGAGATTCAAATGCAACCCGGATGATTATCATAGTGCTCCACTCCAGCATTCAGTAAAGGGTTTAAAAGGAGCCATTCTTCTCCCAATGGATTTTACCACAAGATTGCAGAGGGAGACATCTGAATTGGAATTCATTTGCAAATCTGACACTTTTAAATCAGGCCTTAACGGGGATCTCATTTATCTTGCACATTAGAGGGCCAATATCCCCACCTTTGATATTCTCAGGAATGGGACCCATCCCACTTAATTTAATTTGTGTCTTCAACTAGTTCTATTAGTGACAGGAAGCCCCCTCCCCATTTTATAAACTCTGCATTCTAATTGTCCACTCCAGTCTGAGGAAGTGGGTCTGATTCACAAAAGCTCATTACCTAATACACAAGTGTGTTAGTCTTTAAGGTGCTCCAGGCCTGCTTTTTATTTGTGAAGCTGCAGACGGACCACTTTTTATGTTAGTGTGCCCCCCCATGCGTATGTCAGTCAGTCTGTAAACACAGCGTAATGCACTGAGCCAGGCTTGGCGGCATACAGAACACACTTATGCTCTGCAAGTGCCCACTGATTTTTTAGGCAGCTGCAGAGAAGAACCTCGATTTCTCCTCCCTGTTTCAGTGATGTGGAACGGCTTGGCTCACGCTGGGATGCGCACCAGACATTTCAGTGTTGCTATGCTGTCGGAGAGCCGCTGAATAAAATATTTACAGCCTAAGTAAACCCAAGGGCAGTTTTCCCCATTTAATTTTGTGCACCATGAAAGTGTGGCCTCTCCTGCCACTGCAGACACTAAGAAGGCTGATGTGTCAAAAGATGTGCCCTCCAGCGTGATGAGAAAGGTGCGCTGACATAACATCGACACCATCCATCCATCTACTGGGGGCTCTCATCCTTGAGGGATAGGCTCCAATTGACTAAGCAGAGGCTGAATCGACCACGTAATTATTTACAGTTACTGAACCCTGCACTCCTGCAGCTTTTCATCTGGGAAATGTAATCAATTTTTATTTTTTTGTAGCTCAGGGAAAATGTCCGAGTGTGTTTATCCCTCAATGAACTTTCTTCCCAAGGAGAGGTGTATGCACTTTCCTGGAGACTGCCAGGCACAGAGCTTTTAAAAAAGCATCCTAATGCTCTCCCAGTTTTGTAATGCACCAGGATTCCTCTGCTTCATAACTCAGCCTCCTCCTGTTGTTGGTTTCAAGCCAGCAGCCCAATTACAGCCTTAATGCTGAGACAACCAGGTGCAGAGATGTCCTGTAAGCTTTCAGAAAGAGGTGACAACAGCTAGCTGGAGTCTTGATCCTCCAGATGTGAACAGTATGGTTTATTGCTCACTGTCTTCCAGATATCTCTTGTCAGCTGGCTTTTGGGAACCAAACCCACCTGCTTTGATCAATTAAAATCAGTTCTGTCTCTTGAAACGTAATCGGGGTGACTTATAAACCTGAAGTGCCTGCACAGAAATGTTAAGTCTAAATGTCAATGATCAGTTTGAAATATTCCTCAGTTCATGTGAAATAGTAAGTGCCTGCACAGGTGCAAGCAAACAGAAGAAAGCCAGCTGAGCTGTGTGCTGCTATAGCACTTTTCATATTCAAAGCACTTCACAGGCAAAAATAACCAATTTATCCTTGCAAAGGCTCCTGCCAGGTGGGTTAGTAGAACTATCCCAGTTGTGGAGCTGAGGAAACTGAGGCACAGAGCAGGTAAAAGACTTGTTCAAGTCCTGCAGCAAGTTGACAGAACGGCTGTGACTGAAGGCAAGAAGGTACGGGCTTATGGCAGCTCATAAGAACATAAGAACATAAGAATGGCCATACTGGGTCAGACCAAAGGTCCATCCAGCCCAGCATCCCATCTGCCGACGGTGGCCAATGCCAGGTGCCCCAGAGAAGGAGAACAGAAGACAATGATCAAGTGATTTATCTCCTGCCATCCATCTCCTGCCCTTGTACTGAAGGCTAGGGCACCATACTTTATCCCTGGCTAATAGCCATTTATGGACCTAACCTGCAAAAATTTATCAAGCTCTTTTTTAAACCCTAATAGAGTCCTGGCCTTCACAGCCTCCTCGGGCAAGGAGTTCCACAGGTTGACTGTGCGCTGTGTGAAGAAAAATTTCCTTTTATTAGCTATTATTTTTATTATTTTCCTTTTATTAGGTCACTAAACCTGTCTCATGCTATATCTTGTGCTTCATTAAAAAAAACAAATTAAGCGCCGTTAGCCATTGTGGATGCAGTGGCCACCTTAAATGTGCCATTAGCAGCTTCTGCTGGAGTTTGCAGACAGTCTTGGACACGGCGTGTGGGCAGAAAAGCAGTAACACCATTTCTATTCCCCTCCCCCTCCACTTGGATGCCTATTGTTGCTCATTAGCTAGTGAAGAGCTATCAAGGGAAATTAAGTACCTTTCCCTCCGAGGCTGCAGGAGATGCCTTCTCCAAGCAATGGCTTCAAAAGTATTAGCAGCTGAATTGATCTTTTCTCTTCTCCAAGCCACCAGGGTGCAGGGCATTGTCCCTAGTAAGAAGGGACACATGCTAGTTGTCTTCTTCCTGGTCTTGTCCTCTTGGCCCAGTGACTGTCCATCTCCACACATGTGTAGTTGTCAGGCTGCTGAGGTATTTAAACTTCAGTTGGAAGATTGGTGCCTTGAAGTGCTACTGCCATACAAACAATAAGGAAAAACAATCTGTCGCAGTGCCTGCTGGGGTCAATAGGAATCTCTCTTCGAGTTTCCCTGAGCTTTGGTGTATGCCTAGGGGGCTTGATCCTGCAAGACTCTGAGCCCTCTGGCCTGCTGTCTAGCAAAGTGTTTAAGCAAGTGCTTAGTGACTGGAGTGGAGGATGCCCAGTGACACCAGCTGTGGATGTGGACCAGTACTGTGTCAGATCAGTTGTCTGCATCTGTTGTTCAGCAAGAAGACGGAACTGGGGTCTCCTAGTCTGAGCATGGAACACTGAGACTCTGATCCATGCTGGGGAGAGTCCCTCCATCTCAGTGCCACACTCTCCCCATCTACAGGCCCTGGGCTATACCGTTAACCTGCCATGTGGGAAGCCATGGGGATGAGCTGGGTGGTCATTGGTGTAAAACAGCTGTGCCGAACTGTCAGATGGTGGAGCTAGTCGCTAATCCGAGAAGTACCAGTTGCGATTCTCATTGTAATGTGCAAATATTGGTCAAGACGCTTGAGCAGTGCTCAGTCATCAGGATTTTATCTACTAATCTGAGACAGATTCAGATGCATTCTGCTTAGTTAAACTCACTTGAATTTAAAGTTGCACACCTGTGGAGTTACTCTCAATTTACACTGCTGTAACACAGCAGAATTAGACCCAAGGACCCTACGTAATAAAACCTTTCTTAACTCTGTGGCGAAACCATGAGATTGTCACTATATGTAATCTACCTCCTAGCATGCTCTCTTGGGGCATCCAGACCTCTGCACTCTGCCAGCCCAACTCACGTCATAGAGAACACTTGTTGTGAGTCCGTGCCCACGCCCTTTGAAAGAGCACTGGCCTGCAGTGTCCGGCCCATCTGCTGTGGCTCAGCTAAGGATTTTCTGTGATAAGGCAAAGGTCCTGTGTGATGCTCTGAGGGTCACGTCTGGTGCCGAAACAGTGGTATTTTTGCTGGGATTCCTCTATCTTGCCTTTCAAAAGTCCAGTGTTTGCTGCCTAGCAATTTTTTTTTTTGCCACTTTGCTATGGCATTAAATTATTTCTGTTCCACTCTATTGCTGTTCATTTCCCCTAATTTATTTTCCAAACATCCCAACGCATGTTCTCGGCGTGACTAAGAATTTTAATAGTCTCTTTTAAATGTAAAGTAATTCTGTTCCATTGAAGATTTGAATTTAACACAACGAGAAAAAGAGCAAATGGGAAGCAAAATGTAGCCGCTGGTGAGTGGTGTTTGTTTCAGAAGCAGTCCCATGCCAAATTGAAGCAACGTATTTGAATAAACCGGGGGGTGTTGGCTGGATTTTCCAGAGCCCTCCTTTGGGTTGCTTTGATTAAAGAGACAAAATCACACTAGCAGGAGACTTCATCCTCTGTGTATTATAATAAATAAATCTGTAGATTGACACAATGGGCTTAAAATATTAGGTGAACAAATTATTCTGCATGAAGTAAAGCAGTTGCTGAGTGATAGGCCAGATGAATAATAGTGTTTCAATTTCCCCTGGGGTATAAAGAGCACTGCCTTTCACTCACTGTTAAGCAAAGCGGAAGAAAACGAGGATATTGTATAATTTTTTACTGCTATAGTATTTGATGGGCAGTCTGTGTCCAAGCTATGTGAATCTGAGCATTACCTGCTGATGCTTCTTCCATTGAGAGAACCACAAATCAGGATGGGCACTGGTAGAACAAGCCTGCTCTTGTGAGTATGTCCTGGTCCTGGAATCAGTGATCAAGTCCTGGCTTTTCCCAGAGTTGGGTAAAGCACGTGGGGCCAGATCTTCAATGTTATGAAGTGGTTAAAGGTGCAGAGAGACACCTGTTTGTATCTTTTGGATGCAGGAATACCTTTGAAAATCTGACCCCCTAGTCTCTCTGCACCGGAATTTCCCCAGCTGTGACCTGAGTATAAATGTGTTACACTACCTCGCTGTGTTATTGGGAGGGTGAGGGGTCCTGAGATGTTCCCAAGCCATGGCAATGGAAGCTGTAGTAAAATAAACAACCCCCCCAGGGGATCTCCTGGCCTCTGTGCTGACCAAGTAGAAATGTGCAGTGCACCCGCAGAAGGTCGACCATTCTCCTCTCCCCTGCCCAGGTCATGCTCTCGGAAAGAAAAGGCACCGATGAGCTCTACGCAGTGAAGATCCTGAAGAAGGATGTGGTTATCCAGGATGACGACGTGGAGTGCACGATGGTGGAGAAGCGAGTACTGGCTCAGTCAGGGAAGCCTCCATTCCTCACACAGCTTCACTCCTGCTTTCAAACAATGGTACGTGGGTGACCCGGACGTTGCCAGCAACCCCCTGCAAAGTGCCCCTTGGAGAGGCCTGGTGGACATAGGGGGTTGTACCCAATGCACCCACTAGGGGTAGTGAGTTCCCAGTATGGAGCAGCATGGGGTGCAGAGAAGGGAGGAGGTTCCAGTCACTCCACGTGGGAGGGGAGGGTAGAGACCTCCCCCAGAGATGCCTCGTCATCTCCAGAATTCAAGGACAAGGGCTGTCCATGCCAGCGCTGATGCCCTCGGCCGCCCAGCACTGGTACACCTCTTCCCATTGCTCCGGGACCAGGCACCATTTCCTGTAGGATGAGGACCCAGAGGGAGGTGCTGAACACAGGAGCAGCAGGCGGCCATGCAGACAGCTAGGGAGAAGCAGCTCTTTTAAAGGAAAGCGTCGCTTCTCTCCAGCCTCCTGTGGCATGGCTGCCTCCTCGCTGCTCAACCTGCCAGGGCCGTTAGCCTCTGCCTGGTGAGTGGGGGCTGAATGTTGAGCCACAGTGGGGTGGCCGGAGGATGGGTGGGGGCTGTCTGGAGCCCTTAGGGATCATGCAGCTGCAGAGGGCGTCATGAAGTTTGCTGCCCCCCCTTTTCTTGGTGCTTTGTGCAGCTGCGTGTTTTGCCTGTTGGTAGGGATGGCCCCACCCCCCAAGTTCTCCCCAGGCCTCAGGGAATGGTGAGACATTGCAGGATGCTCTGAAGCACTAAGGAAAGGCCTGTCAATAAATATATTAATTTAATGTCTGGCCTCTTGAGCCAGCCTCTGAATTCAGACTGTACTCTCCACGCCACAAGCGACTAGTGGGAGCCCTTGGGAGGTGCACCGTCTTCCCTGTGCCCCTGCCAAAATTTTAATTGCTACAGGGGGAGCCCCCTCATGCCTCTTCCCTGGTCTTGTGGGTGACCCTCCCTGCAGTCCGCTTGCTGAGGCACCAGTTGCCTATTCTCTGGGCACACAAATAACTGTGTCTGCAGAAGTGCTCACCTATGTTTCCCCTTTGCCAGCCTCATCCTATACCAAACTTCTGTGCAGAGATGGCTGCTTGTACCAAATACCTCCTCTGTATGTGCACGTTCAAACAGGGAGCCTCCATCTAGGAACATGGTGAATTCCTCAGCCACCTCTTGATTGGATTAGACCTGGTCCTTAAATCTTTCAAAAAGATGCTGGTCTGGGGGTTGACTTACAGTCCAGGGAGCAAAACACCACTTTTGTCTGTATTTGCTAGTTGGAATTAATAAGCTGAGAAGATGCTGAAACCTAAGGAAAAAAATCCAGAAATTTCAGATTGGAAAAGGCATTCTGTTAACTTGTGCAAATAATAAATAAACTTTAAAAAGCCTTTTTTTTAAAAAAAAAATAAAAATAAAAAAAAAAAATCTCTGGCCAGCTGTTGAGCACCTTGTAAATGGAGAGGCCCAGTTCTTGTCAGCAGTACAGACCTCTAGCTGGATGACCATGGAGTCTGAGAGGATTACACTTGAATATTATGCCAGCAATTGGATTTACCAAACACATTCCATGTATTTAAAGTGTGTGGCCCAGCTTTGCACAACACTAATCAAAATATGGCAGGGGAAACACTTTCAAACACCATCTTTGTGGCATCTGAAGTGAGTCAGTGCAGGATTATTTCTGAGAGACCTGCAGTAGCTAAATAGTAATCATGTTTGTAATGTAGTCAGAATGTGTAGTGGTCTGGATTATCACATGCCAGCACAGACCCTCTGCTTTCTGGGAGCACAGTCCAAGGCACCGTTCCCAGCCTGCGCTTTTTATTTCTGTTGACTAGTAAAGAAAAAACCCTCAAATCCACCTCTGAAAGAATGAGAGAATTTTTGTTCAGGCATTATGGGGAGGGGAAGTGGGGGTGAGAATTGCCACATGTTGCATCATCAGCTAAAAGCTTGTGGGCTCCGGCTCATCTGGAAAAAGGTGAGTGTGTCACTTTGAGGACTGCCTGTGAGGCACCTCTTGGTTCAGGTGGGCCCAAACGGAGGCGAGCGCTGCTGTAATAGTAGGCAGTAATAACAGGTATTGTCCTGCCTTTACCTTCACATTGCAGTGTGAAGCAAGGCTGGAGAAATGGTAAAGAAAAGCAGCAGGATAAAGGGAGCCAAATAAAGTCAAAGAACTCCCTTGTTCCTGACTCAGCAGCTGAGTGAGAGAGGAGCATGCATGTTTTAGCAGAATCCTCGAGAGGTCTTGGCAGGCAGTGATGGAATGTCTGTGGCATAGGTGGCTTCTCAGTGAGTTCAGATATCCTGCTCTTCCTGTACAATCCTGGCTCTGCTTGTCCAAAGTGAGCATCCAGAATCGCTTTTCCTAGTTGAAGATGCAGCTTTCTGTTCCAGCCTGCAGTCAGACCAGCCATCTGGCTTTGGGTATGTGTAGAACATCAGTTCACAGCAGAAACATTCGGTGTTTCTCCAGAGTGAAAGGAGTTTGGCTGGAGTGAGTAGCCACCTTTTCAATGTTCTTCCCCGTTGATGCTGAGGATACTTTTAGGTAACTGCTGTGAACAAGTGCAGTATTGTTTTTACATTCCAGTTATTATACAAGTACGACTGTGTTTCAGAACATGAGCAGAGGGGCGTGTGCCAACCTTCCAGACGTCAGATGGGTCTTTGCATGTTTTAGATGCCTGTAGTATCATGTTTTATGTCACCTGCTGGGCCCTTCGTTCTCATGTTTAATTCTCCTCAAGGTTGCCAGTATGCTGTGGGTTTTCTGAAAGCAGCCAACATCTTTACTGCACGCTTTGTTCCCCAAGTGGAGGAGCTGATGTGCCAAGTGCTCGTCTATCATTTTTACTGTGGTGATGCTTCTGCTTTTCTGGCTCCTCAAGGAGCCAAGGTTTGTTTAAAGGAGAAATGCAAAGAAAGGAAGGGAAACATGCAATGGGTGAAATAGTTCACATTATTGTGGGCCAGGAATCAAAATCCTCCTCTCCTCTTTCCCCTCTCAGGCTTTTGTTGCAGAATGACCTTTGTATCTGACTGCTCCTTTACACCTCCAGAAATCATCTCTGCAACTTATTATTTTCCTGCTGGCTTTATATATTGCCCCAAGCCCCTGATGCTTGTTTTACCCTTGGAGAGATGTGTGCTGCCCTGCTGTGGAGGGGCACATGCTCTTGCCTGCCGCTGTGTTGAACTTTGTTCAGCTTCAGTTGTGTGTACGTGAGGGGTGTGTGCAGGGCAGCAGGAATGCACCCCATGCCTGAGTGTGCTTGTGCGTGCCTGGGCAACACCCCCGCCTTCCCCCCCGGTGGAATGGGTGCTCAGTGGAGACCAGCAGACTGCCCTGTTACCTCCGCTCTTGTTGAAATACAGGCACAGGCTCTTTGGGGCAGCATGTGAGGTGTATAAACCTGGCCAGGGACCTTCCTCCAAAGTCCTCCCTGTAGCTGGATGATGTCACAGGCCCTGTTCCTCAGCCTGGATAAAAGCACCTCCAGCCTGGGATCAGCCTGCTGCACTCTTCTGTGAAATACGCCTGCATGCTCCACCCCCACCATTCCTCTCTCTGTGTCTGTCCCTGCCACGCCTGCTGGAGGGGAGGGGCTGTGCTCTGCTGTGTGTATGTTAGGGACCAGATGGCAGATGGGAAAAGCTGGGATACTTTTGGGCGGGGGCGGGGGGAGAGTAGATTGCCTCTATAAGACACAACTGTGTATAGTGAAAGAGTGTCAGTAGCATTACCCTGGTGCCCTGGTGAATGTGTGTATACTGCTGCTGGAGGGGACGAGCCCTGCTCTATGCATGGAACATTTTAACCAGTGGAACTCCTGGCCAGAGGATGTTGTGAAGGCCAAGGCTTTAACAGGGTTCAAAAAACAACTAGATAAATTCCAGGAGGCTGGGTCCATTGATGGTTATTTGCCAGGATAGGCAGGGATAGCACCCCAGCCTCTGTTGGCTGGAAGCTGGGAATAGACGATCGGGAATGGATCACTTGATGATTACTTGTTCTGTTCATTGCCTCTGGGGCACCTGACACTGGCCAAGGTTGGTAGACAGGACCCTGGATTGGATGCACTTTGGTCTGGCCCCGTGTGGCCATTCTGATATCCGCAGGTATGCATGTGTGTTTACTCCTGGTTCCTTCCATTTGTTCCTGGTTCCTTCTGTTGGGTGAAAAGAGACATGTCACTAACAGCACCTATCCCATTTTTGCATCTGCTCAGAATGGCAGAAGAGCCCCATTCAGCCATCTCCCAGAACGGTCAGCTGGAGGAATATTTGGGCATGAGATGGAGTGGGTGCACCTGGATGACTTGGTGTACAGTCCCCCCGACCCCCACCCCGGCTGCAACCGATAAAGATCCAGTAGTCAGAGGGAAGCAACCCTTCCAAGCGGGGGAGATCTCCTGCGAGGATGCTCTCTCTCATGTAAAATTCCCCTGTTCTTCCCCAACTCTTATACATTCCTCAGCTTTCAAAACCTTCCCCTGCCTTTCCAGCACTCTGGCACACGTAATAGTAACAGAGCCAGAACCTTTTATTCTCATAATTGACTTTTCTCAACTCACTGGAATAACTTGCATCTTCTCTTCTACTTTGCCCTGCTCTGCTCTGTTGGGCACTTCCAGAGATCTCAGTCCCCTGTCACTTTTGTAGAACCATGTCTAGACCTACTTCAGCCAGTGTTGCTGCTAGTTTGATTGGCGCTAGCAAGGAAAGCTGGACTCGTTCATGCTGTCTGTTTCCAAACCCTCCCTTATCTGTGCTTTTCACATTTGCTGCCAGAGGAGTCTGATGTGAACAAGGGCAGGCTAGGCTTTGCATCCACTGGGGGGTCAGGAGAATCAGAAACACTGTCAGGAAAAAGATTTAAATAAAAACATGCCGTGGGGGTGACACCACGTATTGGGGAGGGAACATTTTCTCAAGGGTCAGTGAGTGGCAAAGGTGTGTTATAAACATGTTAGAACTAGCTAGGCACACATCCAGCAGGGGGGTTTGAAGTGATTATACTCAGCCTTTTGACTGCTTTAACTTTCTAACAATTGATTTACCCAGTATTAAAACATTTCCGAGCGTGTTAACCCTTTGCAAGTGTCCCTTTAATACAGCAGGTGACTGGAGAGCAGGCAGAGTGAGTGTGAGCTCTGCAGAGAGTGACTTATAGGGGGCAGAGATCCATGCAGCTTTCTTTTGTCTCACTTGATAGGCCCGCTATCTATGGGCCAGGAGGCTGCAGACTGAAATCTCTGCTGCAGCTGCATGCTCCAGGGGATGGACACGCTCTTGCGGCGTCTGGCTCCATGATGTCATGTTTTGCAGCTGCACTGAGGGTTTGGCCACAGTTGAGCAAATGCAAGAAGAGTCTCATGAAGCGTCCAGACTGATGCGAACAGAGCAGAGGCCCTTTCTGCAGCTCTAGCTTTGGATTCTCCATCCTCTGAATGTTCGTGTGTACAAGCTGCTGGCGTGTCAGCACTGCTCTGAAAAAACAGCAAGAGGCCCCGGGTCCTGAATGCAGCTGACAAATATGTCTTGGGCTAGGGCCCAGAAGAGAACCTGGATGTCAAACACTGAGATACAACTTGCTAACAGTGTTCCAAACAGTGAGAGAACATCATTTAACCCCAGGCTGGGGTGAGCTGTTCCAAAGGACTGCAGTGCTCCCTGGGTGCAGGCAAAGTGGCTGGGGGATGCAATAGCCCCCGGATGTGGCTGCTCCCTGGCAGGACAGGGAATTTTTTCAATTTAAAATGAAGCGTTGGAAGGGATGCGAGGTTGGGAACATCCCAGGCTGCGCACTGGGAGGACAGAGGCTCCAGAGCCCTAAGTGCTGGGCCGTTGGCCATTCTGGGGCAAGCCCTCACTTGTGTGTGTCCTTTGCAAAATAGTTCAACAGGCCCAATTTCTGTTCGAGCGCAAACAAACCCAACTTGCAAAACTGCAGTTGCTTTGGTTGTTGGGTCCCTCTCCCCAGCCTCCTTCCCCCAATTCTTGTTCTTTGCCCAGTCCTCCTCCTCCTCCCCTTCCTGCCTCTCAAGCCAAAGCTCACAGCTGTCTGCAAAGATCAGATAATGGTTCCCCTGCACTTAGGAAGGAATTGCTGTTCTGCCTGGCTACTTCGTATGCACATCCCGTAGACTCAAGCTTTATCTGCAAATGGCACTTCCAGTAGGAGTTCGGGGCTGTGATTATCTCCCCACCTCTCACCCCCAGCTTCAACCTCACTGAATTCCTGCTCTTGGAATGCTGCTGTCCTTAACTTTCTTTTCTTTTTTTTTAGGATCGCCTATATTTCGTGATGGAATATGTGAACGGTGGGGACTTAATGTACCAGATTCAACAAGTTGGCCGGTTTAAAGAGCCACATGCTGTGTGAGTTCAATAGCCAACGTTTACCATTCAACCTTTGGGGGCAGCATTTCATGGCTTTGTGGGTGTAGGCCATGTGGTTCCATGTTCATGTTTTTGAGGTCAGAGACCTGCAGGGGATGAGACTGAGGACGCAGGCAACAGGATGCAAAGATCAAATGCTCTTGACCCAGCCTGACAAGCAGAAGCAATTTCAAAGGGCAGGTTTTGCACCTCCTGGGCCTGAAAAAGCACCAGGGACTGCTCTTAAATTTCTCTCTAATTAACAAGCAGGATACCTGGCCATCTCCCCAAGGGCTGCATGCTGACAGGCAGAGTGCTGTTGGGACTGGACTGGGCTTTCTTGGCTGGAGGTTGACAGGGCTTCTTACAGAGCAAGTCAATTTCACATGTGCATGGCAGGCAAGCCCATGTGCAGCTCTGTTCTTGAATCCAGCGTGCTCTGTCAGCTGACAGAGCTGGGCCCCTCAGCAAGTTACCCTACACTGGTGAGTCTCATGTCTACAAAGAGGCTCCCTGTGGATTTGATTTTAAGTTGCACACCTGGAACCGTGTTGCATTGTTCTCTTTTCTCTGCCTGTCCTTTCCAATGCAGCTGGTCAGCAGGGAGTTTGTGCTTGAGCTGTGATTCCTTCTGCAGTTGGGTGCTCTTCTGCACAGCCTGCTGCTCCTGCTGGAGATTCTGATCCCACTAGTGCAGGATTTCAAGTCTGTGGTTTCTAGCTGTGATCCTGTCAGGGGGAGCAGAGTAGGGAAACAAACCAGCGTGCTTTTCTGTCAGGAGGAGGTTGTTTTCCATGGGTGATGCCTGATGTGCACCTGGGTCTAGAGTCTCAGCCATGGGTTCTTCTCATGGCTGGCCATCCCCCGTCTCCCCAGTCCCACTAGGTGCATAAGTCGGGGTCTCAGAAATGCTGAGTGTGCAGCAATTTCCACTGCCTGTGGTGAGAGGTGAGCTTTTGGAAAGCCGACTGTATGTGCCCAAATACCGGCTCCAAGGCCTAGCTCTTGGCCCCCGTAGTTTTCAAAACCTTGGCCCTAGATCGTTACGTACAAGGGGATTTCTGAGACTTTCTGGAAAGGTCTCTGTGTCACCATATTTCAGCAACCTGTCCCTCCGTTGTGCCACACTCCCGTCCACATGCTCCTGTGTTGTGCTTCTCTCTGGCTCGCCAGCGGAGTGCAACACCAGGGGCTCTGTTATATGGAGGTGCAGGTGCTGCTTGTGCACCCAACTCCTAGTCTGGGGTCTGCAGTTCAGTTCCCCTAGTTCTAATCCATCAGCTGAGCCACTGCACTGTGAGGTGATTAAACAGGGAGCTGTCTTGGGCAGGCCATTCGCAGGGACCACCTTGAGAGACAGCCTTGGCTCCAGGATGTGTGCTGGAACGGGTTTGGTGTTTAACATGATTTCATGCTGGTAAAAGGTGCCAGACCAGGAGCCCTGGAGACTGCCTGGGAGCTCTAGACTTAGGGGAGCACAGGCTGCAGGAATGGGAGCTTCGCTTCACACCATCAACTAGACATGCCTCAAGCCTGCCCTGAAAGGGCTGTCCCTAGACATACAAGAGGAACATTCAGTCTTTGGCTGCTTACTGTGAATGCCAGCCAGCTGCAGATCAGTGGCTTCAGCACCTGTGGACTATAATCAGGTCTGAGACCAATGTTCCCTCTAATCTTTTCCATCCATGTGCAGAAGAAATTTTTCTGTCTGCACTGAGGCATGTGCAAATGTGCACCACAAATAGAAACACAAACTCAGCTGTGGGCACTCTGCTAATCTCTCCTGAGCAGGTGCACAAGCACACGGCTTACAGGGAACACTGGCTGAGGGTAACAAAATGTCTCAAAGACTGTTAGCAGCCTCGACAGATATAGGCTGGGTTTAAAACAGCATCAAGTCCAAGGGAAGCTGCACAGCTCCAGCATGATCCTCTGAATGCAGTCTTTGTAACATGTTACCACTGCTTTCTTTGCTGTCATGGCTTTCCCATGAAACAGGGCACTTTGTGGGACATGTTCAATCACCCCACAGTAACAACCAGTGATAGATCTTGACTCTTTTTTTAAAAGAATGGGGATCTGTGTAATCAGAAGTGACAGCCCCACACTAGCCCACAGCAACCTGATCATGTTATTACCTGTTACATGGCAGAGCGGAGCTGTGTTGCTCTTGTGGGATGTTTGTCCGGTGTTTTTCCAATGCGATTGCCGGTATCTCCTGGTGATGTGTGCCCAGCATGTTTCATTTTGTGTAATTAGATTTGAAAGCTTTTCACTTTAATTTATCTGCTTTAATTATCAAGGTCTTCCTGTTAAATCTTTAATTTCAGATTCTATGCCGCAGAAATTGCTATTGGCCTCTTCTTCCTACACAGCAAAGGCATCATTTATCGGTAGGTGAGCGTGTTCTCCCTTTCTCCCCTTCTAAAGAACGGTGGCAAAAGCAGGAGCCTGTTCTCACCGGGACTGGACTTTGCCCATAGGGTCAAGGAATTTTATTTTGTCTGCCAAATGACATGGTATTCAGCCGCCCATCCTCCTGCTGCTGCCCATCCGATGGTTTGGCAGCTGTCCATGCATACTTCCAATAAATGGAACTGGAGCCTATTAGTGCGTGATGAGAGCTTTCATAGGGAAGAGAGATAGTAAAAGTAGTTTTGACTCTTCTCCTGCCTCCCTGTTTCACGTTTCTAGTTGGACAACCTAAATCTCAGCTGGTGAGCTGTTACAATTGTGAGATACATATTTTCCTAGGCAGCATCGTTTTCTCATCTTTGAGACTTAAAGTGAGTACTTATGAGTGTTTTTCCTGAGGCTGGCAATATAAACCCTGCACATACAGTTGTAACAGTCTAGGTTAGCTAAATTGCTGGGAGAGCACTCAGAGGCTTCTGGCTAGGCACTGAAACTAGCACTGGTGCTCTTTAACATGCTGGAGAATCCACAAGGCCCAAGGTAAAGCAGAACATCCTTAATGAATGTCAGATGTCATTAACTGCCCAGTGAAGGTGAATGCTGACTTCACTAGCATAGTCATGGATTACTGAACAAGCTGCTCCAAAGACAAAAAGCAGTTGGGAGAACCTGACAGGAGAAGCAATTTTTTCCACTAGCTGGTGCAGAGAGATGTTATAAGTTCACTGGTACCTTGTGCCTCCCTCCACTTTTAAATTGAATGCAGCCTTTTGTTTATCTGTCCTTGGCCAATCTGTATTCTAAGCACTGTTGCCATAGTTAGTGAAGTCCTCAAAACTTAAGCACCTGTAAATTGGACTATTCCTTCTACTGCACTTTTGCTCAACAGACCGAGATGAGTTTGTCGAACCAAGGAAGTACTTGACATTATTTTACACATGCAATGACCTTGGTTCCAAATAGCTCAATATAATTTCTCCCAATGAAGTGTGTGGCAATCTTGACGGTTGAGTTGTCCATTCCAAACCTGGATGTTATTTCCTTGTTGTCCCTTTCTACATAGCTGCAGCATTAACATAGCATCTCTCCTAGTTTGTAGAAGCATAGAATCACAGGACTGGAAGGGACCTCAGGAGGTCTTTGAGTCCAGTCCCCTGCTTCAAGCAGGATCAACCCCAACTAAGTCATCCCAGCTAGGACCTTGTCAAGCTGGGACTTAAAAACCTCTAGGAATGTAGATTCCACCACCTCTCTAGCAATGCATTCCAGTGCTTCACCACCACCTGGTGAAGTAGTTTTTTTCTAATATCCAACCTACTCCTCTCCTTCCATAACTTCAGACCATTACTCCATGTTCTGCCGTCTGTCACTACTGAGAACAGTTTCTCTCTATCCTGTTTAGAGCCCCCTTCAGGAAGTTGAAGGCTGCTGTAAAATCACCACTCAGTCTTCTCTTCTGCAACTAAATAAGCCTAAATCCCTCAGCTTGTCCTCATAGGTCATGTGCTCCAGCCCCTTAATCGTTTTCGTTGCCCTCCGCTGAACCTGCTCCAGCACATCCACATCCTTTCTGTACTGGGGGCCCAAAACTGGACACAACACTCCAGATGTGTCCTCACCAGTGGCCTTCCCACATTCCTCCCCAGTATTTTTGTGATTGCAGCAGGGAGACCAGTTCATCTCCGTTCCCTTTGGAGCTGAGTCTTAACACTTGGTTTCAGCCAGCTGGGGAATTTGTAGTCCAGAGATCTTGAGTTAACTCTTCCCCATAATTCTGATATGTTCACTCACAGCCAGAGGTAAGGCCATGATCTGAAGAAGTGGATCTGTCCCATGAAAGCTCATCACCTAATAAATTATTTCGTTAGTTTTTAAAGTGCTACTTGACTGCTTTTTGTTTTGATAGAATACAGACTAACATGGCGACCTCTCTGTCACTAGCCAGAGGAAGGATGAACATGTACATGTGCCAGAGGCTAGGTCACTGTGACTCAAGTTAGCAGAGGAGAGGCATACCTGCTCAGGTGCTTCTGTGTTTGTGGTAAAGGCCTGTTGTCTGCTGGGTGAGAAGTCAGAGGGAGAGGAGTTTGGGTGTGGCTACTCAAATATTAGCTGGAGGGAAATCAAGACAGGGCAAAGGCTTTACTTCCACCCTTACTAGTGTTTACTTTCTAGCCATCCTTTTCCAGTGAACCCTACTGCAGCATGGGTTAGAAGTGAATATGCAGTTGATTCAGCGCACAAAACAGAGAAACTCATGTGACCATCTGCCTTCTCTTTGCATTACAGTAATTCTCCTAAATTGTAGCTCTGGGCTAGATCTTTACCTGGCTCCGCTCTCTGTAGGTCTGTGAAGTCAATTGAGCTATGCCTGTTTGTATGAGATGAGAATTTGGCCCTGTCTACCAAGCTGGTTGACATTAACTTCATGATGTGCCCTCAACTTCAGCCCTACGGTGTGTGATTTGCATCCTGATCCATCACCCAATAAAATTCGCAGCCTTGGACACAACATCATAAACCTTTGATGGCAAGTGGCCATTGACTCTAAGTTTTCAGTTGACACAATGACCAATACACCACTAGATGACCTGCCTGCTGGCCTTGCTGTAGCCCTGGACAGAGGTACAGCACATAGGCCCTTACGCAAAAGAAGACCTTAGGGTTATTGTACAGTAAGTACATAAACAGAAAAGTAATAACACCGAGCACATAGCCACTGATTAATTACAAGGGCAGCTACTTATACTCAAAAAACTGAACCTTCACTGAAGGACCAACCTGCCACTTCTTTTAGCATAATCCACTGACTGCATATTGGCCAACACTAGAGAACTGACTCAAGGATCTCTGGGCTGAGGATGTGAGTCTCTACAGCTTGCGTTAAAGAGCCAGTCCCTTATGCTGAGGGTTGTAGCAGACTCCTGTCTTCTGGCTATTGGGCACAGAGGCCTGTTGTGTTTCATTGGCTGTTTCTACACAGGCCACTTTCTTTGAAAGTGGAATGGTAATACACGGCCTGAAATATGCTAATGAGGCACAGATGCAAATTCCCCACACCTCATTAGCATACAGTCACGTGATTTGGAGTCCAGAAGACCATTCTTCCGGACTCCAAAACGCTGTGTAGAAGCACAGCCCCCGGGGAGCTTCCGGAAGGAAGTCCTTTTTCCAGAGGCTCCTTCTTCCCGAAAATTTTTGGGAAGAAGGGGCCTCCAGAAGGAGGACTTCCTTCTGGAAGGCCCCCCCCAGGGGCCGTGCTTCTAAATGGCATTTTGGAGTCCAGAAGAACCATCTTCTGTACTCCAAATCACGTCACCGTATGCATATTTGGGCCATGTCTTACCATGCCACTTTCGAAGAAGGTGGCCTGTGTAGAAACGGCCATTAAGAAAAGGAGTATAGATAGTGCTTGAACTTTTTCTGACTTGGTACCATCCATCTTTTGGTGACATGTGAACTGCAAATACATTTTGAGGTGCATTGGAGTGAAAAATGATCTATTAAGTCAATCTCCCTGCTCGTGCAAGACTGTCTTGTGCAGTGTATTTTCCAGGGCATTGTCCAGCCTGACATTTCTGTGGAGTAAACCATTTCAAAAATCAGGCCCCGAGATGTCTGCCTACAAAGAGTGTATGTGTAAGAGGAAAGTCCTTTCCCTGTTCCCAAACTCACTCATGCTAAGTCTGCTGGCTTTCTTTACGATGGCCTTTCCTGTTGTGTAACAGTTATTTTACTGTCCTGGTGTAGAGACCTAAAGCTTGACAACGTGATGCTAGATAGCGAAGGGCACATAAAGATCGCGGACTTCGGCATGTGTAAGGAGAACATCTGGGATGGGGTAACCACCAAGACCTTTTGCGGCACTCCTGACTACATTGCACCCGAGGTGAGTGAACACCATTCCCAGCAGGAAAGCTCCAAGGGAGCAGGGTTTGCAGAAATAAAAATATCGTCTGGAGATGCGTGCTTCAGAAAACACCTTTATGAAGTTATGGTGACCAAGGTTTGAAGGGGCACAGGCAGAGAAGACACAATGGTTTTGGTGGCTTTTGTCCCTCAGTGAATGTGCTGAATAGCTTTTGTCATAAGCTCTCTGACAGTAATGGTTAGTCAACAACATTTCCTTCCAAGAGACCTCTGTGACTGAGTATGTAGGTGGCTCCAGTTTTTGAAACCAGAGGTAAGGAAGGTAAGGTAGGGCCAAGTGAGAAGTGCATCCAAAGCAAAATGGGTGCAAGAGATCACTGGGAATTTGCTATGGAATTACTTTGCAAGAGGAATTGTAGTTTCTACTCAACTGAAATTTTTGATGGAAAAATTTTAATTCTGTCAGAATCTTTTTTTTTCCCCATTTAGGGTTTGTTTGGCGTGATCTGAAATATTTCATTTTTAGCTGACCCACAATGATTTATTTCAAATAAAGTCATTAAAACACAAAATGTGCTTCCCTACTGTGCGACGTTGCCCTGTGGTAGTTGTAGTTCTGTCCCTCCACTCTTCAAAAGGTAGTGTGCTGATAGCATTCTGCCCAAGATGTGTTGTGCATCATGGGAGTCACATAACTCTGGCTACATTGTGGGAAGTGTCCTTTGGTGGGGGATCCTTGGCCAATGGTGAAAGTGAAAGCAACGTACTTCCCAACGACAACTCCCCTGAGGCAATGTGCCAGCACCATCAGAAAATACAGTTGGATGTTGAAATGGCTCAAAACAAAGCACTTTTGTGTCGTTTCAAGATACTGAAGTCAAACTATTTGATTTGAAAATTCTGCGGGTTTTGTTTTTTTGTTTTTTTTTCACAATTTCCTTAATGAGGAAAATTTCAACTTCCTGTCACATAACAGCATGAATGTCAATGCTTAGATGTCAGTTTCCTGCAGGAAAGGAATTCTCAGTGCTGCTCGGCTCCGAGGGTCGTTGGCTGCTGTGGGTGCCAGGGTCAGGCTGCTGGGCTTTGTCACCCAGGACTCCACTAGACATTCATTCATTTGAATATTTTTGTGGTCTGTTCTGCTTCTTCCCCTGGTTGCAGCAGCAGCTGCAATTAGACATTCCTATTATATCTACCTCCCAGCAGCAAGGAAGCCAAAGGCCTCCCAAAGCTAATATCTCAGCATCAGTCCCTCTACTTCCTTCCCAGCTCTCTGTGACCTGCAAGCAAGGTGCCTCCATTCTCTGCTCTCGTGCCAACATTTCAGTGCTCTCTTCTAGCAGCTGGATGGTGGGAGGAGGCTGAGGGTAGGCCCTAAGTTGAAGCCAGTTAGTGCAAAGACCCCAGGACCCTGTTCACAAACCAGCCAGACAAGAGGAAACCAGCAGGTGGATTCTCTCCTGTTCCCTCAAACCACCTTCCCGCTGGCTAATATCGGTTACTGGCTCCGAGTCCGTTCTCCTCTAGCCACAGAGGCCTGTTGCCAGCTCCATTCCCCTGCAGCACAGCTGGATTCCCATGCCTGTTGGCTGGCCGTTCTGGCAGCTGCTCTTCCAGCGAGGCCCCTCTGGAGTCTGCTGCTCTCAGACCCAACAGAGGCCATTCGCCTACTGGGTTAGCTCTGTTCTGCTGCCTGCTCTGGGCTCTGGCTTGGGGCTCAGTATCCAGGATGCAGTCTCTTCCCCTTCTCAGGCAGCACATGTTTGTTTTCCGTCTCCATTCCCATGGAATGAGGTGTCCAGTGGAGCCCCCCCTTGCTGCTGGGGATATGGGCATTGCCCCGCCTAGGAGTGTGGTCTGGATCTCTCTGCACCCCTCTCCAGCACCCCAGCAGGAGCTCTTCTCCTCACACCCAGGCCCCCACTCACTGGCTGGGCCAGCAGGGTTTCTCTGCTTCTCTGTCTTCCCCTCCTCAGCTACACTCTCCTGCTGGACTGGAGGGCAGGGTGACTCTGGCTCCAGGCCTGTCTCCTCTCCCAGGACCACTGCTCATAGGGTCCAAATCTTCCACCGAGAACCTCATCACTGTCCTCCCAGCCCAGGGGACATGCGTCCTCCCCAGTCATTCGCAGCTGAGGGCCAGCAGTGCTGCTGCTCAAGGCCACCTAATGCCTCTCTATGGACTGCTCTCCAACCAGGAAAGCAAGTACCCCTTCCTGCCAGCTCCTGTACCTATGGGAACCTGATCTGGGAATCTGTGAGATGACTCAATAGCCTCATCAGTCTCCAGCGCCTGGCCTCACTCAGGGAGGCTGGCAAGGCCTCTGTGCCTTTTGTAGTGTTGGCTCAGGGTGCAGACAGATGGAAGCTGAGAGCCTTTAGCCTTCACAGGGGCCTCTTTGCAATGTGTTAAATGTGCCAGAATTCCCCCTTTCCTTCAGTCTGGGGGCTTCTGGCCTTCCCAGACACCTCCTTGAGGCCCCGGGACAAGGGCTTTCTCAAAGCCATACCGCCACTTCTTGTTATGGGGCTGCACTCACTAGCCCAGGGAGGGGGATTCATAAGCTCCCAATCTTTAATTCTCTACTCACCACCTGGGGAAGCCTATTACATTGTCTCCATCTCTAGCCAGCCACCCCCTGTCACTTTGCTGCCACCTCTCTGGGCAGTAGCTTCCTTTGTCCCTCCTCCTTTAGGTCAGTTGAATCTGCCTCTTGATTTGGTGGCACTCTCTGAGTACTCATGGAAATGCTGAGTCCTCATTGCCCATCTTTCCCAGGTGAGGAATCCAGGTGTTGTGTTTCCCCTACCTGGGTGGGGATGTCCTTTTTGCCCCCCAAACCCTATTAGTGCAGAAATCAAGAATCTTCGCCTGCTTGGATCGTGAGTATCTCAGGATTTGACATGAATCCTGGGATGTCTCACCAGAGCTCACCTTTGGAAAAGACTGGCCTCAGATGGCAGAAGCATCTGTTTCTGAAATCTGTACTGTGGCCACCTGATCTCTTCCTCATCTTCATGTGCCCTGGCTTGTTGGATCTGCCCTCATGTGCTGATATTTTTTCCGCCATTAGTAAGGTGAACCAGTGCCATCCACTCACTGCTGTAACATCCTTTGTTTGTAAATGGTGTCACTGGGCTGGCTGGGAGATGAGGGATGACTAACCGGGGAAAACTACTCACCTGTAGATCTGCTGGCTGGTCAGCCCTTCTCCCAGCCCACCTCCAATGGAGGGTTATCTTCCCCGTCTTCATGCTGGAAGTCTGTAGTTGGAATGGAGGTGGGTGGGCAGCATATCACTTATATTCTGGCCTTGCCTGGCAAATCAGCTGCCTCGTTGGTGCTAGAATGTGGAGTCACAATAGGGTAACTTCTCTTTTGGGCTAGGCTTGGAGAACAGAGAGCTGTAACAAATGGAATCACCAATGAGTGAAAAGATCTGGAGACAGCCCCATCACGTTACTTGCTGTGAAAAGTGGCAGGCTGGCTCTGAAATAACTTGTTACCAACATTTCCAAACTGTTCAGTATCTTAATGCTTGTGTCAGCTTATTATTTTAACAATGGATGGCATTGTATATGACAAACTATGCTTAAAGTACCAGCTGGGGGCATGTTAGCCATTTATTTAAGGGAGCTAATGAGGCGTTTGCTCATAAATACCCGTCTTCTTTAAAAAATAACGAAGAAAGAAAGAAATCATCTTACATTCTGCCTGAATGCTCAGCAATGAAATATTAGTATTTATCTATTGAAACATTTTAAGGAACTAAATCTCCTTCAGAAGTATGCCACATTATATTCCAGTATGCTAAACTGGTTTGTGCTTCATCCTAGCCAGGGAAATATTTAATTACTGGCACATACATGTGTTTTGTGGACTCTGTATATTAAGAGTAATAGTCCTGTTGCTATGAGTGATTAATACTCATTCAAAACAGGACAAATGGCCATGTCCTTTGGTATTCATCTTATCCCTCAAACATTTTTTTTCTGTGCTTCAATTTGTTTTTTCCAATAGAAGAGCAGTGAGTGGGAAATTAGGATGCAAAATTGCTAATGGATTCAGGAATAATATTCTTATTTACACCTTTGATGATGTTCTTTACCCAGAGATCTCAAGAAAATGAGTAAATGTATTCCTCTTTCATAAATGAGGCAACTAGGCACACCTAGCCAAGCTCACGCAGCTGTTCACTAGCAGAACTAAGTTTAGGACTTAGATCTCCTAAATGCCAGTCTAGGTCTCTCACCATTAGGCATTCCTGCCTTCCATTAAGAAGTTAAAAATGTTTTATGATACTGTGAGCTCGAGTTAGAAACATCTTGGGACGTAAGCTTGTTTGCTTTAGTATAAGGTACAAGTCACTCTGATATCTAAGGGAGCTTGAATGGCCCTCACTGGTAGTTTCCTGTGAAGAGAGAGTGCTGTTTAGTAGGTTTTTTTTCTGGTGTTTTATTTACCAGCATTGGTTTCTTGCAAGGGTTTTTTGGTTGGTTGATTGGTTGGTTGTTCTATTTAATATGTTTTACTCTTAGAGGACTTTGGTGTGAGTAGTTCACTCCTGAATTTCCAAGAGCAATGGCGAATCACCAAGGACCAAGTGAAAGGAACACTAGGCGAATTTGAAGTCAGGGAAATTCAGAGATGAACTCATCTTCTGACCTCAGTAATTCTCCATCGTTGAAAGGAAACAGAACAGTCACGCATCTAAAAAGCTGTGTGGCTGATTTTAAGCACGCTGCTCATGCATTTATAATCAGGCATGTTGTGTAAGTACTTTGTTGAATCAGGACCCCTGTGAAGCCAGGGACATGATAGCAGCTCTGTATCTTTAGACTTAGCTGAATGTCACTGCTTTTGCAGGTTTAACATAGGCTGCTAATAGGTCATTTGATGAAGCCTGTGATTTAAAGGGCGAAAACACATTATTGTCCTGCTGGGGAAGTAATGGATCATGGTAAGAGCCCATAATTGGTCTCTGGGTAGCAGACCAGAATGGTAACTTGGGAGCTAGTCTGATCTGTTAGGCAGATAGGACTGGTCATGCATTGTTTATCTAAACCCTGCCCCATGAACCCATTGCATGTGGCTGGGTCCTTTCCAAGCTTTCCGAAATACTGGACGAGAGAAGCTCATATTTAACCTGCTCCATTTCACACCTGTCAGTGAAAGCAAGTGGCTGTTAGTTTCATGGAAGACTGACAGAGTAATTTGAAAAATAACCAGTTGCCTTTTCTTCTTCATGGATGTTGCCCTCCAAGGGAGGAGGAGGTAGAATGGGACAGGGTTTTCTGTTTATATAGGATGGAAAGGGGGGCTGCGGGTGGACTCAGATGTCTGTCGGTGTGGGTCAGATTGCAGGACTGGGGCCTCAGTCGAATGTGGGGGCTCGAGTGTGAGAATAGACAGAAAAACCTCCTGGAGTTGCACTGAATCACTGTATGTATATTTTACTGTGATTAGCATGTGATTTGCATTTACATTTGAATATATGAATCTATTCAGAATAGAATTCTGTAATTGGGTTGAATAAATTGTGTAATTGTTCTGTGTTAAGTAACAGATGGCACAGCCTAAGGCCCATCAAACTCTGTACGCTGAAACGACGCCCAGCAGCAGCAAGGAAAGCAAATAAATTGGGCCTTGAAAGAGCCCTTCAGAGCACAGATGAGCAGAAGCAGATTCCTTTGACTCAGGCTTCCACCCTGGTTAGAACTCTGTGTGCACACACTGGCACTGCAGGTTGCCTTCCTGCTTCCCCATTGAGCAGTTGTACCTGGGAAAATAAAATGCCAGAAACATGCCCACTCCCACACTCACCCATAGGCATCATCAGTACTGCCATTCAGACAGAGCTGGGCTGGGTTTCTAGAGCAATGATGTTCCTTCACTCTCCAGGGTGTTGACTACTGGAGTAGTTTCCTTCCTTAAGTAGCTGGGAAGCCAAAACACATGCTGGTACAGTAGTCCTTCCTGTTCACAGAAAACATCCCGGGGGTGCAGAGGGATTGTGCATTAGCTTTTTCACGGCTAAAGACACACAAGCTGCGTCTACACGTGCACGCTACTTCGAAGTAGCGGCACCAACTTCGAAATAGCGCCCGTCGCGTCTACACGCGTCAGGCGCTATTTCGAAGTTAACTTCGACGTTAGGCGGCGAGACGTCGAAGTCGCTAACCTCATGAGGAGATAGGAATAGCGTCCTACTTCGACGTTCAACGTCGAAGTAGGGACCGTGTAGACGATCCGCGTCCCGCAACGTCGAAATTGCTGGGTCCTCCATGGCGGCCATCAGCTGGGGGGTTGAGAGATGCTCTCTCTCCAGCCCCTGCGGGGCTCTATGGTCACCGTGGGCAGCAGCCCTTAGCCCAGGGCTTCTGGCTGCTTCTGCAGCAGCTGGGGATCTATGCTGCAGGCACAGGGTCTGCAACCAGTTGTCAGCTCTGTGTATCTTGTGTTGTTTAGTGCAACTGTGTCTGGGAGGGGCCCTTTAAGGGAGCGGCTGGCTGTTGAGTCCGCCCTGTGACCCTGTCTGCAGCTGTGCCTGGCATCCCTATTTCGATGTGTGCTACTTTGACGTGTAGACGTTCCCTCGCAGCGCCTATTTCGATGTTGGGCTGAGCAACGTCGAAGTTGAACATCGACGTTGCCAGCCCTGGAGGACGTGTAGACGTTATTCATCGAAATAGACTATTTTGATGTTGGCTGCACGTGTAGACGTAGCCACAGTGTTTTTATCATCTAGACTGATGTGTCTAAAAGTTTCCTTTCGGTGAGCAAGGTTTATTCACTAAGTACGCAGTCCTACAAGCCTATGAGGATTCTCACCCTGAGACAGTGAAGCCCTTTGAGCATGTGCTTAAATTGAAGTACGTGAGCAATCCCATTGTCTGTGATAGCCTGGGCGCTTATTCAAGGTACTACAAAGGCACATGAACAGTTCACAGTCCTGATGATGTAGATTAATTGTGGTCTGAATACTGTTCAGGGACACACATTTCTGGAAGCAGTTTCTGGTCTGCTCCGATTGCAAGAATGCTTAGCAGCAATCTGTCTGCATGCTTGAAGCATAAACTTTGGGGCATTTGTTACTCCCTGTATGTTTGAAGAAGGTGGAGAAGGCTTATTTTGGTACAGTGGGACTTTCTCATGAGCTGGTCATTATTTTTTCACACTGAACAACTTCGCTATCTGCTTGGAGTTGCTCTGGGAACGGAATTGTAATTGAAACCTTGCAGTGCACTGGAACCGTGTTGGAACGTTTAATTTATTTCACTAGAAAGAGAGTTTCTCTGTGCTAGAGGTTATTCTGGTTGGGTTCAGTCGTACTTTGCCCTGAGTCGTGGCTGTTCTTGACGTAGGCGGAGTTAAATGAAGCTGTATGCAAAGCTGATCAATGATCTTACTGATTTTGCTGCAAGGCTATAAACGTGATTTTGTAGGCTCAGGTTTTTACAAACAGAGCCATTCAAAAAATGTGCGATTCCACACTCTGAGGCAAGCAGTTGGCCCTTGTTCCAATGAAATTTCGACTCAACATTTCACAAATATAATGGCTTTCAGTTGAAAATTGTATTGTTATCCATTTCAACTCCAAAACGGTCACATTTGCAAGCAGGTGGGCTGCTGCACAGCTGTGAGAGCTTTTATTCTTTGTTCTTTTCTGCAAGTTTGAGCTATTTTCACAAAGTAAGAATGCAATCTCCCAGCTTCAAAATTACTAAAATTCCATAAGCCTTTTTCAAAGCTACACCTCTACTGAGGGTCAAATTCTGGTGAAACGGAACAGAGCAACTGTAGAGAAATCAGTGGAATTCATCCAGGTTTATACCAGTGTGAGTCAGAGAAGAATTTGGCCTAATTTTCGAGTGGAAACAATGTTGTGTCTGCACTCATGAACCTGGCAGGGGTGGGGGGCACCAGGGGCATCCTACAATTGTGAACAAAGCAAATCACTGATCGATCATATTACTTTTCTTTCTTGTGGGACAAGAGCCCCACATTCCCTAGCTAGTCTTTGGGACCAGCAGTCCTCTCCCTTCCTCAGGAGTCAGGTTAGTAGCCATTTTCTAAGGTGGGAGTCTGGCTCCTTACTGCCTCTAGAATCCCACAACCTGCTAAGCATCCATCCATCCATCCATCCATATCGCTCTCTCGCTCTCTCGCTCTTTCTCCCGCCCCAACTGGGGAAGCTTTTACAACACAGGCCTTCAATAAGCCTCTAAGTGGAGCCAGCTGGTCCTCATCTGCCTGGTCCAGTTCCCTGCCAGCTGCTTCTGTTTGCCCTGCAGTGATCCACCTCTCATTAACAAGGGAGTTGGCCCTTCTCTTCCTTTTTGGGCTGCTTTCCCCGCTGCTGTAGCAACCTTTTGCCTCACCCTGTCGCACTGGTCACACGTTGGTTTTTCATGCAGCAGCTCAGTTTCCCTGACTCCTTAGAGCTGCGGTATTTCAGAAGCTGTGTGTTCTGGGGTTTTTGAAAAAGCTGAGTGACTGATATCCTACATATGCCAGGTTAACAAGTGCTGGCTTTCGAAGGTCCTGGACACCTGCTGGTAGGGGCTATTTCAGCCATTTCTACAAGTGCTCCTTCCCTTTGAAAATCCAATCATGAATAAATAGCCCTGTCCTTTTGACCTGGACTGCTGTTTGGAATTATTTTGCATTGTGGCAAGAGGCTAATAATTGAAGCATTGTAATCCTGCTGTTTTTGTTGTTTTTAGATAATTGCTTATCAGCCCTATGGGAAGTCAGTGGATTGGTGGGCATTTGGTGTTCTGCTCTACGAAATGCTAGCTGGCCAGGTAATTGAATTTTAATTGATTCCCGCAGGATTTTGTTAAATTCCATTTAGTATTGCATCTGACGAAGCTGGTCTTTACCCACAAAAGCTCATACTCTAAAATATCTATTAGTCTATAAGGTGTAGCAGGACTTCTCATTGTCTTTGCAGGTACAGACTAACACGGCTGCCTCTCTGGTACTTAAATTCCATTGTGAGCAGCTGTTGGAGAGCAATGTGTTTTGACACCAGAAGAAGTGGGGAAGCAGGACAGTGTGATTTGTGCAATGCAGGGGTTTGAATCAGGGGTCACAGGCATAGGGAGAGGCTGAGGCACCCAGAGAAATAGCAGGGACAAGAAGTGGCTGATTTCCTAGCTGGAGATTGTAGACACAGGTGTTCTGCCAGAGCCAATAATATGCCCCTTAACTTGTCTTCTTTCTTCCTCCTTCCTCCACAGGCACCCTTTGAAGGAGAAGATGAAGATGAACTTTTCCAGTCTATCATGGAGCACAATGTAGCCTATCCCAAATCCATGTCCAAGGAGGCTGTGGCAATCTGCAAAGGGGTAAGGGGGAAGCCTTTGCTTTTTTGGATGGGGCAAAGAATGTGCATGACTTGGGTTTTAATGCACTAGGTGAAGAGTTGCAAGTGCAGCTGCGGGCCAGAGCTGCGGTGTGCACCTAAGTTGGGGTGCACGCCCCGCAGCGACAAGTGCACATCGTGGAATTACCCATACAGATGGCTAATAAGACTCATTGGTGAGCAACTTGAGTGCATGGGCTCCTGTTATGGGGCACAGTTCAGGAGTTCTTGTCCTGGGGGAAATGCCTTCCTGCCATGTGCCAATTAGCTGTGAAATGGGCCATCCTGCTTGCTCCCCCTTGGGCTGCAATATTGCATCCCATAGGTGCTGCCTCCATTGGCGAGTGAGATAACTTAGTGGGTGCTGCTGAGCACCCACCAGCAGCCAAGCCCCCCCGCCCCTTCCCCTGTCAGCACCCCTCCCTTCCAACACCTCCCCTGCCCTCCCAGCGCTTCCGGAGCACCATGAGCAGCTGTCTCACGACATTCTAGAAGCTCCAGGAGGGCGGGGGCTGGGGGGAGGCGTGGGGATTGGGCAGAGCAGTGATGGAGCTTTGGAGAAGGGGTGGACTGGGGCAGGCTGGGGCAGGCCAGGGTTGGGAAAAAGTGGGGCAGGGGTCTGGAGAAGGGGTGGGGTCAAGCATTCCCCAACCTTGCTAGATGGGAAGTTGATGCCTATATTGCAACCTGCTAGAGATTTGCATCCTGTGGCCACACTCCATAGCAAAGCTGTGGTGCTAAATTCTCTGCCTCTGCGGTGAGATATAGCCCTCCTGGGACTGGTGGGCATCCTGCCATTGATTTCAGTGGGATTCAGTTCATTCTGAACATGAAAGAACAAGTGACTAGGGACTCCCCTTTCCCTCTGAGAGCGCTAGGAAGTGCTGTGTGTAAGGGTCCAGCTGCCAGTCATCTTGTGAATACCTGCAGCAGAGAGCTGGTGCCCCCTTAACATGCATCTTCCAATGCACGTGTCACTGCTCAGGCTTAAAGGGCAGGTGTCTGACTTCCATTCCCCATCCTGTGCAGGAGGGCGAGAGTGCCCCACAAAGCCCCTGCTTCCACCTTCCGTGGCTTCATCCCTTTATCTGGGGTTTATTTTCTGCATGGGGACTTTCCACGGAGGGTGAATGCAGATTGCTTGTGCTGCTGTGTCTCTCATTGCTTGGGAGAAGCCCTGCTGTGTGCGGCTCCCATCAGTGCTGAGCAGAGTGGGGTCTGAGGGGCATTGGGGCTGGCTATCCCAGGGGGATGCAGCATATGGAGCTACATAGGCAAGGCCATGCCATGTGGCTGGGTACATGTTCCTGGAGCAGCTCCCCCAGCCTGCAGTGGTTTAACAAGAAGATCCTGTCTCCTGTGATGTGGGTGTCACAGGCCGGCCTCTGCCACACAGGGGCCTCTCTGGTATTTCCGATGTATCTCGAGGGGTATTAAACACCTGATGGCTTCTTCTTCCAAAGCATTATGTGTCTGCTGTCACTCCAGCCAGGCTGACAGGAGATACTGGAGTTAGCATGTGTGGCATAGGGGTTGCCAGGTGTCCGGTTTTCAACCAGAATCTGCCTCCTGCCAACAGCTCCTGCCTCTTGCAGAGGTGGCTTTATTCAGCGGGTGGTAGAGCTTTCTCCCATTGGCACAGAGCAGCTGTGCCAGATGGGCTACAGTGGTGCTGCTGCATCGGCACCAACGGAGGCGACACGTGGGGGTGCAGACATGCCCCTCCCAGCCCCACCCCTGCACTCTCCATTAGTGCAACACTGGACAGTCCCATCCCTCCCCCAGAGTGGTGAGGCCCAAAAGCAATGCAAGGGATGTGTTCCCATGCTTCCCGGAAGGAATGCGACACTTCTGCAGGAAGAGGTGGGCGGGGCGGAGCAGGGCCACATGGCTAGTGGCCTCCTTCCCCCAGCCCAGCAACCCCATACTAGTCGCTCCTGTGCACCAATGCAGTGCTTCTTTTGTAGACTAGCCCTTAGTGGTGGCACAGGAACATCCCAGGGGGTAACCTTGTGGGCCTGGGAATGTAGCAGTCTCCAGGCGTCACTGGGGCTTGGCTTGGGGCTTTGGGCTGCTTGCCTTCCAGTGCAAGGCCCAGGGACTGGGAGTGCTGGGGTGGAGCGTGGAAGCTGAAAGCAGTCACCAGGCTTAGCACCTTTTGTGCAGAAAGTCCTTGACCATGCTGAGTGGCAGCAGGGACACTTCATGTATCTGTGGAGCAGTAGAACAGTATCAGGGCCAGGATCCAATCACATTCTTAATGGCATTCCTAACTAATTTTAAGGTAAAAAGTAAGACCAGAATCCTGCAGATTTAGGTGCCTGTGTATGTGTTTTGCAGGATCTAGGCTTAATTTTACCTGATCAAATGGCTTTCTTAACTGAGACTCTGTATGAAGCAGTGTACTGAGCTGGGAGCCAGCCCTGCAAAGACTTCAGTGAATACCTCACTTTATTTGCACCCTAAGTGATCAAAGCCTGTTAGAGTCTGGATGCGGCTGTTTCTTATTCAGGTTTGACTCCATTCCTCAGTTGGACAGAACTCAGCTGTAGCCCAGGCTCTCTTGACATTGGGGTTTTGGGTAGAGCGCTCCTTTATCTTTTAAAACATCTTGGCTATGTTAAAAATGTGACTCTGTCAGCTCTGAGAAAGTAGCACTTGCACCTGCTGATGGACAATGACCCAACTTACAATTAAATTTGTTGCTACGGTGTCATGTAGCCCCCTTGCAGTTGCTGCAGGCCTGCTAGTACTGGCTCCTTGGAGGGGAAAAGTTGAAGTGTTCCAGGTTTTAAGTAGGTCATAGGGAAGCAATTGTTTTCCAGGTCACTTGGCAGTCATTTTCAGTAAAAAGTAGCAATAAAGTCTCCCTAGCTGCGTCTACACGAGCCGACTACTTTGAAGTAGCTGTGCCAACTTTGAAATAGCGCTCTCCACGTCTGCACCTGGCAAGTGCTATTTTGAAGTTGAAATCAACATAAGGCGGCGAGACGTCGAAGTTGCTATCCCCAACAGGAGATGGGAATAGCGCCCTACTTCGACGTTGAACGTCGAAGTAGGGCACGTGTAGACGATCCGCGTCCCGCAACATCGAAATAGCGGGGTCCGCCTTAGCAGCCATCAGCTGAGGGGTTGAGAGACGCTCTCTCCAGCCCCTGCGGGGCTCTATGGTCACCGTGTACAGCAGCCCTTAGCCCAGGGCTTCTGGCTGCTGCTGATGCAGCTGGGGATCCATGCTGCGTGCACAGGGTCTGCAACCAGTTCTCGGCTCTGTGGATCTTGTGCTGTTTACTGCAAGTGTGTCTGGGAGGGGCCCTTTAAGGGAGCGGCTAGCTGTTGCCCCGGAAGTGCTAGTCCGCCCTGTGACCCTGTCTGCAGCTGTTCCTGGCACCCTTATTTCAATGTGTGCCGCTTTGGTGTGTAGACGCTCCCCTGCAGCGCCTACTTCGATGTAGTGCTGCCCAACGTCGACGTTGAATGTCGACAGCACCAGCCCTGGCGGACGTGTAGACGCTATTCATCGAAATAAGCTATTTCGATGTAGCATTCCCGTGTCGATGTAGCTCCTGTTAATTTAGAAATTGTCATATTAAGGTGAGCGGGAGTTTCTGCCAACTTTTTGAGGGTGTGGGTGTTGTGGGGAGGAGGCTATTTCTCCAAGTCTAGCATAAATGAAGAGAGGGAGACATTCTCTGGTGTTATGCTAAACATCATTATCCCCACAGTGCTCCAGGGAGTAAGACTGGCAAGTGATTAGAGACTGGAGCAGTGATAAATCAAGCTGTCTGTTTTATTTTCTGTCGCATCAGTCAAAACCTGAATGCTGTAAATCGACAAGAAGAGAGCATGATTAAAACATCTGCTGGATAGAGCTGTAATGGCTTTTCTCATTTCTGGCAACCATGAAGCTGCATGGGAGGAAATTTAACTATGCATATACATCCTGGTCTCCTGTGTGAATCCTTCCCTTTTTGTCTCATGGACGTTATGTAGACAACAAAGTGGTGGCTCCGTACATATATTTTTGTGAAATAAAAAGATATGGGGGGCATTGCATTGTCTTAACTTGCCCTTTCTCCCCCTCCCAGGGGAAAAAAAAAAAGAAACCCCATACCTGACTGCAATTTTAAGATGCCCAGAAAGCTAAAATGACAGCATGTCTCCAGACACATTACAGAGAGGTAGATATCTTTACAGCCCCATGAGGATACAAAATTTGTATCTGTATCCTCATCCACATCTGCAAAAATAAGCCATGGATATCTGCATCCATATCCATGGATGCGGAAACCCTTAGATATAAAGCAGATATTTGCAGGGCTCTTGTCAAGTTAATGACCATCTTGTTGTTTGTGTTAGTAAGTCATGCATTTTCTAGAAAAAAGTTTCATTAGCTAGCCTACAAAACCAACCCAATGAAACCAATTCAATGACAAAAGCAATTGGAAAAAGCTCTGCCTGTAAACATGGAAGGTCGTGTATATCACAGCTGGGCTTTTCCAGGAACAACTGAAAGGGGATTTTATTGCCCTACACAATTTTATTCCTATGTGTTGGTGCCAATCAGTATGTAGTTTGGTATTAAATCTTGCTTTGGGCAGCCAGGAGATGGGAAGCAATTTCACACAGAAGGCCTTGTATCTGCGTGAGCCAAATGGTAAATGGTCATCAAAGATGCACTCATTGGGAAACAAATTGGATACTTAACCAGAATCTGCATCTTTGACTCTACCTTAAATGCCACTTTCTAAATCGGGTGCAATAATGCTTTCCTTATTAGAATGTCAATTCGCACTGATGGGGGTGTTTTAGGTGAAGAAATCTGAGTTGTTTTCAGTGGGGGGGAGGGATGCAGGCATAGTAACTACTGGTTTTATTGCACAGTGCTTCCTTTCTGCAATCCATTGATAAATGCTGGTTTAGTTGTCAAAAGCCAGCGCTCAGGCCTGATGGCAAAAGCCTGCCCAGCATGTGTGCAAATGACAGGTTGGTCTTCCATCCAGATTACCTGGTATGTGACAACTAAAAATAGACCCCATTGTTTCTCAAGAGACACATTCTGGTTTGTGACTTAACAGCGGCTCTTGTGTGTACAAGACAGTTGGCGTAAATATCAAATGTTTTCTTCCCATATGGAGACTTTTGAATGTGCCTGAACAAAGTCACAGACAGACTGCCTGTGGACAGACTGCCTGTGAATAGCAGATCCCTCTTCAGTCACTGTTGGTAGCAAAGGCAGGAGATGCCAGGGCTTTCTCCATAAAAGCTACACATATCTGGCATAGTAACAGAGAGGAAGCCGTGCTAGTCTATACACTATCAAAACAAAAAGCAGTCAAGTAACACTTTAAAGACTAGCAAAATAGTTTATTAGGTGAACTTTCGTGGGACAGACCCACTTCTTCAGACCATATCCGACCATATTTTTGTTTTGATATCTGGCATGGTATTTTTCAATGGCTGAGATGCCTGGGGGAGGAGGACCTCAGACAGCAAATAACTAGCACATTGTTTTAGGCCGTTCCCCCTGTGATCTATTAATGACAAAGATATTGAGGGAGCACTCCTGTATCAGATATTTCCAATGGAATCTTTATTTTTTTAAAAAATGTTGAAAAGCAGGTTTTCTAAAATTTTGTTTAGGGAATTTGGGGGTTTCTGTGGTTTTTCACTTTAGTGCTAGGTGACCCTTTCAGTCAGACTGTCTGGTAGGATGTGCCATCGGGGTGGTGTGTTTGTGTCATGTTCTGGTGATACTCTGAAAGCCACAGCACACTGCAGGGTGTAACATGCTAGTCCAGTGGGCTACATGCAACTCACTAGTGTTGGGGAAGTTGCAGGTGACTTTTTTTTCAGCATTCTAGTGATGGTTAAGATTTTCCAATTTTTAAATTCTCAGTGGCCTATTTTTTTTCCAAAAATCAAATTTTGATGGGGGAAATTTCAGCCAGCTCTGCAATTGTCTGTTGATCCTGATCCGCCTTTATTTTGTTTTGTCCCAGTTTGCAAGAATGCAAGTTATTGTGATCATGTTGAACCATGAGAATTTGGAAAAAGTATAGGTCACAGAAGGCTTCCAGATATTTAGGCCCATGGTTTGTTTTAAGCAAGGTCTGTTTGTTTTCTCTTGGGGTAGCTAGCAGACAATGAAGATATTAGAGGTGCTCTCAATAGTTAAGGAATAGGCAGCAAACATACAGTGAAGACCCAAACCCACCTTTCAAAACAAGACCCCATGGTACAAAATGGCTCTAAGAGGTAATCTTCATATTGATGTCATGTCTAGTACATGCAATGAAGTTAATATATTGTGTGCATTACATGTGAGCCAAGCACTAAATTTAGAAAGGGGCAGAGATCCATTTGGGCATTTCCATCTCTCAGTGCAGGATAATCTGCTTTAAACAAATCCTCAGAGATGTCGTTCCCTCTGCATCTCCATGGACTAGTCCTATTAAAACCTGGGAAGTTAAGGCACCAGTTCAGCAAAGTCTTTAGGTACATAGTTAAGGGCTTTGCAACCTGAATCAAGGGAAGTTGATCACATATTCAAGATGATAATTCTGTTTTTCGACTGCATAGTTGTTGTTGTTTTTTAAATAACTTGTGAAATCCCTGAATATGTGTAGGTCTAATACAGACCTCTTCATCCACAGTGAAGTGTTGTATTCAAGGCATTAGTGTAGGGATTAAACCAACTTGTTCCTATTTAATACAAACAATGCCAAATGCTTCTTTTCTGTAAGTCAGGAGAATCAGTCTGTAGGCTTCACGGGCTTCTGTCTAACCATAGCAGATGGTGCCTTCATGCTAACATGGATAAAAGCACAAAAGGAAACTGGAAGATTTAATTTCTGGGTGCATGTATCAAAAATACAGAAGAATAACCGCACCATCTTATTAGCCCTGTTCAGCAATGCAGACAGGTACATGAAGGAGAAAAATAATCTTTCATAATTCATTAGTGAGGGTGAGCTCTCAGATATGATGTGGATTTGTGGTAACTTTGGGAAATTGTGCTTTAACAGTGAAACATACAAAGAAAGTGTGTGTGTGAGAGAGAGAAAAACAGTCATCACAAAAAAAAGAGGGCACGTAAGCTAAGATTTTGGCTAGTAAAACCTAATTAGTAAATTAATGTTGGATATATTTACTGTTGTATCTGAGAAGCTGACTGTACAACTGTAGGTGCACTGGAACAGATGCTATTTCATGTTTTAACATTCATCCCTGCAATACGCAAACATCTCTTTTAAAACAAAGATCCTTCTGTGAAGTAACACCCATATCTCAGTCTAGAGACACTTTAGCTCCATCAACTATTTTGCTGATGTCCTGCTTTGGGGAACATGAGCTTGAGTAGATAGTGCACTCAATAGCCAGCACTTGGTCTAATACCACCAGTGAAAACAAACCTGCTATTTATATCAGTTATTAGTTAGAACTAGACCCCCAAAAAACCCCATAAGTGAAACTGAAAGTTCCATCCCTCATTTAAATGTTAAATTCTCTTGTGTGGGGAGAGCAAGATAACTCTCTTGTGTGAGTGGAGAGAGATGGGGGAGGGGGGATGTCAGGTGACAGTCATGTAGGAAGGAGCATTGTTGACAGGGAGCAAGATTTCCATGCAAACCCAAGTAGGCGTTGAAAAACAGACATTTTGGCATTTAAATTGTAACCACCCAACTTTTGTCAGATCTGAACTAGAAGCAGATTCCTTTGGTTTCTCAGCAAGATGCCGTATTTCTGCCATTCTGCCTCCACAAAAACTGATCCAAGTCCGTGGGAGCTGAGTAGGCTCTGAGGTTTCCAGTAGAGTCATGTGGCTGAAAGGTGTCTCATTTCTAATTCAGGATTTGAAGTGACTCATCCTGCTGGGCATTTTCACTGCTGAATTTTACAGTGGAGACCCAGTGCTAGATGTTTCGATCTAGTCACTGCATGCCAACATGCACATGTTGAACTTACGATCGTGAGGGGTCCCTGTGACTTCAGTGACATTAAATGTATACATAAGCGTTTGCAGGATCAGGGCCCAAGAAGGCCTGCCCTCTAGCTCTTTGAGTGTTGGCTGGATGTAACCCAAGCTAATACTGCAGGCGAGAATCCAACATAAATGTGGAGAGAGAAACTACAATGTAACTAAATAAAATCGGTGAATAGTTTTAGAGTCTCGAATTGTGGTTGAGGAAGTGCTTTTGTAATAACTTCCCATTGAAGCACAGGGTATGTATCTCATTGCTGCAGTTCAAGTGCCAAGGGTCTGAGCCAAAGCCCTGGGAGGGAGATGGAAAGCCTCCTACGGACTGCCCTAGGAGCTGGCTCAGCAGCATGATGAACATAGTGAATGCCAGAGCAAAGATTTGAGCCGCTGAGTGTCCCTGTTTGGCACTGCACAGAGTGGAGGAGAGCCAAAAGAAAACCCTCCTTGAGTCTCCTCCGGGGACTTTTCACCGTCATGAACAGCCCTCTCCTTGCCCCCTGCCCCACAGTGGTGTGGCCCATTCTTGGACTTCTAGGACTCTTCCATCCTGGTAGGAGGTGAGGGGAATCCATACTGAATGCTCACTGCCAGATAAAACTTGACTCTGTTCTTATAGGTAGACCACTTGCCCTACTTCTGTGCAGAAGCCGGCCCATTTTTTGCACTTACTACACAAGCATAGCTTATTACAATGCAATTTTTGTTTACAACTCACACGTGTCAGTATCAAATAAGACTATTATTCACCAGCAATAATCAGTAAACAAGTTTCTCTCTCCCCACCTTGTTACCTGTCATCAGCCTTGCCCATCATCTTCCTGCTCCACCTCTCTCCCTTCCCAGCCAGAGCTGCCCTGGGCTTCTGGCAGCCGCAGCACAGTGTCTCTCCTCTGGCAGCAGGGGAGAGTGACTGAGTGATGCTCCACTGGGCTGACACCAGCATCTCTTCCTAACCGTGTTAATAGGATGTTGTGCTTCCTGCCCGTAGCAAATTAGCACATCCAGTCTGGAAAATGGTTGATCCAGGTCTCAGAAGCCACTGCCTAAGTGAGATTCCAGAGCTGATGCAGAAGCCATGCACGTGACTTCAGTAGCCACCCAACCACTGACACTAAAGGGGTACACCTGGGCCAGTTGCCCAGTTGACTGGCTAATGAATGCAGAGCTATTGGCCACCAGGGTGGCTGTGGGCTCCAACTGTTTTACTTCACATTTGTGTTTCTGTATTTTACTTTTTGCAGACTTTTCCTTGGCACTAGGGCTACAGAGAACATTTGTTTTAAAGTCCGTCTCCCTGAGAGAGTTTATTTGCAATGATGGGTGACGGGGTTGACTTATGTCAAAACGTTTGCAACTTCCAGAACAGAAGTCATGCTTGGACACACGAGTCTGCTCCATTGCCCCTGTGGACTTCCTAAGAGGGTGAAAGTCACATGTGGACAGAGAGGCTGAGTCCAGGTTCCTAAATCACTTAAATCTTGCTTTCACCCAAAACGACACCGAGGGTTGTGTACACACCTCTCCACCATCCCCGTTCTGAAGGCTGTCGCTCACTTTGAGCTCCAAGTTACCACATTCCACATGTGGAAATAACATAACATGAGGAGTCTCCATGTCAGAAACCCAGGCATGAATCAGAGGCTCCAGGAAGAGAAGTCTTGGCACTAAAGGAAGCAGCTGTTTCCTGTGTGAGCAGCATTGCCCCCCCCTTGGAGTTTTGGCCTTTCAACTTAAGAACGGCCACACTGGGTTAGACCAAAGGTCCATCTAGCCCAGAATTCTCTCCAACAGTGGTCAATGACAGGGGCTGCAGAGGGAATGAATGTAACAGGTAATCATCCAGTGATCCACCCCCTGTCGCCCATCCCCAGCTGCTGGCAATCTGGTGCCAGCCATGGCAGTGAAAGCTCTCCCCATGATGTGAGGAGGAATTATGTGTATGTTTCACAGAGGGGTTCCGTGGCAAACTATTAGATCTGTCTTGGTCTCACATCCTCTGTGTTACTCATTCCCTGGCCTTTGGCAAGCTGTTCTGCAGGTTTGTGCTTCTCCAGGGCAGAAGTGTCCCATGCGATCATCTAGTCTGACCTCCACACTGGCCGCAGGTTGCACCCTGTCATTCCTGCCCTGAGCCCAGTGGTTTGAGCAGCATCATGAGTCACATTTTAGTGACAAGAAGGAAGTGGTGGTGCCCTTGGGCAAACCCCAATCCCTATGCTGGGGAACAAGATTTGCTGCAAACCAGTCATGTCCTTGCAACAGACAACCATGTGATTTGTTTGAACTGCCCTGCTTCTAACAAGGCAGTCCTTCATTGCCAGAACTCCATTCATATTCTCCCTGCTTCTTGACAGTGTATAAACCTCTGGTATCTGCATCTGATCTCAGAACAAGTGCCACACAACCATCAGGCTATTAATGTTCCTCTGACTCGTCTCAGCTTTTCTTTTGGGTCCATGGAAAGCAGAAGTTATGATAATAAACAATTGTTTGCTTCTCACCCCTTTCTCTTGGGACCAGATGGGTTTCGTTGCTCTCTTATGCCAAATCCAGAGCAACAGAGGCCCTTTTTCTGGTACCGTATAAATGAGCAGCTTTCTGCATCTGATGAAGTGGGTCTTTGCCCACGAAAGTTTATGCTCATACATTTCTGTCAGTCTATAAGGTGCCACAGGACCCCTCGTTGCTTTTGCAGAGCCAGACTAACACGGCGACCCCTCTGATACTTTCTGGGAGTAGTGGGTGGGTGTTGCTTTTAAAGTGAATTGCTTAGACTGGGGGTCAGCAAGCCCCGGCACAGGTGCCAAGAGCAGCACATGAGCCAATGTTCATCAGCACATGTGGTGGGAGCTCAGCCCCACACCTCCTCCCCATGCAGCCGGGAGCTTGCTCAAAGCCAGGCTGCCTGTGGATTAACAAAAGACCAGCTAGTGCTACCGCCCCCCACCTGAATGGTAAAGCTCTACAGCTTCATTCATTTATTAATGAAGCTGCTGTAAGTAGGACTATTAGCGTCTTTAAAAAGTATCATCAGCGTTCGGACCGTGCATAGAGCTCAGAAGGTCAAATTTCACCCTCCACCTCGGAAAGGTTGCTGACCCCGGCTTGTATGGTTGGAAGTGTGCTCTTTAATATTGTTTTCACAGCTGCAAAGTAGTGTCATGTGTTCATGTTCTCCCTCATTACCACAGCTCAGTCCTGCTGCATGGTTTGGAGTCACTTGACAGCATGCTGGTGACCCACAGCCTTTCAGGAGTTGAATCCATTTTGAAAGGCAAAGGAAGCGTTAGCTCCCGCCTTCATCTGAAGGCTTTGGGATAATAAGCTCCTGTCTTTGCATCCCTGTTCTGTGGGGCTCACTTGTGTTCTCCTGCTGCAGATCACCTCAGCACAGCAGTCCCTGGCTCACTGCTCGGCCAAGCACAGACTCGCTCCTGTTCAACTCAACAGGAACTGGGCAGACCTGCTCGTAGACTGAACCTGGGCCCCAGGAATCTGAGATGGAAAGCACCCAGCTTAGTCCATGGGGATCCCCCTTCATTGTTCTGCTGCCATCCACATGCACCAGGGCTGCCTGTCACTTTGACATGAGTGCACTCCCTTTCCTGTGTCTCATGGAGGGCACTCCCCTAGCTGGAGCATCCCCCAGTGAGTAGGAGGTTGTGAGGAGAGGATAGAGCCAGGGGAGCAGAGAGGCCCTGTGTAATGTGTGTGGCACCTCCTTGCTGTTGGAGAGCTTGGTGGGAGAGGGTGAAAACTCTAGAAGGTGGGCATGAGGCGTCCATATTTGATACTTAGTCCCTTCCACAAACCCTCACGCCCTCTGTCCCAGAGGTGCAGGTGTCCAGTCCTTTGGCTGTGCCCTGTGGAAGGCAAAGCAGGGTGCTGAGGGAAGCTTTGCCAGGTTTTCAGAGCAATATTCCCTCATTTTCCATTTGCGTGCAGAATGCATTTTGTGATATGCACCGAGCATATGCAGCTGTGAACCACACACCAGCTGTGGGCACGCTGCCAATCAGCTGGGCAGCACCTGAATCTCTCCTGGGTGGCCACCCAGGTGCTCAGCTTGCAGGGAACGCCGTTTCTGGGTGCCAGTGTGGGGCTGTCTGTGGGGAGGGTGTTGGGCTGACTCTAGGTTACCCAGCTTGTCCCTCTGTATCTGTAGCTTGTCTCAGCCTCCTCTGGTACCTGCTGGACTGATGGGCTTTTCTGAAGCTGTCTAGCTTTTTCTCAATGAATGTTTCTTCTCTCTCTCCCAGCTAATGACCAAGCACCCTGGCAAACGCCTGGGCTGCGGCCCCGAGGGGGAGCGGGACATCAAGGAGCACGCCTTCTTCCGCTATATCGACTGGGAGAAACTCGAGTGCAAAGAGATTCAACCTCCATTCAAGCCCAAGGCTGTAAGTTGGATTGTATTCAAGTGCGTCTCTCTCTCTCTCTCTCCTACTCCCACACACGCTTTCTCTCACTCCCCCCGCGCTCCAACAGGAGCATATGGGCAGATGCAACTTTCCTTAGCCACACGACGAATGTATCCCACTTCTTTTATATATTTAGGAGATCCCACGCCCATAAAGCTGGCACAAGTCTAGCAGTCACCCAAAGAGAATACATCGTTCTGCCTAGCGAAGCCCCTCATCTTATTTTCAGAGCACAGAGGTAGAAATCCTTTGTGGTTTGGCCCAAGATCTAATCACACCGCAGTACTTCTGCATGTACTGTGCATGGGTCGCTCTCTGGTGGTGTCCTCTCACCGAAGTTGAAAAGGTCTCTGTCTAAATGGCTTTTTAAAATTTAGTTCAGCAACATATGCCAAGTCTGAACTGGTAGCGAAGCAGCAATTCCCCTCGCTGGCTTCTAGCCCCACCCCACCCCCTGCGCCAATAAAGCCCAGGAAGTCTGTAGCTTGCATTGCATCTGAGCGTTAGCAGAAAGGCACAGGAGAATCCCACTGACAAGGAGATTCTGAGTTTCTTGGACTGTTTCTGTATTTCTTCGCGATGGCCGTGCAGGCTGGGGGTGTGGGTTGCAGGTACTTCTGTGGGAGCAAAGGTGCAGCGTATAGGTTGGGTGTAAATGCTCAGAGGGGGAGGCTGAACTGGGCACACCAATGGTCTGAAAACAGTTGAATTCTGTGGGTAAGAGGAATCCTCTCTTGGCCAGTGTGGCTGGTTCTGTGAGGCAATATGAGCAGCAAAGCAGCACAGGGTTCAGTCTGTGACACCTGCTGCATGCAGGTGAGTGAGAAATCATAGGCAGCTATTTGAATACCAAAATAGGCTTCTGTGAGGCTCGCGGCAGGATGGCTCAACAGAGCAGTGCCCTCGCTCTGCGGAGACCTGCTGCAGGGTTCCTGTCTGGCCCTGGGCAAATCCTAGCCTCTCTGTGCCTCAGTCCCCCCCTGTGGTAAGAGCAAGGCCTGAGGTAGGAAGAGAAATACACTTGAACCTCTTTAATCTGGCATCCTTGGGAAATAGGCTGTGCCGGATTGTGGGATTTTCCGAGCCGTGGGTGCTCATGTATCTACTGTTTGTTTTGAAGGTGAAAATAAAACCATTCTGCAAAATGCTGAATCTTCATTTCATGTGTAACACTGATAACAATGTGTCCGGGGCCTCGGAGGGGGGTGCACGAGCACCTGGGGAGGTGGGGTCAGGTAGCAAGGAAGGATTCAGGAATGGCTGGGGGCGGGAGGGAGGGGTTCTAGCCATGGGGCACTTACTGCAATGGGAGCAGTGCAGGAAAACCCTCCAGACAAGCACTTCCCTGTGCTGCTGTTCCCCCATCTGTTGGGGAGGGGGAGGGCCATGCATAGAACCACTTCTTCCTCCCCCACTAGGATCTGAAGCACAGTTGGTCCCAGGACGTGGACGTCAGCATTAGGGAGGTTCAAGTGTACGTTCAAGATTGTGAGGGGCTCAGACTACAGCGAGGAGGGACAGAGATAGGTGGATCTCGCTGCTCCTCCCTCCCTTTCTGCAATGCCGTTACAGCTATAGCTGATCACAGGCCGGCAGTGGGTGTTGAGGAAGTAAATGCATCACCGCCCTATTACAATCCACTTCCTGGAGTCGTCCGTCCTGCTCCTTTCTCCTCTGCCCTCTCCTGGGTCTGATGCCTACACTTGGCATGATCCCATAGGCCCACAGTTCCAGCTGATTTGCTGGCTTGGGTTTGCGTTGAGTAATATGTTGAGCTGGGAGGTAGCCTCACTTGGTCGCTAGCCTGTCCCCCTGCATTAGGACAGAAGTGATTCAATTACCACTGAGCAACTCTTGACAAATCTGCCTCAGGGTCTGACTCCCTCCAGTAAAGGAGGGTCCCACGCTCAGTTGTTCCATCCCAGTTTCAAAGGCTTTCCCCACATTTTGCCCCAACTTCCCTTATTTCAGCTTAAGGCCATGTCTGTGTTTCTGTCCTCCAAAGACAGAGGATAGTAAATTCCTGCTCCATTAGAAACATCTCTGTGGTAGCTGTTTGCCGCTGTCCCTGCTCTTCTCAGTTCTCCCCCCCACCCCATGTCCTGACCCTTTAATCCCAGGTCCTGTTCTTCAAACCTTTGCTTATTCTTACTCATTGTACATTTACCTACATCCTAATCTTGTCCCTGCTGCTTCCTCCATGGGGCCTGTGTCCTGTAATGAGATGCCCAGACTAGCTTTTCCCCAGACTTCCTCTAAGAACTGGTTCCCTCCAAGGATACTCGCTTGCTGTTAATAGCGTATGCAGCGAGTGAAGCATGTCTCTGTAGGAGAGAATTTAGCACCAGGTATCTTTGGTTACGCACCAGTCTGCTCCTGCAGCCGCGACCCTTTTACAGCCCCTTACCTGACCGTTCAGAAGCGGAGACATTGTTCGTCAGGTGGGCAAAGTTAGCACCACCCCATCTGTGTGGCTGTTTCCCATTTGCTCATTGCCACACACAGTATCCGTAAACTTCTGTGCAATTGGATTGACTCCCTGCTGCGGCGTCTCCTTCTGGTCAGTTCAGGAAATAGCTCAGTTCGTGGAGTGCACTGCCCTCAGTAGTGCCTTTCCCGTTGTCCCCCCTCTGCTCTGCTTATCTCCACCCTGTGCTAATGCCTGCCACTCTGTTCTCTCCCCCTTGTGGGGGGTATCAGCCGTCCTCAGGTCACACACCCACCTGAGCAGCCAGCTGCAGCCCAGAAAGTCTAGCCCCTTGTCTCACGGGCAAACTGCATCTGTAAAGGCCATTCTCCATGGATCCTAGGTGTGGTGCCAGGGGAAAGAACCCAGGGCCTCCAACTACACTGGGCCCCGATCCTGGGACCCTTTAGTGGCAGCCATCTCCTGCCCTCCATCCCTCCCCTTGGCTGTGCCCGTTCCCTCTGCCACTTCGTGACCCTTCTTGGGCTTTGTCTCAAGGCCACCGCCTGGGAGATGTCAGGCTGGTGCTTCTCTCCAGTTTCCCTCAGCCTGCCCAGCACCACAATCTCCAGGGGGGCCTTTGTTCCCTCCTCCCCCAGGACCCAGCTCCTTCTCCTTTGCCAGTCAGAGTGAGCCAGCCAGCTCCCCTCAGCTGTGTAGCCTTTTTATAGGCCTAGCCTGGCCCTGATTGGCCGGCTGCTCTTCACCCTGATAGACCAGTTTTGCACAGGCTGCCTCTGGCCTGCTTTAACCCTCTTTCTGCTGGAGTGGGCTACAGCGCGACTGCGCTCCAGATCAGATGCAGGAACGGTCCCTGGGGAAGAAGGTTCTGTTCCTTGCTCTGCCACCAGCCCCTGGAGACCAAGGCAGCTCTCTGCTTCCCAGTCTCCTCATCAGTGGCATTGAGACAGGGATACTTACATACCATCTTGTGCTCGCTGAGTATCCCACCCCCATGTGGATGCCCCCAGCCCCAGAAGCGTGGTGGCTTTCCGCCATGTGCTCTGACATAGTTGTTTTTAAATTCCTGTTATGTGTTTATGAAAAAGATCACACTGAAGTGTTGCCTGGGAAAGGGGGCACTCTGCTGCCCTAGGAAAGGGCCTTCAGGCACATATGACCCAAGCTCTGCGGCTATGGTGTACACTCTCTAGGATTCAAACACTCACCCTATTTCCAGGGAACCAAATGCTCCATTCCCCACAACTCCAACCCTAATGGCCATTGTGAGGCTCAAGGGAGCAGGTGACACCTGGGTGAGGCTTATCCAAGAAGTCTAAATCACCGCCATGGCTCAGAGCGGAGGAAGCTGTAGCTCATACACTGCCTGGAAAGAGACTCCGTGGCTGCTGTCACCTCCCTGGGAAAGCTTCCCCTGCTAGACACTTGCCAGGCAGTGGTGTTTGGGTCCCACACATGGGACCCAGATGCTTTTGAGCTTCCTTTGGTCTGGCCAGGCTCCCTCACCATTGCATTTTGAGGTTTCCACGGCACACTTCCTGTCTTCTGCCCATTTGCTGAAGTGGAACTTTCCTGCCCAGCTGCCAGGACCTGTGTTCACCTCCAGAAACATTGCTGTAGCTGAGGCACACTCTTCCCAGAGGTGCCCCTGTGTGTTCACAAAAGTGTGAGAGTTGAAGCACATACAACACATGGGCTAACAAGGGTTCTAACCTCTCTCTCTACACAGCACACAAGCTATATAGAGCAAGACAAAATAACACATTTACTTCCCCTTCCCTGCATCACTCTGGACTGTTCTTGGGGCTGAAGTGGGTGTCCCCAAGGGTGCCCAGGATTCTCCCCCTCCCTTCTCATGCACAGCCTTGCTTTCTGTTTCTGCCTCTTCTCCTGTCTCCCTCTCTCTTGAAAACTTCTATAAAGTTGCAGTCCCCTTCATTAGGTGACTCAGTACCACCAACACCATCAGCCTCATCTGGTGTTCACAGTGCCCACCAACTCATTCTGTTGCATGATTACTACCCACCTGGGTGAGCTACTTTTCTAGGTCTGGCTGCCTGTACAAGGTGGCTTCCATTTGAATAGAAGACTGTCAAGGTTTAACAACCTTCCATTACTCTCCTGGTGTCACCCTGTGGATGGTATCCCTATATGGAGGTATGAAAACAGCAGAGAAGCCAGAACCAAAATGGTGTGTACAGTTTGCTACAGAGAGATATAGAATTCATCCTCTCAAACTGGAATTCCTATGCTGTACATAGATCCCACTAGTCATCACTGCTGCTAAATCATTTGGGGTCAGCTGTAAAGTCAGACCCTGATTTGCATGCCTGGAGATATTTATGTGAATTATGTTAATGTTCAAAAATGAAAACCCCTGTGGGGCTGCAAACTCGAGGAGAGGCGAGGATGATGTCATGCATTTTAATGTGTGTCTCGATGTTACCACGTCTTACACAGGTCCTGGGAAGCTCAGAGCCTTTCTTTCATTTGTCAGTGATCCATTTTTCCTGAAGATTGTAACTGCTGGTTTTCCCCATTTGTGTTCGTTTTCTAACCAGATCTGCTTCTTCCTTTCTGCTGTAGTTTACCTTCCTGAGCCAGATGTCCTGTTACTGTATCTGCCACATGTTGCATCTTTGTTTTTTTCAATGCAAAAAGTTGAATTCTGTCAAAAACATGCCCTCAATGTGTTTGTTTTTAGAATGTTCAAATTGTGTCCTGCTGTAAATGTGTTATTTCTTTAAAATTCCCCTTGAACGTGGATCTTGGGATGGAGAATGGTAAGCTATTGCCTGTTTCTCATCTAACAGCTTGCTGTAGGAAATACTTTAACATTTGATGGAAAAGTGAGATTAGTATTAAGGTAGGTTCAGCAGGTTTTTGGTTTAGTGAGGATTAAGATGACTCAGTTATCTGATGGTTTATATTTCAACAGTCATGCATCTGTGTTGAAAAATACATATTTCTTTAATGCCATCTGCCCAAAGGAAATCACAAGGTATAATAAATAATAAGATGCTGTCTGTCTCTCAAAATGCCCAATAATAGTCAGAGGGATACAGAAGATCGGGGTTTATACAGCTTCAAAATAGCTTTGAGGAAGGAGGAGTCTGTGATCACTTTTAAAAATTCGCCTGTAATCTAAGGGGTTTAATAGCAGTCAGTTTTTGGTCGTGTGCAGCAAGGTGTGTGCAAAAACAGTATGTGCTAACATGGTCTTTTTCACTCCCACAGAAATCTTTTTTTTTTTTCCGTTTTAAACTAGCCACTGAAATCATGTAAAGACAATAGACTACATGGGACTTCACTTGTCAGCCAAGGGTTTGAAATGCAGCCTGTGTCTAGCAGTCTCCATTTGGATACAAGAGAGCTTGCCTGCCCTATAGAGTTTTACTGTGTTTGAACACAGTTGTAACCATCTGAGTCAGCTGACTGCAGTTCAGTGGTCAGCAGAGCGCAGGACCAATTGAGTTCAGCATCTTGTCGGCTAATTCATTTGGTGACAGCTTTGCTCAAATTCAGTAAAGGGTTTTGCTTGCTGCACAAGGCCATTGGTACCAGTGCTGAACAGTAACAGAAAGGTAGCCGTGTTAGTCTAAATTTTAACAAAACAAAACAGTATTCATTTAACACTTTAAAGACTAACAAAATGATATACTAGGTGATGAGCTTTCATGGGAAAGACCAACTTCATCAGTGGGTCTGTCCCATGAAAGCTCATCACCGAATAAATCATTTAGGTAGCCTTTGAAGGGCTACATGACTGTTTTGTTTTGGTACCAATGCTGTAAGGCAAATGCTAGTTAGGAAGTTTGTAAGAGTGATCTGGAAGTGTGCTGGATCAGATCCTCATTTGCTTTTGCCAAGCTAGATGGCAGCCTCTCTATACATAGCTCTTGCTTGGACAGATCTTCATGGACCCCTTTTGCATACCTCCCAAGAACTCCTTGCAGTGTCTTCCTGATTCAGCAGCAGCTCTGCAGACACAGTGGCTGGATTCAAAGGACGTCTTTGTTTACTTTCCCTTGTCTGGCAGTCCACGATGGCTGGGCTTCACTTCTTGGAAAATTCTATAGTTTTAGACTGAAAATGGACAGATAATTATTCATCCGGACTTGGGTTTGTTTTGTCCTTGGTGCTGCAAACACATTCTTGAGAGCTTGTGGTTTGACTCCTGCTTGGTGCTTGATTAACCTTTATCACATTGACTGTTAACAAGAGAGATGGGGCCGGGGCTGCAGCTTGTCTTTGGTACAGGAAAAGTCAGCAGTTCTGATGAGAGGCTGTGCTTCATTGCTCTTAGGTTTGGTCTCTGCATACCAATTCCCTGCCTGGTGGCACTTCCCCTGAGAAGTATGTTTACACACTCATGCAGTCTCTCATTGAGATAATTATTGTTTTGGTGTCTAATTACTCCTTTACTTTACATAAAGCCTAGTGATTTGAAAAGTCTTCTCGTTTTGAAAGCCTTGAAATCAAATGGCAGAAGTGCTGACAAGGAAGTCCGTGTGTGTGTGTGTTTTAATCTTAATTTAATAATCTAATTGCATAAATTTAGGCCTTATTTGAGTAATTTTGAGTTAATGAATGTTGAAAAACTATTTATAGACACAGTTATTTAAGAAATCCTAGTTTGCATCTGTTGGCATAACCTCACTATGGTCACCTTGCTGTGGTGAGGTGAGTCCAGGAGACCTTATAGGCCATTTACTAGGCAGAAAAGGTTAATGGTTTAGTGGACAGCTCACATGCAGGTAAACCTGTAGCTGTGCAGTGTGACTGTATGTGCGAACTTGACAGGATGTTGAGACCCAGTCAAATGGAGAACAGCTTTCTACATGTATACAGCAGAAATCCCCAACTGGTCAATTTTGTATGGTTAATTTTGCCCGTAATAAAATTGACAGACAGAAAACCTATAGTGAGGGTAAAGCCATGAGTGCTTCTCTGTCCACCTCAGGAGCTTTCTGTCTGTTCTCATTTTAATTATTTGGTTTCTATTTTTCATTCTCTTCTGAATAACTCTCTTTGGTTATAGAAACAAGCTAGCAGCCCTGGTTCAGCAGAACATTTCAGCAAGTGCTTACAGCCCACTGGAGGCATTGAGACTTAAGCATGTGCTTAAAACCAAGTATGTGCTGTGCCAAACTGGAGCCTATGTTACTAATTAGTGTTTCTACATACTGAAAACACTTGCTCCGTTAGTATGCAGAAGTGTTCCCAGTGGATTCCTGGATATAGATTTGGGAGGATGGGGTAAACTTTTCAAATGCACCTAAGACTCCTATTCAAAGTGACTTAGGAGTCTTAGTCCTTACTTGGGCTCCAACCTGCCAGCTATTTAAAGGTACTTATACATCTAAACAGTCAGATCAGCACTTTTGAAATTATCACTGGGTGTCTAGTTGCCATGGGAGCCGGCCCCAATGGGTGCCAAGCTGCATCTTCAAGCAACGAAATATCTTTTCAAAATCTGTCCCTGAACCACTTTTGCAAATAAGATGTTGGCTACTATGTCAGTAGAGACCTTTGAAAATGCTACCCTCTCTTGCATTTGTCCCCGGTTGGGAATGACATATTTCAATCCTCACCTCTCCTTTGAAAATCCCAACCTCAGTGGGGCACTGGTTGCTAGCAATGCATAATGAGCCCCTCTGCATAGTGTGCTGAGATTCATATGGTGTGTGTGATTCCTAAGGGTCCTTTAGGAAAAAGCAACCCTGTTCCCACTTCCCACCCACAGACCTGTCTTGTCCTTCTCTGAAGACCAGGCATGGGAATTGAAGGCCCAACCTGGTGAGCGAAAGATTAGCAGTTCTCCAGTGTCTCCATAATTCTGTGTGACTGCCTCTCCTGGCACTGACTGTGAGAAGGGACGAGAGGAGTGGAATCTTTCTTTTAATCCTGTCTCTAACGGTGCACCCCTCTTGGTGCTGAGTGTAATTTTTAGAAGTGAAGTAGACAAAACCTTTAGCTTAGGATGACATCGTGACCACCTGAAATGCTGTCTCATTCTCCAGCTGCTCCTATTTCTGCAAAGTGTTATGACAGAGCAGTCAGCCCTTTCATCAAGAGGAGGCATTAATGAGAAAAGCCTTCACCCCAGGTGGAACTTGAACCAACAGTCCCTGGCTTAGGGAGCCAATGGCTTATCAGTATAAGGCCGATCAGGCATTGGGCCCCTAAGACAGGGATTGTCAGTTCCACTCCCACCTGGGGTGAAGGCTGTTCTCATTACTGTCACCTCTTGATGAATTTGAGGCTAATTTTCCTGTGGAAACAGTCAGCCCTTTGTGCACATCAGAGAACAGTGAGTCATGGACAGGTTTGTTTAAACATCACATGCTTACCCCTAATCAGTTCCCCCTTCCCATTTGATGGATCAGGGTATCTAGTGAGATGCTTTCCAAGTTGTGCTAATGGAAGTATTTGCAGAAACTTGGCCAGCTGAGGATTCATCGTCTTTTGTGTCTTCCTGTGGACTGAGCTGGGGAACGATGCTTTTCTGTCTCACTACAACAGTTGGAAAAAGTATTCTGCAACAGAAACAGCTGCTCAACTAGGACTGGGAATCTGGCCAGATGTAACCTGCCTGTTTATTTTCATTATGTGTAATTTGTGTCAATGTGTAGGTGATAGAATCAGGCATGAAACTTTCCTCATAGCATTCCAAAAACCTTGCTAGGAGGAAAGTGACTGAAAACACTGGCCGCGTTTCATAGCACTCTGATTCCAGTGGAGCAGACCCCAATGATGGCAGTGGCAGTGCCTCCTGAACAAGGTGCTATTCAATGAGACAAATCGGCTGCGGTTGTAAAAGGTCCATAGGTCCATTGAAATCAACAGTGTGATCAAAGTTTACCTCAGCTGAAAGTCTGTCGCAGTGGAGATGAGTGTGGCAGAGTCAGGCACACTGTCCATTTGAGACAAGGAGAATGGGGTGATACCCTTTGTTGGATCAGTGTCTGTTGATAAGCGAGGACCTGGTGAGAGCTGCACAGAGCCCTTCCTCAGTCTGTGAAAGATACCCAGTGTCACAGCTAAAAACAAGATTGAAGAGAGAGCTTAGCTTAGCACAAGTCAAGAGCAGGCCCTGTGTTCAATGCGTCTAATCAAGTCAGCGTGGATATGTCTCCTTCACAGCTTTTGTTGAGGTGATGTGACTATTGAGAGTGGAAATTGCCTTTATAGTGTGTTAACCAGTTAAGATCCTTATTCAGTCCTAAATTGATTGTACTGACTTTGCAAATGAACTCCAGTTCAGCTGTCTCCCTTTGTAATCTGGTGTTCAAGTTCTTTTGTAGAATGCTGGCTACTTTTAAATCATTAGTGGATGTTCAGGGGAGGTTAAAACATTCCCTCACAAGTTTGTGTGTTCCCTTTCCTGATGTCTGAGTTGTGCCCATTTATCCTTTGGTGTAGAGACTGTGCAGTTTGGCCAATATACATGGCAGAGGGGCACCACTGCCATTTGATCGTTAAAATGACAGTCTGGACTTCTGCAAAAGTGCACAAACTGACATTGCTAATAAACATCATATGCCTCATAACCTCAACCATGCAGAACACAACGCTATACACCATCTGCAGTACAGCCTCCTCCTCTTGATAGTCACATCTCCACAACAAATGCTGTGAATGAGAAACTCTCTTGCTGTTCTTATACATACCCTTGCCTCTGTAGTTTCCACTTCACCTCATCTGATGAAGTGGGTTTTATTGATGAATGCTTATGTCGTAATAAATCTGTTCCTCTCTAAGGTGCTGCGGGACTCCTCTTTGTTTTTTGCAGATACAGGCTAATACTGCTACCCCACTAAGACTTCTTAGCTCAAGTCCTTAGCACATATTAGCTGTGTCTACACGTGCACGCTACTTCGAAGTAGCGGCACTAACTTCGAAATAGCGCCCGTCGCGGCTACACGCATCGGGTGCTATTTCGAAGTTAACTTCGACGTTAGGCGGCGAGACGTCAAAGTCACTAACCTCATGAGGGGATCGGAATAGCGCCCTACTTTGACGTTCAACGTCGAAGTAGGGACCGTGTAGACGATCCACGTCCCGCAACGTCGAAATTGCCGGGTCCTCCATGGCGGCCATCAGCTGGGGGGTTGAGAGATGCTCTCTCTCCAGCCCCTGCGGGGCTCTATGGTCACCGTGGGCAGCAGCCCTTAGCCCAGGGCTTCTGGCTGCTGCTGCGGCAGCTGGGGATCCATGCTGCAGGCACAGGGTCTGCAACCAGTTGTCGGCTCTGTGGATCTTGTGTTGTTTAGTGCAACTGTGTCTGGGAGGGGCCCTTTAAGGGAGCGGCTTGCTGTTGAGTCCGCCCTGTGACCCTGTCTGCAGCTGTGCCTGGCACCCTTATTTCGATGTGTGCTACTTTGGCGTGTAGACGTACCGTCGCAGCGCCTATTTCGATGTGGTGCCGCGCAACGTCGAAGTTGAACATCGACGTTGCCAGCCCTGGAGGACGTGTAGACGTTATTCATCGAAATAGCCTATTTCGATGTTGGCTTCACGTGTAGACGTAGCCATTATCAGGGGTCATTCAGGCCTATTAACACCCCTGCCATCCTAGGAGAAAAAAGAGGGCTAACGAATTACTGGCTGTGGTAGTAAACCTCAAATCCATTAAAAAAAAGAAGTCCTGGGGAGCCTTGTAGACTAACAGATATTTTGGAGCATAAGCTTTCATGGGCAAAGACCCACTTTGTCAGATGTATTGCATCTGATGTATGTGACGAAGTGGGTCTTTGCTCATGAAAGCTTATGCTCCCAAATGTCTGTTACTCTGCAAGGTGCCACAGGATGACTTCTTGTTTCATAAATCCATCGTCTTTTTAAGAGTATGATTTTTTTTTTTGTCTAGCAATGTTATGAATGGCAATTTCAAGGGTCATCTTCTGAAGGTGGTGTGCAGGTTTCCTTTGAAGATGTGGACTGCTAAGTTAGATGCAAGAGTGATTGCTTTTTGCAAAATAGGACATAGCTGCCATTTGAAAATCTCCCCCTTTTGGTGTTCGCAATCTGTAGCAACGTTGTAGACCAAAATACTGAGGAGAGATTGAGGGTGTGTGACTAATGCAGCATCCTGAGCTGAACTTAAGGATGAGGGGAAGATGTTTGTCCTACATGAGAAAACAGGCAAAGGCAGCTTTGTGATTCTTCATTGCATTTCAAGGATCAATGGAAAAATATCTGATGCCTTTGTTGTCTCTATTGGGAATCAAGCTAGATATTGGTAAAACAAAAAGGCTATCTTCTAAATGGACAGTTTTGTTTCTGCCACTGTAATTAAAAAAAAAAGGCTATTCTGTGGTGACTTTAAACATCAGGCAGGATACTTTGAGGATTTGTGTAAAACAGATTCTCACTTGCTCAGTTCAGGATGGAGTCTTGCTTACTTGTTCCGAAAGTGTTTAAACCAGGGTAGATTGTTTTCACCAAGTGGCTTTTGTTAAATATGTTTAAAAAAAAATCCTATGGGATGTCTTCTTTTCTGAAAGAGCAGCTGTTACAGCCAATAGCAATGTAAATTCTTCTTCCTATCAGTTGTCCAATGGAATGCGGCGGTATCAGTTTGCAAAAGAAAAACCTGTTAAAATGTTACTTGTCAGTCCGTTTGGAAAGGAAGAGTCCTGTTCTCATTACCATGCACAGCTGCCTGCTGTATTAATTAGTGAAATGGCAGGACGCGGTGCCTGAAAATTCCAAGGTATAGGGGCTCAGATAGCTGGGTTGCTGATACGTGCCTCTGTATCCTTTAAAGAAAGAAGGAGCAATTGTCACATCTCATTCATACAAGGATGAACACTGAATTAGGATCCATGAAGAACATGGACCCTAAAGGCACAACTCTGATCTAAAACATGCAGCACAGAATCTCTTCAAGGTCATTTAAAGACCACCATCTTTAACAGCACAACACAGTGCCCTGGTTATAATCCTTAAGCTTTGCCTTTTGGGTGGCCTGCAGTTCACATTGTCATCTTCGAACTCCCTTTTGGTTGGGGCGTTGATTTTGCCATAACACAGACTCAATTCCTTCCCTCCAAAATTGTAGTTATATGACTGTTGGCCAAGAAATTTCCTGGCATTTTTACAAACTGCAGGAACAAATTCATCTGTTCACAAATCTAGAAGATAAATTCATGGCATATAGAAAGCTTTTCAAATATGTGTGCTGTAACGGACTCTAGTATTACATCAGGAGTTAGAACTGGGAGATAGATGTTTCTGTCACTATTTCAGTCAGCATGATGAAGTACAAACAATACTTCGTTTTTCTTTGTAGAAATTTTCATCCCAGGATCTGAAAGAATTTCACAAATGTTAATTATTTTAAAACCTTGCCCAATTAATCCTACAGTAACTAATATTATATGTTTAAAAGTACAGGCAGCACGTCTGAGGACAGGCCAGGAAGCAATGGACTCAAATTGCAGCAAGGGAGATTTAGGTTGGACACTAGGGAAAACGGCTGTCGGGGTGGTTAAACACTGGAATAAATTGCCTAGGGAAGTTGTGGAATCTCCAGCATTGGATATACTTAAAAGCAGGTTAGATAAACTCTTGCTAGGGGTGGTCTAGCTCAGAGGTGAGCAAAGTGTTTACGCTGGGTTCCACTTTTCATCCCTGCAGTTAGCAGAGCCTTTCCCTTCCACCTGTCTAATGTAATCCAAACCGACGGACATTTCAGTTACATTGATATGGAAAGAACCTTTTTGGCACGTGAAAGAAAATACGTATGTAGAATGTAAAAACTTTACTAATTGGTATGTAACGGTAACATATTTCTGAGTTTCAGTGAGCTAGGTGAGCCTGGCACCTAGCAGCCGATTGTGCTGCACCCCCCTTAGAAAACTTCATTTCTCCCTCCCCACCGCTCGAGGGGGCCTAGATGGTGGCTGGTCCTTCCATGAGGGCAGGGGACTGGACTTGATGACCTCTCAAGATTCCTTCCAGTTCTAGGATTATATCCCTTCAAAGCAAATTCAGGTTTAGTGCCATCAGATGTTTCACATGCGCTACCTAGCCTCTCTCCTGAAGCTATTGAGCAGTGACAGCTGTATTTTCAAAGCATTGTAAAACTTGAAATATCTATTGAGAGTGGATGGGGTCTGCAGGTGAGCTGCTCGTTAGTAGCTAGCTCTTGTCAGGCAGTGGGTTATGATTCTAATAACCTTTCTCAGTAATTTCCTGATGGTTTGTTTTATCTTGTTGCTAAGAGGAAGAGCAATTGACAGAGTGGCCTAGGAAAGCCTGTGCTTCCACATTCCATGGCTTGAGCCGCCCGGGTTGGTGCAACTGGCACCTTCATTTATGTGATTTGATTTTCTATTTTGGAGGCTGATCAGATGGCTTTCAGGCAGCCAGTTAGCAGAATGGAAAACATCTTCCCTGCTGACACCAGGGTATCCACTGCCTAAAATACCTCTTGTGAGAGTCCAGGCCAGATGTTTCTTTGCATGGCTGGAGATTGCGACCAGCTGCTGCCAAAGAAACTGTAAGTCTTAGTGGATATTGGTCAGATTTTGTGTATTGGGGATTGTCAGATCAGCATGAGACAGTCTGGCTGTTTCTTCTTAATGTCTGGACATCTGACACATCTCTGGCAGTCACACAGAGTTAGAAGAGTTTGGGAATGAGCAGTGTTCTCCCAACGGCCCCCAGTAGTGCCTCGACAGCTAAGGTGTCATCACGGCTTTGATTGCAACCATCTCTTTCCAGAGGCTCTAGTTTGGATGCTTGTTTAAACCAGGTCTGAGTCTTAGCAGAAATGGCAGGGTGAAAGCAACCTTACTGAACCAGTTCGGGAGATGGTTTAATTGGTGAGGGAAGCCAAGAGGTAGGGTGACTATCCGTACCATTTCTGGTGGGATAGCCCTGTATTTTGGGTGCCATGAAGCCGTCTAGATTTATTTTCACGATAGGGCTAATTGCCCCATATTTGCTGGGGGGGCGGCTTTCACCTGGTTCCCGCCCTACACTGGTGTGGCTGCCACCCAGTTCCCCACAGCTTGGGGAAGCTGGGAGCTGGACCCGCATGGTTGCACCTGGCTCTCATCGGGTGCTGGGAGCCGGATTGGTGTGGCTGTGCCTGGCTCCTGGCTACTTGCCACTCGCAGGAGTTGGAGCCGAACCCTGAAGGCTGCTGCCTGGTTCCAGTTCCCTGCACCTGAGAGGAGCCACCTCTCCCCACCCTTCCACCCAATATCTCCCTGTCAGTTTTCTGGGATGGGGAGATATGGTCACCCTACCAAGAGGGCAGAGTAAACAGAAGTTCCACTTCCAGCAAAAAGAAGCCATTCATCCTGCAACTGGGGACTCCCTTCTGATTGTTATCTGCTCTTTGTTCCCATGGAATCCATGGAACCGATTTCTCTCTGCCGAGAGGAATGTGGGAAGATGAGAGTGTGAGGACATCAGAAAGGAGGCTAGGAATTTCTCAATTTATAAAGAACATCCAACAGGTTGGTGTTTTGGTAACTCTTCCCCTCACTTTGTTTTGTGTCTGTGGGGACATTGTGCCTCTTAGGACCTGCATCTCCCTCACTTTGGAAAGTGTTTCCTGTGTGTGGCACCCCCACAATAGCAATGATGACAATCCACCGCAGTAAGCTAGTTCACACCATATCTACAGTGTGGGTTGTTGTGTCTCATGTAACTTCTTTCTCAGCCTAGAACTTTAGAGAGGCTCTGGAATTTGGATGGATCATACCGCACTGCTCGGAGACCAGCTGCTGACTGCTGCTAAACTAAGGCCTGATCTGTGCTTCAAAACAAGATTGACCTACCTGCCTTGCTCAGGGCTGGTAAAATTTCACTCCGAGTACTGTAGTTAGGTTGACCTTATCTCTGGTGTGGATGTGGCTGTGTTGGTGGAAGAACTGGCCCAGCTACCACCTCTCAGAAAGAAAGATTAATTCCCGGAAAGGCAAATTCCTTCTACGTTGGCTAGAGGTGGCCTCAGCTTTTAAATAACTTTCTGTCTTGTTTTGCCATTGATTAACTCATCTTTTACATAGTGAAAATGAGGTGACTTGTTTCACTGAATTGTTAAAAGGTTAACACATCTGGTCAAAACTCATTGTGGGGAGTGGTGCCAGCTACATATTTCATGGAGGCTCAGTTACTGGGAGTGGAGAGAGACAAGTGTGTTTGCCTCTCATCTGCCTGGAATACCGTGGGGGAAAGAGACAGGATATCTCTTGGGATGTGTCTAAGCACTTTCAGCCCTGATTCAGAGAATCACTTAAGCACGTGATCACAATGTGTACGTATCTATACTGGGGAAGAACTTCTCTGATCATGGACAGCTGTTTAATCTAGAAGAAGAAGATGTAGGTAAAATCCATTGGGTGGAAGCTGAAGATGAACAAATTGCAGGCCAGTAAGTAAGATGCAAATGTTTACTTTGAAAGTAATTAGCCATTTGGAAAAAGGATACTTAGGGCCCTGGTAGGTTCTCTATCACCTGAAGCCTTTCATGGAATCACAGATGACTAATCATAGTAGATTAGGTTTGGAAGACACCTCAGGAGGTCATCGAGTCCAACCCCCTGCCCAAAGCAGGACCAACCCCAACTAAGTCATCCCAGCCAGGGCTTTGTCCAGCCAGGACTTAAAGACCTCTAGGGATGGAGATTCCACCACCTCCACAGGTAACTCATTCCAGAGCTTCACCACCCTCCCAGTGAAATAGTTTTTCCTAATATCCAACCTGCACCTCTCCCTCTGTAACTTCAGACCATTGCTCCTCGTTCGGTCATCCGTCGCCTCAGAGAACAGACTCTCTCCACCCTCCTTCAGGTTGTCAAAGGCTGATATCAAATCCCCTTTTGCCCTTGTCTTCCATAGACAAAACAAGGCCACATTCCTCAGGCTCTCCTCATAGGTCATGTACTCCAGCCCCCTCGTCATTTTTGTTGCCCTCTGCTGGACTCTCTCTCCACTTTGTCCACACCCTTTCTATACTGGGTGAACCAAAACTCCAGATGTGGCCTCACCTGTGCTGAGTAGAAGGGAATAAGCACTTTCCTCAGTCTGATGGCAATGTTCCTACTAATGCAGTCCAATATGCTATTAGCCTTTTTGGCAGCAAGGGCACACTGTTGACTCATATCCAGCTTCTGATCCACTGTAATTCCCACGTCCTTTTCTGCAGAACTGCTGCTTAGCCAGTTGGTTCCCAGCCTGCAGCAGTCCATGTGATTCTTCCATCCTAAGTACGGGCCTATGTACTTGTCCTTGTTGAACTTCATCACATTTCTTTTTGTTCAATCCTCCAATTGGTCTAGGTCACTCTAGACCCTGTCCCTACCCTCTAGTGTATCTACCTCTCCCCCCAGCTTAGTGTCATCTGCAAACTTGCTGAGGGTGAAATCCACCCATCCTGCCATGCAGATCATTTATGAAGATGTTGAACAAAACTTGCTGCAAGACCAACCCCTGAGGCTTGATACTGCCTGCTAACTGGACATCAATCTATTGATCACTACTCATTGAACCTGACAATCTTTCCACCTTGTAGTTCATTTACCCAAGCTCTACTTCTTTAGCTTGCCAGCAAAAATACTGTGGGAGACCATAACAAAAGCTCTGCTAATGACAAGGTACGTCACATCCATTGCTTTCCCCATATCTACACAGCTAGTTATTTCATCACAGAAAGCAATTAGGTTGGTCAGGCACGACTTGCCCTTGGTGAATCCACGTTGACTACTCCAGATCACCTTTGTCTCTTCCACGTGTTTCAGAGTGGTTTCTTTGAGCGCCTGCTCCAAGATTTTTCCAGGGACTCAGGTGAGGCTGATCAGTTTGTAGTTCTCTGGAGTCTCCTTCCATTGTTTTTTGTACATTGGGACTGACTGTCTTTCTAACAACTCCACTATACTTGAAGCCTAAATGATGGACTTGGTGCAGAAATGGGTGGGTGGGTTCTGTGGCTACGTTTGTGGAGGAGGGCAGACTAGATTATCATAGTGGGCCATCCTGGTCTTAAAATCTGAATTGGCATGAGCTTAATCCCATGTTTAAATTTATCAGGATCTTAAGTGATTTGCTGAAGTGAAGTATAGCTCTGCGTAATGGGAAAGAGAGAGGTTAAGGCTGAGGACTACCTTCTGGAGAGGAACAAACAGGCTTTGCATTGCTGTGGCTAGCTTTTAAAGTCAGCTTCTATGGCTAGCATTTAACATTAGTCACTGAACTGTCCAGTGGCTTTAGGAGGAATGAAGTCTCACCTGATTGCTATAAAATATGCCAAAGGGGCTGCACAGTAGAAGGCTCATTGATATTAGCACTGTCTTTTACTTTATCCTCATTACCAGTGAACAAAGAAACAGGGAGTTTCACAGGTATTATTTCACAGGTATTGTCTTAACTGTTTGATATTTTTAGACCGACATTATAGTTATTAAAAATGCAAATATGTTTTCTCACCAAGCAGAAGTTCAGTATCATGAGGGAAGTCCCAGCATGTAGAGCACACGTATTCCTTAGAGACATGGATTGGGGAGGAGAACTGAGGGGGCAGATAGCTACTGGCTTCTGCATTTCCAGTGCCAGAGGGACCAGAGTGCGGAGCGATGCACTTGTGGGGTAGTTTCGGTAAAAGATACATCTCACTCCCTTAAAGTGAAGCCATGAATTCCAGTTCCTCCAGGATGTGATGGACATGTGGTAGGTGTAATCGAGCAGTTTGTAACTGCACCACTTCCTATTAATAGAGCAATTATTAGTCTTGAGAGATTCTGTTATATCCTAGTATCCACCTAACATTTCTCTGGAGCAGCACCCAAGGTTATGGGAGTTCATTACACACTTTCTTTTACGTTCAAAGTGATGGGAGGCATTTGCCAGGTTTTTTGTTCACTGCTCCCTATGCCCTGCTCTGTTTTATGCAGAAAAGGTAAAGCCCCAATAGTCAAATTTGCATCTGAGGCCAGAAGACATCAAATGAGGCTCTAGCCTATAGCGGACCTATTCGGAGGACCATCATTCTAGTGATTTCATCAGATCACCTCCTTGAACCTATCGGACAGGCATAGGAACGGCATATTTCTGCACAAGAAGAGGCATCTAGAACCATGAGTTCTATTCCTGGCTCTAACACTGATTCCTTTGTGGTTTGGGGTGGGTCTCTTATGCTCCCTGACTCAGTTTCCCCAATTGTGAAATGGAGAGTGTCCCTATGTGTTTACCTAATGCACCACTGGGAGCAGGGGGATTAAGGAGAATATAGACCATTTGGAAGAGGACCAGGCCTATAGAAACACTAGGTAGGGAGTATTTAAATGCAAACTGCTTAAAAAAAAGCAAGAGTGAAGCTGTGTAGCTCAGTGTAGGGTGGTGGCTAATGGCTGGCTGCCCCATGCAGGTAAGGGAGCAGAGTCAGAAAGCCATTCTCCTATGGTTACACAGGGAGTCCAGGTAGCAGCCAGGATGAATACTTGTGACTTCCTACCTCTCAGATCTGTGCTGGGACCACTAGAGCCAGGCTCCCTAGGATACATATTTATGTGGTAATGTCCAGGAGCTGTTTGTTTTCCTAGAGAATGCATAAAATTCTCTCCCCCAGGGTGGGGAGTGGTTGCACTTCTTTCAAGGAGTCTAAAATGCCTTTAGAAGCCACATCATTTGGTATTATCATATGGGATCTTCCCCCCAACCCTCCAGATAAATTCAAGGCAGCGGTTTACCTCTGGGTTACAAGGCAGCTCACCTTTTCCTCATGATCTAAGCTGCTGCATTTTCCAAAGCAGCTTTCTGTAAAATGTGCACACTTGCAATGCCTGTGCTGTTCCCAGCCCTCGATGCAGGAAGGGGCAGTACAGTGTGGGATGCAAGGACTGTTTGCACCATTGGTGCTGTGACGCTAGTGATCTCTGTGCATGCTGTGCATTGATGCAGGAGTTAGTTTTGCTGGAAAAAAGTGTAATCCAAACTGCATTTGGCATGTGTATGGGCATGAGGTGTCTGAAAGATGTGCTAGAGGGCCCATGGTAAATTTCTCTAGTGGCACAATGGCCTTGTCTACATTACACCCTCAGTCAGTGGGGGTTACCTGCACAAGCTGTGGTGTCGCTGCTTAAATGTGGACAAGTAGAATTATCTAAACTGTTGGTTTATGACAAAACCTTCTAGTTCCCAGGATGGAGGGGAAGAGGGAGCGGGTACTGATGTATGTGTTGGTATAACACTGCTCAACCAGGTACAGTATTATGGCATGCAAATGGGGAAAGCTCAACAAGTAATTGCACTGCCATCTCATTCTGCTCCTGCAATTACTAGTCATGCTACAGCTTGATATAAAACTATCAGGCTTTGGCTTCTCCTGAGAAGAGCACAGCCTTGCAATTAACAAACTTCATAAGTATTTTGCATCTTCTTTTTCCTTTCTCTCATTTCCCTCATTGAACTATTCTGCTCTGCAAGGTGTGAATGGGGAGGGGGGGATTGCTGCTGAGCCCATCCAGTTTGTTTTGTTTTCTCCACCCACCACGAGTTCTTTTTTTCCCTCTCATAGTGTGGACGGAATGCTGAAAACTTCGACCGATTTTTCACTCGCCATCCACCCGTCTTAACTCCACCTGACCAGGAAGTCCTCAGGAACATTGACCAATCAGAATTCGAAGGATTTTCCTTTGTTAACTCTGAGTTTTTAAAACCTGAAGTCAAGAGCTAAGTAGCTGTGTAGATCTCATTCCTGCATCTTTCTCACCCAGTCCCAAGAGCTGTTGTGGTGACATTCTTCATTGCAGAAGTTGCATTCATCGTTTTTTTTTTTCTTTTGTAATGATACTAGAGTGACCATGTTTCAAAGCCAGAATTGTCTTTGCATAAGTTGGGACCACTCTAAATGACCGATGGTGTGTGAAAAGTCCTGCAATTCAATGACGTGTTAATCCAATTTTGCTCATAGCTGATGGTATCAATGCATTGATCAGTAGATCATTAAAGGGGCATCTAACAGCACTCCAGTCACAGACCATGACAACTGGGAGAAATCTAAGTGTTTGCCTTGCTTTTCTGTTCTTGCACTTATCTAGTCCTTAATTGTAATCACATGAAAATAGTTGCTGTCCTTTCAGTCTGCTAGTGGCAAAGCAAGTGGTTTTCATGAAAACTTTACCTGGGTATTAAGTGGGGAACACTGAACTTTGCAGGCTTCTAATTAATTATTAGTGCCTCCTGATCCTGCCAGCAAATAGTATGCAAATAGATTGGACATGGGACCTCTTAGTTCACGTACAACCCTGAGTACTTGTCTATTTAAGCACACTCCAGAATCTTTTGCCTTTTTAAAATTTTTTTCATCAGGCACAGTGTCCCTGATAGCAGTAATAAATTACTGGCAAAACCAAATCTATTGCTGACACCGATTTCTCCTGATTGTGCATTTTCTTAGTAACCTTTTTATTAAAAGAAAGTGTATCATCCAATTATAAAAGGAAAGTTTGAGAGAATCCTTGCAAATGCTTTTAAATCTATGGTCACCCTAGTAAACCCCATATATGACATGGTTTTTACATTATTTCATATCAAACCTTTTTATTTTTCATTTGGGTTTTTTCAACTGCCAAAATGATTAACTCAGTTTGTTACATGCGCTTTAAATGTGTCAAAATGGTATTAATTAAAATAAGCTGATATTTAAAGTCGAGCAGTATTGTGAAATCTGATGAAGCCTGTAAAGAATTTTGTTTTCACTAATATTCCTACCTTAAAAAAATGTTGCTGGATATTTAAATAGTCTAAGTTTGTGTTCCTAGTATCCCAAAAGGAGGAGAGGGGGAAAAAAGCTTCAGGAAAAGTGTATCTTGAAACAATGACAATTGTCTCACTTCTTATGTACTGTTCTGCCAGATGTTTGTGGGTGTCACTTTGAGTCAAGCTGCTTGGAGCTGTAATGTGCCAATCTCTTTCCAATACTGATTATAAAATAAAAAAATAAGAAATAATGTGGAAATAAAACCAGCCCTGCATTTATTTGTGGATAATGAATTTCAGTACAGTCTGCACTTTGAGATGTCAGACATCATAGAACGGAGCCTCAGTTGGGCTGGAGTAGCTTTGGTAGTCAAAACGTTGCAGGCACATCATCTCTGAGGGCTGACCCAGTTTGAATCTGACCTGCAGTTCCCCTGAGTTTCCAGATCTGCTTGTAGGCTACAGCAGGCAGTAGCCCACATCACAATACCACCTCCCCCACTTTAGCACCAGCCCCAGTGTCACTGCCAGGGTCTGGCCATAGGTGTAAGCTGAATTACTCCTTTTGCTGCTGTAGGACAGGTGCCCTTCACAACCATGCAGGAAGCCATCCCCTGGCACTCCTCAGTGACGTCACCACCAGTCTCTGTGGCAGGTACAGAATCATGCCTTTTCTCCTACCCCTCTTAAGAACGGCCAAACTGGGTCAGACCAAAGAACTCTCTAGCCAGTGTCCTGTCTTCCAACGGTGGCCAATGCCAGGTGTCCCAGAGGAATGAACAGAACAGGTAAGCATCAAGTGATCTCTCATCTCTCAGCACTCCCAGCTTTCGGTAAGCAGAGATGAGGGACACTCTCCCTGCCCAGCCTGACTAATAGCCATCGAGAGACCTGTCCTCCATGAATTTATCTAGCTCTTTTCTGAACCCTGTTGGTGTCTTGGCCTTCACAACAGCTTCCAGCAAGGAGTTCCAGAGCATGACTGTGTGAAGACATATTTCTTTTGTTTGTCTTAAACTTGGTGCCTCTTAATTTCATTTGGTGACCCCTATTCCTTGTGTTATGGGAAGGTGTAAGATCCACGATCTCAATGCTAATGGAGGAGAGAGTTTTCTTGTTTTGAAATCCAGGGAAAATTAGATTTTTCCTCTATCAGAGGGGTTGCAGTGTTAGTCTGTATCTGCAAAAACAATGAGAAGTCCTGGGGCACCCTATAGACTAACAGATTTTTTGGAGCATAAGCTTTTGTGGGCAAAGACCCACTATTGCAGATGCAGTCTTTCTCTAGGGAGAGCTCCGAAAACCCCATCATCCTTGACATCTTCCCAGTCAGCAGTGTCAGCAAGCCCGGGTTTTGGGCAACTCTTTAAGTGACTTTAGCAGCAAGCACTGATTACAGGAGAAGACTTTGAAGCTTCCAGAAATTGTAAGCAAAACTCTCTCCATCCGGCAGTGCATGGTGAGTCAGTGACTCATTACTGCCTGTGTTAACTCACAAGGGAGCCAGTTTTCAAAGCCATCGGTAGGTTTTTAACTAAAGAGAGATCACAGGCATCATCTAATCTCATTCTCCCGAATGCAGACTAAATTCCTTTGCTGCCTCTGGAATTCCACTTCTGGTGCATTATAAGAGTGTTTGAGCTCTGCAGGAATAGTCTTGGGGTACTCAACAAAGGACTGAGTGTAGCAGGGGCTCCCTTCCAGCTCCCTCCTTCTGTTCCACCCCAACTTGCAAGGCAGGCTGCTCAGTCAGGAACTCTTCCAGGCTGTAAAAAGGACAGGGCAGGCGCTGCAGGTGATAGCTGCAGAAATGTGACCACCCCTTCAACATTTAGGGAGCTGCAGCAGAGAGGGTGATTTTCTTTTAGATTGCAGTTGCCTACATAGAAAGCGATCTCTGTGTGAGGCTCCATGTGTTGGATGGGGGTCCCAGCGGCAGCATGAGAGTGCAGAGACAGCCTGGGCATTAGAAAATCACATCTGAACACGTGGGAGATTAAAGAGGCCCCTCCTCCACCAGGAGTTAATATGAAACTGGACAGCTCCACATCTGACAGCTCCCTCTTGCCCCTTGAGATGTCCAGAGTCCCGGACATAAACCCCCAGAAATGCAAAACACCTGACTGGGGCCGCTCAGCACATCTCCCAGAGGTCCAGGCAGGTTTGGTCCCACTTCTCATGCTCTGGCCAGCCATGTTTTGTGCATCCTGAGCAGTGAGGCTGTGCTGCCTTCCCTTAGCCAGAGGATTCCCCATGCAGCCATCTGCCTCCCACTGTTGGGCACAGGTGCAGAAGTCAGGTATTGCTCCGCCTTTCTCCTACCCATGCCAGGGTTTTATGTCACCTCGGGAGGGCTCGTTCAGCAGGCCCCATCCCTTAACGTTGAAGGGGCGGTCACATTTCTGCAGCTATCACCTGCAGCACCTGCCCCGTCCTTTTTACAGCCTGGAAGAGGTCCTGACTGAGCAGCCTGCCTTGCAAGTTGGGGTGGAACAGAAGGAGGGAGCTGGAAGGGAGCCCCTGCTACACTCAGTCCTTTGTTGAGCACCCCAAGACTATTCCTGCAGAGCTCAAACACTCTTATAATGCACCAGAAGTGGAATTTCAGAGGCAGATTGATAGGACAGATTCCTGGGAGGCCTCTGTGCTTCTGTTTCCATATGGCTGCCTGGAGCCCATCAAACTCAGCTGCTCCGAGCCCTTCCCTCTTCTCTGGGAGATCAAAGGAGGTGACCTGTGCCAGGCTACTGGAGTCGCTGATTTGGTTGGATCTGTTCTGGGGTTAATCTTTCTTTCCTGGGGCCTCCAGGGCCATCCTGGAGGGGTGGCATCCCTAGCAGTTACGCCCATGGACCCCTCTTGCCTTCCCATTCCGCAGCCCAGGGGAGCAAGATTTGCCCCCTTGGACTACTCTCCTCTCACTTCTCAAGTGTCTGTGGAGCTTGGCTTGTCCTTGTGAGCAGAACTGGCTCTTTCCACAGCTCCGTGCCCTGCCCTTGGGGGAGGGGGCAGCGTCCTGCCCAGCTCCCAGGTGCATTCATGTCTGCCCAGAATATGCCACCACCTCTTTGTCAGATACAGTCCCAGCACCTGAAACTGGCTCCTCCTGCTCCGTCTCCTCTCCCCCCGCCCACTGACCCTCTTGTTATCTGTGCCCTGTACTGCGCTCCCCAAATGCCTTTCCTGGGAAGAGGTGATGGGGGAAGCTGCCAGCTGACCAAAGGCAAAGTTTAGCGGTCCAGCCTTCTGGAGGGGAGCAACAAGACTAGGAGGGACAGGGCAGCAGGTCACTTGAGGGCTGCGGATGGCTGGGGCATCAGCTGACTTTGAACGGCGATGGAGTACGCCGTCACCATCTTCTCCACTGGAGCCCCGCTCTCTGGCCTCTTACTCCAGACCCTTCAGCCCAGTCCCCCTCCCGCCTCTCTTCAGTTTTAACCCCACCTTGCTCTTTCCCACCATGACTTTGTGGAGGTGGAGGCTTCCATCTCTCCCTGGAACCCTCTAGGCCTCGGTGGGGAGACCCAGCCCCGGGAGCAGCATCTTGTCCAGATCTTGGTCAATGGGGGAGCAGGCGAGTGAGCTGGGGGGAGGGTCCTGCCCTATTGACAGACAGATCTGTCCATCACAGTGCTGCCCCCTCGGTGACATGGTGCCCAGGACTTTCTTGCCACACACTGATGTGACAAGCAGAACTTCCTCCTCAGCCAGCTGCACCGCGGTGTGCACAGGAAGTGTGATGGGGAAAAAGACCCCTTTGCAGGCAGGACCTGCTGAGGTACAGACATTTCCCCTAAAGCCCCTCTCACCCCGCACCCAGTCTGACTTGCTCAGGGCTACCTCACATGCAAGTGGCTGGTGTGATTGTGATGTGGTGCTCTTGTCCCAAGCAGCAGCAACTCTGGAAATGCAGCAAAAACCACACTGGGGCCACTGCACTGCAAGAGGGGCTGTGTGGGGAGGGCTGCTGGGTGGTCTGCATGCTGGCCTGGGGCCTCCTTTCCACTTAGCGGGGTGTTGCCCTGTACACCAATAGTCTCTGAGCCCAGCAGAATGAAAGCACATGGCTGCAATATAAACCGTTCTCGATACTTCATCAGTAAAGACAATCTGAAGGTGAGTGACCAGGCCTGGCTGAGAGTGGAGCCTGTAATGTCAGGTAAGTGTCTCCCGGAGCCCTCTGCGCACAGCCAAGGCACGAGGTAGCTGCCAGAGCAGCAGGCATTCAGTCTCAAAGTGACCAGGCTTCTCCAAGGTGTGAATGAGTTTCTGCTTCCCTAGCAGTGGAATTGCAGTGCCTAAGGAGGGTTCCGCAAAGCAGTGGCTGCCCCTTGGCACTAGCTGACAGGCTAAGGAGACAGAACTGCAAAAAGTGACAGGCTCTATGAGATGCAGTTCCCTGCAATGACACTTGGCCCCAGCCAGAGTCCTCTGGGTGCTGCTAAACTAACCACAGCATCCTAGTACTGAATGGGGTCCATTGCATTTGGGAGGGGAGGAAATGAAGGGTTATGTCTCTCTCCCACCTGGCTCCCAATCCCTCATATCCAGCCTGCCAGTTCAGACCTCCCTAGTGCCCCATGCTTCACTGCAACGAGTCCGTACTGGGCTCCCCACGTCCCTTTCTTCTGGGCAGGCTCCTCATGGCATGGGAGCGCCCAGCCGTACAGGGCTGAGGTTTGCAGGAGCCCAGTGTCTGAAGGGGAAGGAGTGCAGCCTGGGCAGCACATGCCCACGTTACCCAGTGAAAAGCATGACCCTGAGTGATCTTCCTGGAATGGAGCTTAGCTGCCATAGGAGATGTGCCTTAGAGACGCCTTGTGATGAATTCAGTGCCCCCGTCTCTTAGCCGTATATTTTTATTCTGATGAAAAGTGCTATGGGAGCTAAATATTATTATTCTACTGCATGGGAATAGCTGTGGCCGGTTGCCTGTCTGCACCCTGTTTTCAGGCAGCATGCAGAATTCTCATAGGCTTCCTCAGAACTGGAATGATACTCCTATGTACACCTCACCGTCTGCTGTCTTTAGTACCAGTGCGAGTTCCCATCTGGATATTTCTTTACTGATGAGGTATTTCTGGAGCTTATATTGTGGGTTTTTTGCTGTTGGGTTCATACACCAGCAAAACTTTTTAAATGCAGTGTAGCCAGGATGTACCTTAGTTTACATAGGCAATAGCTAGGGCATATTTACCCATAGCTAAATCGATGCTTCTGTTTAATGAGTTGGGTCTTACCTGCTAACAGAATGTCAGCCTGTTTTATATATATATATAAATATGTGCTTTGATCTAACTTCACAGTCTCTAGTTTTGTGATAATCTGGATTTAGAAAACATTGCGTCTGTACACTATATTTTTACACCAGGTTTTTGAACCCATTCTATTTTTACATGAGACCCTGGAGAAAATCACATACTCATCTCATATTAATGTGGAAATCAAGATGATACTGCAGCTCAACAAAAAATGCCAGACTACTAACAAAAAAAGAGGGGAAATGATCTACTACCATTAAGCTTATATGGCTGATAAGCTTTGTGTGTGCTGAAATTATAGCAAATTGTTTACTTCCACTATTGTGGCTTGTTGCTTTCTCCAGGACTCTCTCACTGTAGATAACCAATCTGTGTTTCCAGTAAAAGTTCTGCATGTTGAGAAACTGTTCAGTTTTCTTTTGAAAGCTGCCACATTGGTGGGTGAACGAAGAAATTTCCGTTTGTGAATGCCAAATCCCTTTCGTACTGTACTGTGCTGATATCATGGCATTGAATAGCTTTTGTTGGGTATTTTAAAGTGAGTTAGATAAATGCTTTCCTGGTTTTGCACACTGTACCCAAATGCATTTATGTGTATAAAGGCTACTGCTCAGTATTTGAATGTAGTGTACCTAATATAATGTGTAATTTAAAACAATTAGAATATATGTATACCTACCATGTACAGATCCTAAGGAATGGGCAGCACTGATCACTATGAACACTCATATGGTATTACAGACATCCACCACTCTGGGATTTCTCTTGCATTTTTCTCTCCCTTTTTCTTGTCTTTAATTTTGTGCTTTCCGTTTGACAGAAAGACAAACGAGACACTTCCAACTTCGACAAAGAGTTCACCAGGCAGCCTGTGGAACTCACGCCTACTGACAAACTCTTCATCATGAACTTGGATCAAAATGAGTTTGCTGGATTCTCCTATACTAATCCAGAATTTGTCATTAACGTTTAGACAAGCCACCTCATGTGCTCGCAATCCAAACCTGCAGATCGCCTTGTAAATATCACTAGTCTTCCGAGATTATTGGTGCATACATGCATACATACCCTCATTTGAAATGTGGTGATAACTCATTTAGGAGGCCTTTTTATGTATGTGTCACTTGCTAGCATGGGTCCTACATCTGGAAATATTTGATTTGTGAGGTCACAGCAAGAGGTAATACTTCTAGACACAACCAATATTGGTAGCCACTAAGATTTTTAAACAGGTCTGAATATTGTCTCTAAATTCTAAATTGTTACAGTCTTCATAATTTTTTAAATCAGATACTGAGATTCTGGTAAATGTTTAGTTATTCCAAATTGTTTCCTTTGAATGCCAAGCATGGCTGTTAATATTTTAAACTGTTGTGCTGCAGCTTGCAATGACTGTGAAGTTGTCTTAGAAGCACCTTTTGTTCAAAAATTGAAACAGTTAAATCTGATCTGTGTTAAGAAGTCTGCATATAGACATTTATATTTTTAAATGCATTGTATATACAGTCAAACTGATCCAATGATGCTGTCTTCCTCTTTAGCCTACTGTAAAAGTGTGCATCTCAATACAGCAATCATTTTTGTTTCCTATTACTCAGGCATAAAACTGCAAAGTGAATTTCATTCCAGTTCTCATAAATCAGAACATGTCTTTTTTCTAACTAAAAGGTGGGATTTTTTAAAAACATCTGGAACAGTTTGCAGTTTTGATAAACTATGACAACACTCTTATAAATCTTTCTCTTGTTTTTTCACAGACACTCTTGAAAGTTAACAGCTCTGTAAAGGATATTAATAATCTACCAAAACATATACATTTTCAAGTTCAGTTGACAGTTTAGCAACTGAAAATATGCCCATTAGGAGAGGGCATTACTGAGGGCTATTTCTAAAGGTAACTTTTTTATACTGTACACCCTTTGCTAGTATCTACTTGTATGGTGTAATTAATTTCCCACATGCCCTGGTTTACTTAGTTTTAATCCAGAATTGTTTTCAGGGGATTTCATTTACTAACCCAGGACTGTGTGTATCATATTAGAAATTCTAAATTTTACAAAAGTATTCCAGCTGATATTTTTAATAAACCTTGCAAGGTGCCACGTGGAAGAGCAAAGACATACATGGTCAACAGCTTGTCTTTTGGCTGGCTAGCTCTCCTTCCTCTTTATTTAGCTACAACCACAAGAATTAGGCATGTGTACATTGGGAACAACACTGATTGTTCCTCTCGTCTCACTATGAGCGAGCTGGGTTGGTTTCCAATATTTTTTGTTTTTAAACAATTCCAATTTTAATGTAAATACACATTAATTCACGAATATCAGGAAAAGTAGAGCTGGGAAGCCTATGTTATAGTATAGAGAAAATAGTGGTTTGTAGGCCTTTTATAAACCTTAAATTTTACCTTTTGAATATTTTTTATAAAAAGAATTTAAGGGGAAAATGCTGCTAAACACGGGGGACAGACAAGTTTAGTTTATCCATGGGCCATGAAAAATGGCCAACGAAACCTAGAATTCTCTGTCCCATTCCTGAATGTCATGGAGGCTGTGCCTGCACCTTCTTTAGAGCATAATAATGTGGTCTGGATCTCCTTGAGCCTGCAGCGATCTACATTTGAGGAAGCAAAATTAAAAAAAAAAATTAAAACTGCAAATTGTGCCAGATCAGGTAGGAGGTACATGGGGAACTTTGCATCATGCCACAACCAGGGACGATTTGATTTGAATTTGTGATGAGAGTTCTCATAACTCCAGCATAGTTTGCAGAAGATGCCTTAGTTTCTTCTGCAGGTCACAGCTGACTTTTGAAGCAAGTGTGTTACTGTAACTGTCGAATATATTGCTACAAAGTTATTACTATTTAAATGGTGAATGTTTTTTAATTTGTCTCATATTTTAAATTTTAATACCCTGCCCCAACCTATTTGATAATGGAACATCCTGATTTACCATGGTAACTTTACCATAACTGTTTTTTTTACATGCAGCTTAGAGAAGGGGCTTCTGTTTTAGACATTTTTATATGTTTGAGTGACAATTCTGCATGCAGTAAGATTTGCTTAAACGCTAAAGAATGTGGTCACCTACTACCAGACCCTCATCATGCAAAGAGGTACACAGGGCCTTAACTGTGCTCCTAGCAGTAATCTGGGATTGCGCACATGGGTAAAGCACATGTATCCATGTCTGGACCCCCTGAGACATAGCCTAGCCCAGTCAAGTCAATGCATAAAGCCACTCATCCCCTTTGGGGCCCTCCGGACCAGGCCTTTGCATTTCTGCCTTCAGGCACAGCCCGTCTGGCCACTTGCCAAATATTTTTTCAAGGTTTGTTTTCAGGCTGTTGATGGACGACGGTGTAAGGGAAAATCTAGGCTAGCCACTGCCACTGCGAGTGGTATGGATGCTGCCAGGACAGACAAACTGACAGGCCTCAATGTGGCTGACTTGCTGCAGGTTGCTGACTTGAGCGGTTGGAGAGGCTTCCAATAAGCCCTGTGTGTACTGACGGTGAATAACTGTGTAAAAGTGACGGTTTGGCATGTCACCCACCTGTATGCATTCTGGTTGGCTCACAGGGAGGAGGTAGGCCGGGAAACCGAAGAGGCTATAAATAGATGCTCAGATGACGAGCTTGAGAGTAACAAAAGGAGAATCCCACGTCCGAGGGCAGGGAGCTCCTGACCTGCCACTCAGACAGCAGGGTACTTCTGCAGGAGAATTTACAGCAGCAAAGGAGTGTCTGCCCTGCAGTGCCACAGCCACTCACCAGGGCCTCTGCCACCTTTCTAGTGTAGACACCAGTCTATTCCAGAGGGTTGCTTTCATTTGGAGACCAAGCGAGCAGAGGCAGGGCTGAGCTAAGAGTCACCCTGAGGATTGGAGGGCCTGAGTCAGGTCTGACACTGGATTTACACCGGCGTAACTGGTGATTTCACTGGTGCCATCCTTAGTTTACCCCAGGTAATTTGCCTCCTGTGGCTCTAGAGCATGCAGCCTAGTGATGTCAGGGTGGGGTGCACTGTACTGTTCGGAGAGAGTGCTGTTTCCAGGTAACTGACCCTCCTGGGCAGGGAGCAGTAAGTACTAAGAGATAGATGCAGCAAGGCTGAGCAGACTGTTGTGTGCACTGCTGTTGTGTGTGTGGCCAACGGCTGAGCTCTATGTGAACTCAGTACAGCTGCGGCGGAGGCAGGGCTAGAGGACAAAGCTGTGCCACAGGTGCTTGCAGAGGGCACGTCGGCGTGTGCCCGCCAGGGAGTGTGCCTCAGGCAGGCCCAGGTTTGGCTGCAGCAGTTGTAAGTGTTGTGCACAGGCTGCGGATGTGCCGCAAAGTTAGAGCTGTCCCTCACCAGGCTGTGTCCCCCTGTGCTAGTGATGCCAGTGTTTGGTCGCTTGTGACCGTGCTTGGCTGCGGCACAGGCATCCACCACTTACAATGACAAAAAGAACAAAACAACCTTTGACCCAAAGTCCAGGTTAAGCCTTTCCTCTGCCACCAAATTAACCCCTGTTCCATCAGTCAGGCTTGGGCTCCCTCACTGGGATCTATCGACACGGGGTTATGGCAAGGCCCTGCCACGAGCCCCAGTCAGGGAGAGCTGCATGTTACAACAGGACTCTCATTTCCTCTCTCCAATCACCCCTGCCCTCTTACATGGCCTCACAGCTGCTTGCCTCATGTCCAACAGCCCAGAGGGCCGAATGAGTGGGTCCCCCCAGCTCCCTGCCACAGACACAGCTCCTCTGAGAGGAAACAGTGCAGGGATTAGGGCTGGTGCTAGCCTGGGACTCAGGAGATCAGGGGTCAAGATCTCCTGTGTGACCCTGGGCAGGTCATTTGGTGTCTCTGTGCCTCAGTTTCTCCATTTGCACAATGGGGGTGACAGCCCTGTGCTGCTTCTTGGGTGCAATGGGGATAAGTCACAGCAGTTCTTGAGGTGCTCAGGTGCAGTGAGGGGGAACAAATACCTCCCATGGGTGCTTTGCTACCCCCATGATAGGTGATCAGACAGACCCTGGAACTGCTCTTCAGTGAAGTCAATCTGCAGCAGTCTTTCCCCATCAGGAATCCCTGGTGCCATCAAGGCCTGGCTTTCCCTCCTGCCCACACAGAAGGTTCAGGAGCAGCCTGGATCCAGTTTCTGAATGTGTAATTAGCAACGCAGTGACTGAGGCCGATAGGTTTTGTACAGGCGCAGAGTTCTGAATTACCAGTCACTTGTGACGTCTAGTGCGAGTGCTCGGTGTGTGAGCCTAGGGGATGGGTGAGGGCTCAGACCTTGAGACACAGTGGCAGAATGGTGCCCAGTTAAAACCAGTGGCATTTCTCCAGAGTAGCTGCCCCACAGGAGAGCAAGGCCTGTAGGGCAGCAGCTTGTTCGTGGTCACACACCAGATGAAGGGCGGGGTGAGAAGAAACTTCGGCTCTCCTTGTGCCTAGCTCCGGGTGCTGGTTACTAGCCCACCCCGCAGCCGCTTTTGTCAGATGGACTTTGAGACTTTGCTCAGATGAGTGAGGGGTGAAACCACAACAGACTGTACTGGGCTCATCTGCTCTCCCTGAACCCCATGTCGCTCAATGCTCCCAAGCTTGCACTTCTGTGACACTTCCACGTCAGGACCTTCAGCAGAGGCAGCTGGCATGAAGTTAACCAGTGACATGCTAGACATTTGCATCTTCACTCATGAAATTTCATCTGAACTGTCCCCGTGTTATCCCTTGCCACCCCCATCAACAATCCCTACCAGACATCACAGTAGGTTTCTTTTCCCGGTGATGCTGGCTAACAGTCATCTCTCAGCACTAAGTGAAGCAGCTAACCCAGAAGAGATGACAAATGCTTGTGAAGTGGAATGTTGCAACCAGGTGTGGCTTTTACAAAGTGATTTGTATCACTAGACACACTGGGCTTGACTCTCCTTTGCTCATGCTTTTTGCAGCATCCATCAGCAAGCCTGATCTCAGCCCTACCCAGTCAGAACTGGAACTCACCCACGGCACACAGGTCTACGTACCACACCATGAAGAGAAGAACTGAGCACAGTGAGGGCCTTAATTTGCAGAGCAGTAAGCTGGGCATTTGTGCAGCTGCTCAGGAGGGATTCAAATACTGCCCAGCTGATTAGCAGAGTGCCCAAAGCTAGGTTTGTGTGGTGCACATTGGCACAGGCCTTGGCACACACAAAATTTATTGTGCCCATGGATGGAAGAAATCTGCACAAAAGATTAGAGGGAATGTTGGTGCTGAGCCCTTTGCACTTTGTTTGCTACAGTGCTCAGCCTTGTCTGCACACAGAGGGGCCAGCAAATTAACCAAACTTGTTCCTTAAAGTTACAGCAGGGCCCAGGGTATAAGGGTGGTACATTTGGTCTGTGTTACTTATACTGTTCCTAATCCATTTAAGCTAATTAGTTAGAAGCTGCTCTTAAACTGGAGTAAAAGCAGCCACAGCCTTTTGCACAGATTTACAAGATTGAATTTAAAATGCATCTTGATTTAAGCCAATGCAACTTCGTGTGTCCTCAGATGCACAAACAAGAAGTTCTGTGGCACCTTATCGACGAACAGATATTTAGGAGCACAGTCACAGTGGGAGTGAGATCTAACAGGGGCTGTGGGCAGCAAACATTCCCTGAAGAGCAGGGTGAGGCCAGGACCCCAGAGCAAACAGGTGGTGTTTGATAATGGCTTTTTGCATAGGCTAGATCCTGTGCAAATGACTGGGCTTATGTTGTTTAAGCTTCTAGAATTACCTCAAATAAATGCTGCAGCTTCTTTGCTTCTGCAGTAGCTGTTGTGTCCTTGGTCTTGTGATTGGTAGGAGCAGTTCCAAGCAGCAAGCTCCATGCATGGAAATGTCCTCAGCATCCCAAAATTGGTTTGTTTTATGCTCTTGTTCCAAGCGGCAATTAAAACAACCAACTGCCAAATTGAAAACTGCCTTTGTCAATCAGTCTGTGTTTAAATTAAATTTCTCCTGCAAGTATTTGACAAGTTTTCTACACCATGTAATACCTGCTGTGTGTTTTGTCAAAGGATTCTCCCCAATACCTACTTTTAGATGGACATATAATCTTTATTCTATTTGCTGCATGTATTAAACAAATCAAATATAGAATTTGAAAGAACCCTGGCTGACTTGGTTTCCTTTGCTTATGGAGGACATGTTCGAGGTTGTTATTTTGCAGGAACCTACAGAAAATCAGCTGGTATGTGACTTGGCTGGATGCTAATCAGATAGCTGGACAAGGCCACAGTCCTCTTGAGATCTAACTCCCGTCTATCGCAGTTAAAGTTTATTGCACAGATAACACTGTAATGATCTAGGTTATTTCTGTCAAGAACAAATATCCAGCTCGCTGGTTTCCAGGCAAGAGTCTGTTTGTTAGAAACCCGGTAATCTCACAGCTGGATCAATAAGTAACAGCTGGCTCTTGTATAGCAGTTTCAAAGTCAGGATGCACATAGGCCTGCTCCTTTCAGAAGTGGACATTTGGGCACCCTATGGACAAACAGCCTGTGCAGTGTTACCCCAGCCTTTGGAAATGGGTTGGGAGTGGAGACTTCAGTGGACTAGAAATGCTGGGGCTCCTTAAGGCTCTGCTGTTTTTACAATCTGGCATGTTCCCAGCTTGGAAGCCTGAGCTGGTGGAAGTGCCTGCTGCGGCGCGCCGTATAGCTGAGGATCCTTGATTGTAACTCCAGCTGATTTCAGTTCAGTGAGTTAATTAAGGGCAAAACACTCCATGGATGTTTAGGCCTCATCATGCAGCCCTGTCCAGGGGTTCCTGAAGATACAGGGACAGCTGAAGCGCTCAGCGATAGGGGCCCTGTAAGAACCTATAGGGTACAGCTACCCTGCAAAGACAAATCAGCAACACCAAAGATCCCTGTGGCCACATGTTCCTTCTCTGAGCAGGAGGGGAGAGAGAGCCAGGCTGAGGGATAGGGACAGTGTCCCCGTAAGGTGAGCGCTTGGACAGCCACCCAAGAGAGATTCAAATGTTGCCTAGCTGATGAGCAGAGGGCCCACAGCCGCCCAGAGCCATCACTGTTTCTCTGTGTGGTGGACATCTGCACGTGCTTTGGTGCACACAACAAAGGTTATTTGGCACATGGCTGGAACAGCTGAGAGGGAACATTGGTCCCTTCCTGCCCCATGATTCTATGATGGATACTTTGCTGGTATGTGCGTGGATCAGCCTCAGGGTACGGCCTGAGCACATGGGGTTGGACTGCAGGGCTAAAAATTGCAATGTGGGCTTTCCTGCTCAGGCCAGAGCCTGGACTTGGAACCTGGCCTGGGGAGAGGGGCTTGGTGACCAGGCCAGAGAGCCACACCCTTGTTGGGTGTCGGTGCCTGCGCTCCTGCCTGAGTGGGAATAGCTGAGCCATGACCAACAGCCCTGGACTGCACACCAAAACCTGGGCGTCCCCTGCCCCTGCAAAAATTATTGCCCATCTCGGTCTAACTGCTGGCCCTGCACCCCCCACCCTGCCTGTGCTCACTGGAGGCAGCAGCACCAGCCCTTTTTCCTGTACCCCCACTGATCAGAGGGCCAAGCAGCTGGGCCCCAGGCAAAGCCACGCTCCCTGAACGCTGCGCACCGAGGAATGCTGCAGGCGCTGGGTGCAGAAGGGCAGGAGCTGCGGCTGCCCCTGGTGCCTGCTCCCGCAGGTGCATGCAAGGATGTTCCAGTCTCACGGGAGAAGGCTTACCTAAGCAAATCAGCTAGGAGAAAGGCTTATAGGTGCCACTAAGACACCCAGGTGTGCCCGGTATGTCTACGTGCCGCCGCCCCCAGAGACCTGTCATAGCCCCAGAAAACACACCCCAGCGCCTTGCGGCTGTCCGAGAAAAGCCTGATTGTAAAATAACATGGTGCCTCATTGTTTTCAAACCCTCCCAGCCATTGCTAGTCGAGGGTATTCTTCCACCACTGAAAATAGTTCCTTATGCTGCAATGGAAATCAGCCTTAGTAACAGACAACCCTTCTCTCAGCCAAGCTACCACCCATGAGTGGGACAGGATCTCACAATCACAGCTCTGGCTACTGATGCCTGTTGTAACAGCAGCAGGATTAAAACCCAACAGAAACACTTGTGTAAGCCAGAAAAAACCTCACTGAGCTGCAGTAGGGATTGTAGGAAGGTGAGTTTCCGGCTGTCATGGGTCTGTTGTGTTTTTCTTCAACTCTCCAGCTCCCTGGGATCGCGCAAGACTCTCAGGTGTTGTTCCACAATTTAAAGGTACATTTCTAGCCCTTCCATGCAGAGGGAAACTCAGACGCCATGAAGGCAGCAGCGCAGCACCCAGCGAAGGACCTGAGTGCTTTCTTTTGACTCTCACCATTTTGACCACTTGAGGGTGACGACTGGTTCAATGATGGGGCCAAGGCCATGCCTGGGTCTTGCTGCATTTAGACAGCAGTTCACAGCTCTAGTGGCGTGGGGCAGAGCTGCAGGCCAGGTCAGAGGCCCCAGAGAACACGAGAGCCTCTTGCCCAGTATCCTGTCTCCAACAGTGGCCCGTGCCAGAGCACCAGGGAGCCTGTATGGACATGCTGGAGCAAGCCGCCCCATCCTGCCTGCCCTTGTGCTTGGCAGTCAGGTTCAGCGCTGCCCTGAGCAGTCGGTTGTATGCTGCCCACTTTGGCTAATAGCTATCGATGGACCTACCCTCCATGAACTTACCTGGTTCTTTTTTTAACCCTGGTGTATTTCTGGCCCTCACACCATCACCTGGAAATGAGTTCCACAGGTTAGTTTTGGATGGTGTGAACAAATACGTCCCTTTGCTTGTATTTAAAAAAAAAAAAAAAAAAAAAAACTGCTGCCTATTCAGCTCTATGGATGCCTCCTGGTCTTTGTAGTATGTGAAAGGCTAAGGGGGCTTGAGTCTCATTCTTCACACCAGTCAGGGTTTTAGAGCATGTATTATATTTCACACACTCATGCAAACCTTCCCCCCCATTACACAAACCTTCCCCCCTGCCCGCCCCCCCTCCCTCTCTCTCCTTCCTCCATGCTTCTTGGATGGGAGTCATTCTAGGTCCATAATCTTTGTTGCCCTTCTATGAACCTTTCCTGGTTCCACTTTGGGAGCCATATGGTCCCTGCACTCCCCAGTTTCTGAGGCAGCCACTTTATGGAGGACAGCGTCAGTCCTGTTCTGGGGCTCCAAGAGGTGGTGGTATTGATATGATCATTAGCCCAAGACCACTCCTCAGCTCGGATCATGACCCCATTGTACCCAGTGCTGCACAGACACAGAGCAAAGACATTGCCCCAAACACCTTGCAGTGTAACCAGCAACAGAGCAGCAGACCTGAAGGAGTGTTATTCACTGGTGGGGTCTCAGACACCATACACCTCTTTCCCAAGCTCACCCAAAGAGTCAGTCAGAGATGTGGGGCCTTTCTTTCTGTCTCCAGAAGCTCAGGGGGCTGTAAATCATCCCCTACCTTGGCGTGTAGCATGCTTGCATCAATGAAGCCTGTAACCTATTAAAGTGAAATTCACATCATTTCAGAGGACAGCCGTTTCAAGACAAATCCCTTTCCCTAAGGATGTGTGTGCCCAGGAAGCCTCCAGGGAGCTGGTCCACAAACAAACAGGACTCAGGGGGCTGGGCCAGGGGCTGGGGCTGGGGATTATTCTGTGCTTGTAGCACAAGAAGCAATGAAAAAAAAGTGGCAGGGCGGTGCTGCTCCCAAGCAATGACCAGAGTGGGACTGAGCTGCTTTTCAAACCTTTACCTAGATGCATCCAGCCATGCTCCTCCTGCATGTGCATGGCCGCAACCTGGACCCAGCATGCAACAGAACCAGTAAGGATACATGCAGTGGCTCTTTCAGGATGAAATTCAACTTGTGCAGCAGGCTGCTAATGCAGCGGTTCAACCCTAGGTTGGCCGTCTGAGCAGCAGGGACACCAGCCGCCATCCTGGGCTGAATTAGGACTCAGGTGTGACGGATGTCTTCAGGAGCTTGGCACAGGGCTGAATTTCAGTCCCTCAATACCTGCACTTAAACCAAGTAATAACCACTTTGGATACCTGCCATAAGGCCTCTCTTCCCCTTCAAGGGAAGGGAAGTTAGAAGAGTTTGGAAAGACTGGGCTTGAGTTCCTTCTTTCTTCATGCGCTTTCTTCATTTGATACAAATTATTCAGCAACCAGCATGTCCATATTTCATGCATTTATTACTCCATGCACCTCTAGCTGGACATGCATCCTCTCTTGGGATATGACTTTTTCCGTACCCTGTGTAGGCTAAAGTCTGTTCCCCTTAGCTTGAGAGTGCCCTATCCTTGCCAGGGGTGTTTTAGTATAATTACTTTTAACAGGTAAGTTTCTATTTACAGTTTCCAAACTCGTGCCAAGCTTTGCAGGTATGTCAGCTTTCTCTGGGGTTTCCTGTTTCACCAGTTCAGACTGCTTTGCTATTTGAATAGCTGCAGCTAGGGTTAAATCAGTCCAGTTCTAGCTCTTCTGAAATGTTTTGTCTGTTAGTTCCCTAACCAGCCTGTCTCTGATATTTCAATGTTTTTTTTTTAATTTCCAAAATGACAATTTTCTGCCAATCTATTCAGATTCCTTATAAACCATGCAACATTTCCCACCTGGTTCTCAATTTCTCTGTTGGAAATATGCTCTTTCATAAACCCTATTGCTCTAGCATATTAGTAATCTTTGTGCCCATCTTCAGCAAAGTCAAAGGCTTTGAAAATATTTTTTGCTTTCTTGCCCCGAGCAATTAAAGAAGATGCTGTGGAGTTCTTGGTGGCACTTCTAGCAAAGAAGTTTCCAATATGGCCATTCGGAAGGTTTGTCAAAACTGAAGTTCTCTGGAGCACTGAAGAATGACATGTTGATGAGATCCTGAAACTTTTGTTGCTTTGTTCCTTGCCTGTGACCTTTGTTGCTGTTTTCTGTCAGGTTCTGTTCTTAACTTACTCCTGACACTGTTATGTAATAAACCAAATGGCGCATGGCTTCAGAGTTTGCTTATACACCTCAGATGTGTTCATCCTAAGAGCCTTTAAAGCCCTGCCAAGTATGGCTGAGGTTCATTTAAATGCGTCATTTTGCACACAGGACCACCTACTGGCCAGACATTATACAAGTTTAGACTCATAGACCTCTAGAACTGGAAGGGACCTCAAGAGGTCATCAGCTCCAGTCCCCTGCTTTCACAGCAGGACCACCATCCCTGCAAGATATTTATCCTAACTGTTCTTAAATAGCTCCAGTGATGGGGAGTCCACAACCTCCCTGGACAATTTATTCCAGTACTTCACCACCCGGACAGTTAGGAAGTTTTTTCCTAATGACCAGCCTAAACCTGCTTTGCTGCAATTTGAGCCCATTGCATACATTCATGTCATCACACTTATGTATGCAAAGTCCCTGCACCCTGCATTCTGTCACACTCAGTAAGAACCTTGCTTTGTCAAAAGTGTAGTCTCATTGTGTTTGCTGGGAACTCTCCCTGAGGAGGGTAGGGGACTGACCCTGTAGGAGCTCTCAGACCACCATTTATGTCTAGCCTCTGGATGAATCCCCAGGTTGTCTAGTTCTTCATGGCTTAACCTCTTCTCCTGAAACAAGCCCTTAGAGGCAGGTGTTGTTGGTGGCCCTGCTTCCTTCCATGGCTGGCTGTTGCTTTGTGAGCATCAACTTGCTGAATCAGAGCTAATCAGAGACATCTGTCTGTTTCCCTAGCTGTGTCATTTGGGCATATATTATACTTGCTGATTATTGCTAGACAGTATTTAGCAATATGGATCCTGCCGCTGATTGCTTTCCCTTTATTCTCACTTGAAGAGTTGCCTGAAAGATGCTTATTGTACTTGGCACTGACTCACAAATTGCCATCAGTGTATTAAGTTTTGCAACAATGAAGTTGTGTATGTGTGATAACTGAGCACATGCCTCCTTCAGTCAGTGATTACAGATCAGCTTACAGAGAGATGATTGTCTCTCCAGCCACTGCAGCCTTGGGTGACCTATAAGATTTTGTTACTTTTCCTGTGACTCTAAAACTGGTGAAGCATAAGAGGAGGAATGTAGTTGGAGGCCGATTCTGACACGCTGTAAATCATAACAAAGACACACCTTGGCTGCACTTCATGGCCATGTCACTGGGAGATGCAGCATAGTGGAGAAAGGGCAGCGAGGATCCAGATTGGCCCTTGGGGGGTTCTGGGCTACCCAAGGGGGCAAAGTCACCAGCGACATAAAATTAGAGCAACCAAGGGCTGCTCTGCTTTAGAGACTGACTGCAGTTTGGGGTTGCCCAGAACCCTTCACAGTGCTTGATGCCAGGAGCCTACCCCAGCCCAGACAGGCCCTTCCGCCAGGGCCATCATTTGTGAAACCCACAACTGCCAACCCTTTGGCAAATATGGCTTAGCTTTAGTCAATTTGGCTTCTGCAAAAGAAACGTTTGGTGTGGTGACACTCTCCTGAATTATGGGAGCTCATGAGAAGGCTGTTGACTAGTGAATTTCCTTCATTCTGAAGCTCGAGCCTCCAGCACGGTCACCACAAAGCCTTATGAAGGAGTCTGAGTCCATTGCCCCCAGTGCCACTCTATGTACACGAAGTCCCTGCAGCCTGACAGCTAACATCTCCCCCGCACTGAAGTGGGGCCAAGCGGCCTGAGATGCAGCATAGAAAGGCTTGGCACACACATTACATTTCCCTCTTGTGCCATTGCTCCATCCATCACAGCTGCAGGAAGGACACAGCCTCATTACTGTTTGGAAGAGTGACCAGAAGCCGCTTTGCTTTAGTCTCTGACCTTCAGGAGCCAGCTCCCCAAGGCCATCTTTCATGCATTTAATTTGCATTACAATCCTGTTTGCCTCATTATTCTTCATCCACTCCTTCATCAATGACTCTAAATCAAATCAATTAAAAGGTGGTGGCCTGGAGCGGCAGCAGCCCTGTGATGGCAGCACAGCGTGCTCCAGCTGGGCTCAGGAAATCTCCTGTCACTTGCAGTTCTTTGTTTCTGCATTGCTTTTGGGTCATGGCTTCCCTCTTGGTGAGCTTTTATCTGTGGCTGGGTGGTCTCCTGGACAAGGAACAGGACTGGGTGTCTACGGCATGCTCACAGCTCTACCCCTCTGTGACCGTGAGAGAGCCATTGCTTTGGTGTTCCCATCTGTAAAATGGGAATGATACCTATCTCAATGGCCTGCTGAGAGGGTGACCTTATTGCTACTCAGCCAGGAGGCAGCACAGAAAGAATTCCTGTTTCCCTCCATCACTGGTCTGAGATTAATAACTCGTAGCAAAGAGGTGACTTCCCCATGCGCCTGACCCAGCGTGCAGGGCAGTCAGTGGAAAGACTGCCCTTCCTGTCAGTGTATGCTGGTTCAGGCTTCTTTTTCCCAGATTGGAGATGTTAGCCTTAGTCATCTGTCTCGTTGAGCTCACCTTTATATTGCACAGCTTTGGTCCCTGGGTGGTGGCAGGAAATAGTTGAGCTTGACCCCGCCTGTCTATTGTGCTGATTCACCAAGTTCAGGGAGGGAACAGACAAGTGGATCCTGAGCACTATGGGGGGGCCCCCTCAGGTCCGCCCAGATTGCACCTGTGCCTACCTCAGCCACCCCTCAGCACTGTGCTGGGGATCTACAGGTGCTACACCTACTGCTAAGCCATGTCGGAGTCATGTGATGGAACTTCTGGTTTTTCCATTTGTTTTCTGAAACCCTAGGAAATGACACCCACCTGTGTGCATTGAAATGACGTGACTACAGGTGCACAGACAAGCGCTCAGGAGGTAGGAAACACCAGCATTAAGGTTGCCCAGGTGCCATTAATTTAAGCACCCTCCCACACACACACACACACACACGTTTGCATTGCGATACGGACTTTAATTATATACTTATCCACTGTTTTTGCCACAGGCCCCTGCCTCATTCAGTGCACAGGACAGACTCTTGTGGAGTTGGATGAAGGGAAGCTGCTGTCCGTAGCACCTCTGTATTGTTTGCTGAAGACAGTGGGGCTGACAGCCACCACTGGCCCTGGGGTGGAGAGGGGCTCTGTGCCCCTGGAAGGGGTAGGGCCTCAGGCAGAAGGGGTAGAGCCAGGGAGCCAGCCCTCACTGCTGTCCAGACTGTGGCACACCTGTTCCTGCAGCCCTAGAGCTGTGTGGGGTACCCAGAGCAGCTCTCCAGCAGCAATTCAAAGGAGCCTTTGTCTCCAACCACTGCTGCCGCCACCAGAAGCCCCAGGCCCTGGGGCAAAGTCACCCTTTGCCCCCTTCCTGCCCATCAGTGGGCCTGGCTGAAGTAGTTGGAAGGTGCATAGGGAATGGGGAAGGATGTGCAGAAAGACGAGGGATGCTCTTATGGGTAAGACAGCTGAATGCTGTGTTGTAGTACTGGCACCTACTCCATCCTCTGCCATGGTTCCTGTGTGATCCTGAGTGATTCACTTCCTCCAAACTTGCCATAGAACATTGCTGCGCACATGGGCCATATTTTCTGTTCCCAGCTTGGTACCAGCACTCCCAGCTGTGACCCAAATCAGTGGCAGCATGCTCCAGAAGGTTGAGGGCTCTGAACAATCAGCTCCTACAGCCCTCATATTGGGCACCCCATGGGAGAGGCTGCTCTGGGCCTTCATCTCTCTGCACTTCAGCTCCCCGGCTGCAACCAAGGACTAATGTCACCCCCTTGCCTCTGTGGGGAGGAGGGGTGGTGGTTATGAAGATAAATTAAGTAACATTTGTGAAGTGCTCAGATACCAAAGGCAGGTGTCCAGGAGGAAACTAATACTTTGGTTTTCAGAGCAGGGGTTTAAAACTGTGCAGTAAAAAAGGCCTGGGGCCACACACTGAAAAAGAAGGGTACAACAAAATAGTGACTCTCTGCTCAGGGCATCCCAGCACCTCCCTGTGCAATGGCTTAGGTGTAGTCCTTTGAAAAAGTAGTTTGTGACCATGTAGTTAAAGACTATACCAAATTGCATATGCACAAAGGGGCAAATTAAGGTTGCCTGTGGCACTTGAGTTAGAACGTTGCAACTTTGATGATACACTTTTAACAATTTTGTGTATAACAAATACACGTATATATTAACCATGGTGTACGCTATATGGAAACAGACTTGACTAGTTAAATCATTGGTTTCCTTATCTCACACGTACAGCCCTTAAAAGCTTTCATTTTGCTGCTGGAGCTGCTAGAGGTTAGTTTGTAAAGGTTGCATGAGTCATAAGCTCATCCAACCAGCAGCACAACATTGGAGAGGTCTGAGCTTTGTAACTAGGTGCAAGTAAACAATCCAGTGCTGTTAGGTGTTTCTTGGTGTCAGTTTGGCTTTGTTTTTGTGCAGTGGTGCCCTTTTGTAATGCTAATAGGCCATTGTAGATTAGCTACTGGTAGATGGTCTCTCTCTGAGCTGAGTGGACGGGGACTAGGCCTGGAGACAAGGCACTAAACTAGCACTCAGGAGAGCTGGGTTCACATCCTGGGTCTGTTGACCTTGTGCAAGTCACCTACTCAAGGTATGCCTTGCTGTTCTTCTCTTCTCCCTGGTTTAATCCAACAGTCAAAGCATTTGCTCATCACAGTTGAGACTTCCTGCAGCTAGTAATGTTAACCATCGGCTAGAAAATTAGCTTCAGAATGAAGGGAAAAGGCAAACAAGGGCGCAAGGGAAAGCAGGAGTAGGAAAGTGCCCTGTTCTGTGGAACTGAGCAATCCCATTTCGGGGTCCTATGATGCACATAGGATGTTAATAAAGATGTTGAACAAAACTGTCCCCAGGACCCTGCTTGATACTGGCTGCCAAACAGACACAGAGCCTTTGATCATGGCCCATTGAGCCTGACAATTCAGCCAGCTTCCTATCTGCCTTACAGTCCATTTATCCAATCCATACTTTTTTACATTGCTGGTAAGAATACTGAGGAAGGCCAAAACAACAGCTTTGCTAAAGTCCTCCCCTCTTTCTTCATGTGATCTGGAGAGAGGAAGCTTCTATGGGACGTTCTCTTCCCAAAGGGAGGTGGATTTGTCCTTCCCACCCATTAACTGGAGGAAGAATGGCCAACCTGGAGAGCAAGCATAGCAGCTGCTGCTCTTGGAAGCAGCCAGGACAGGTGCACATAACAGTCAGCGACGGATGCTCAGCCTGAATCCTTCTGATAATCACACACATCTGACAAATCTGATCTTCTGATTCCCCTTTAGGAGTTTCCAAGAACTTTGCCTTTCTTTGAAGAACATTTAAGAATCTCTCTGTGAACAATAGTTCCAAGCAAAGAGGCCTTGGAGATTAACGAGCTACTTACCCTACTGCAATGGAGAATCACTACAAGAGTATATGTGTTGGATGACTTTCAGGACAACTGGGAGGCAGCTATTCTGAAACACAAGCAAGGACTTGCTTGGTGACGTGCAGTTTAGGTTCTCTTGGGAAGGAACTAGCAGGTTCACAGATGATGGTTTGTGTTACTGCAAGGGCAGGAAGAATCTTATTCCAAAGTGCTACATGGCTGGGAACTGCTGGGTTAGTCTCTCACGCAATGTAAAAAAGGATATAGCCTTTTGTAGGATTTATTTAAAATTGTAACTAATGAATTAGAATAGGGGTTAGTTACTGGGCCTCTGTGAGCTTTATATGGACAGATCACTCAAACTGTGCCAGTGGCTTGGGACTAGCGAGAGGTGACCCTGGGGTCAAGATTCAGTCTCCAGCCAGTGTTTTTCTGTGTGAAGCACATTGCGCTTGGTCACATGACACCTGTTCGATGAAGCGCTCAGTGCTCTTTATAAACCACTAGTTTTGCCTCACAAAAGCCCTGCTTCACAAGCGGGTGCCAGGTCCCTCCACTGCAGTGCGTGGGGCCCGCAAAGTAGGATGTTGTATATGCACATTACAGCTGAGACCACGGGGGCACAAGGCGATGAAGGGGGTCTCCTTCTTCAGCCCTGTCTCCAGGTGTGATCTAATGGTGCACATACCCCCAGCCATAGGCGTGGAAGATTTTTTATGGGTAAATATAGATGCCAGTGTTACAATAGCGACTCAAACTGAGACAAATATTTGAATTGCTGATCATTGAAATGTACAGCCAGGCAAACTCAGAAAGATGCTGCTTGAGAAAGTGTGCATTTGAGTTAAAGCTATTTACCTGGGAGATTTTGATGTGTGATGCAGATGATTTGAGTTTTAACAGTTATAAAGCTTTAGCTTTTCTAATCTCACCAGCTCCTGTCATTAAACTAATATTCTTGTCTGACCCCCCCTCACACAATCTCATTCAACTGAAGTTTAACATCTATAAACACAATTTTAAAAGCTTAAACACCCATAGCTTTGTGCCACCAAATAAAGAAAAACGTTAGATATCTTTTAACATGTTTCAAAAGAAACCAACATGATCCATTGCATGGGTTAAAAAATCCCAAAAGATATTAAAAAAATCAAGTTCTGCCATACCTACCTGGAACCAAAGGAATAGCGTGCACACACAGCAATGTTCCCTCTACGCTTTTTCATCCTCTAGTGTCTTTTTCTACCGTGTGCTGAATAATTTCATGCACACCAAGGTCTGTGTGAATGTGCACTACCAGCACAAAGACAAAAACCAGCTGTGGGCACTTTGCTAATCAGCGGAATGGCAAGTGCATCTCTCCTGAGTAGCCGCACAAGCCCACGGCTGCCAGGCAACAGGGACACACAGGCACCCCTCCCAGAGAGTGGGGGGGTGGAGTTTATTCTGTGGGTGCTGTGAGCACATGTATGAGGGAAGGGCACACTTCTCAGAGTCCTAAAGGAGCCTGGGTTGGAAGTGGGAAAGGCGGGGTGCTCAGAGGCGGCTGTGGGAGGGGCAATGCAAAGGGAAGGGGGTGCTCAGAGGTGGGCATGGGGGGGGCAATGCAGGGGGTGGGGTGCTCACAGTTGGGTATGGGAGAGGCGATGCGGGGGGGGGGGTTGCTCAGAGGTAGGCATGGTAGGGATGATGCAGGGGGGGAGGGGTGGGTATGGTGGGGCAATGCAGGGTGGGGAGGGGTGGTCAGAGGTGGGTGTGGGAGGAGCGATGCAGGGGGCAAGGTGCTCAGAGGTGGGCGTGGGCAGGACAATGCAGGGGGCGGGGTGCTCAGAGGTGGGTGTGGGAGGGGTGATGCAGGGGTCGGGATGCTTAGAGGTGGGTGTGGGAGGGGTGAGGCAGGGGGCGGGGTGCTCAGAGGTGGGTGTGGGAGGGGTGATGCAGGGGTCGGGGTGCTCAGAGGTGGGTGTGGGAGGGGCGATGCAGGGGTCGGGGTGCTTAGAGGTGGGTGTGGGAGGGGTGATGCAGGGGGCGGGGTGCTCAGAGTTGGGTGTGGGAGGGGCGATGCAGGGGTCGGGGTGCTTAGAGGTGGGTGTGGGAGGGGCGATGCAGGGGGCAGGGTGCTCAGAGGTGGGTGTGGGGGGGCGATGCAGGGGGCAGGGTGCTCAGAGGTGGGTGTGGGAGGGGCGATGTTGGGGGTGGGGTGCTCAGAGGTGGGTGTGGGAGGGGTGATGCAGGGGGTGGGGTGCTCAGAGGTGGGTGGGGGGGCGATGCAGGGGGTGGGGTGCTCAGAGGTGGGTGTGGGAGGGGCGATGCTGGGGGTGGGGTGCTCAGAGGTGGGTGTGGGAGGGGAGATGCAGGGGGCGGGGTGCTTAGAGGCGGGTGTGGGAGGGGCGATGCAGGGGGCGGGGTGCTCAGAGGCGGGTGTGGGAGGGGCGATGCAGGGGGGGCGGGGTGCTTAGAGGCGGGTGTGGGAGGGGCGATGCAGGGGGCGGGGTGCTCAGAGGCGGGTGTGGGAGGGGCGATGCAGGGGGGGCGGGGTGCTCAGAGGTGGGTGTGGGAGGGGAGATGCAGGGGGCGGGGTGCTCAGAGGCGGGTGTGGGAGGGACGATGCAGGGGGGGCGGGGTGCTCAGAGGTGGGTGTGGGAGGGGAGATGCAGGGGGCGGGGTGCTCAGAGGCGGGTGTGGGAGGGGCGATGCAGGGGGGGCGGGGTGCTCAGAGGCGGGTGTGGGAGGGGCGATGCAGGGGGCGGGGTGCTCAGAGGCGGGTGTGGGAGGGGCGATGCAGGGGGTGGGGTGCTCAGAGGTGGGTGTGGGAGGGGAGATGCAGAGGGCGGGGTGCTCAGAGGTGGGTGTGGGAGGGGCGATGCAGGGGGGGCGGGGTGCTCAGAGGCGGGTGTGGGAGGGGCGATGCAGGGGGCGGGGTGCTCAGAGGCGGGTGTGGGAGGGGCGATGCAGGGGGCGGGGTGCTCAGAGGCGGGTGTGGGAGGGGCGATGCAGGGGGCGGGGTGCTCAGAGGCGGGTGTGGGAGGGGCGATGCAGGGGGGGCGGGGTGCTCAGAGGCGGGTGTGGGAGGGGCGATGCAGGGGGCGGGGTGCTCAGAGGCGGGTGTGGGAGGGGCGATGCAGGGGGCGGGGTGCTCAGAGGCGGGTGTGGGAGGGGAGATGCAGGGGGCGGGGTGCTCAGAGGTGGTTGCGGGTCGGGCTCCGGCGCCAGCCGAGACCGGTTACAGGGCAGCGCCGCTAGCCTCGCCATGGGTTGCCCCGGCGTCTTCAAGGGCGAAGGCGGACGGAGGCGGGTGGGGTCCCGGGGCGGCTCTGGGGCCCGGCTGGCAGGAGGCTGGTGCAGATTTACCACCATCGGTGTCCAACTCGCAGCTCTCTGCCGGTGCGGGCGGCGAACCCGGCCCACCGGGGAGGGGCGTTGCCCCGGCGCCTGGCAGCCCCGCCGGCGGCACGGCAGGGCGCTGGGAGCGGGTCAGTCGGCCAGCAGAGCCGAGTGGGGCTGGGCGCCGGCACGGACGGGAGCTGCGGGGCGGGGGCTCTCGTGAGCGGTGCCCCGCGTGTGCTGCCCGGAGCCAGTCGAGCGCCTGCCGCTGCGCTACCCCCCGCCAGCCCGGCGCATGTAGCCGTGGGCCCCGCCGCCGCTCGCTGGGTCAGTGCGGGGCCAGGCAGAGCAGCGCAGCAGGAGCCGGGGCCGCGCCCTGTCTGCCAGCCGCTCCCGGCAGCTGCCCCTTTAAGGATCTGCCTGCAGCCGGGGCTAGTCCTCCGCAGCGCTTGGCTCCTGCGCCTGCAGACTCACAACCGGCTGGCGGGGCGGGAGCCGGGCGGGGCACTCCGAGGAGGGAGCGGCTGGCCGGGCACGGCGTCCCGCACAGCTACCTGCAGGGGACTGAGGCCGGGAAACCCTCCTTTCGGGGAGGACGTAGTTCTCAAGCCAGAGCTCTGGGAACAAGCCCCGCGGGGCTCAGCGGGAGGCGGGGAGCCGGGGAGGCGGGGAGTTGGCTCTCCAGCATCCCCGGGCCCTGTCCTAGGAGCTGTCCCTCCAGCACCCCACAGCCCTGCACTGGGACCTGTCCCTCCAGCACCCCACAGCCCTGCACTGGGACCTGTCCCTGCACCACCCCCGGGCCCTGCACTGGGACCTGTCCCTCCAGCACCCACAGCCCTGCACTGGGAGCTGTCCCTCCAGCACCCCCCAGCCCTGCACTGGGACCTGTCCCTCCAGCACCCCACAGCCCTGCACTGGGACCTGTCCCTCCAGCACCCCACAGCCCTGCACTGGGAGCTGTCCCTGCACCACCCCCGGGCCCTGCACTGGGACCTGTCCCTCCAGCACCCACAGCCCTGCACTGGGAGCTGTCCCTCCAGCACCCCCCAGCCCTGCACTGGGACCTGTCCCTCCAGCACCCACAGCCCTGCACTGGGACCTGTCCCTCCAGCACCCCCCAGCCCTGCACTGGGACCTGTCCCTCCAGCACCCCCGGGCCCTGCACTGGGAGCTGTCCCTCCAGCACCCACAGCCCTGCACTGGGAGCTGTCCCTCCAGCACCCCACAGCCCTGCACTGGGACCTGTCCCTCCAGCACCCACAGCCCTGCACTGGGAGCTGTCCCTCCAGCACCCCCGGGCCCTGCACTGGGACCTGTCCCTCCAGCACCCCACAGCCCTGCACTGGGACCTGTCCCTCCAGCACCCCCGGGCCCTGCACTGGGACCTGTCCCTCCAGCACCCCTGGGCCCTGCACTGGGAGCTGTCCCTCCAGCACCCCACAGCCCTGCACTGGGAGCTGTCCCTCCAGCACCCCCAGGCCCTGCACTGGGAGCTGTCCCTCCAGCACCCCTGGGCCCTGCACTGGGAGCTGTCCCTCCAGCACCCCACAGCCCTGCACTGGGACCTGTCCCTCCACCACCCCCGGGCCCTGCACTGGGACCTGTCCCTCCACCACCCCGGGGCCCTGCACGGGACCTGTCCCTCCACCACCCACAGCCCTGCACTGGGAGCTGTCCCTCCAGCACCCCCGGGCCCTGCACTGGGAGCTGTCCCTCCAGCACCCCCGGGCCCTGCACTGGGACCTGTCCCTCCAGCACCCCCGGGCCCTGCACTGGGACCTGTCCCTCCAGCACCCCCGGGCCCTGCACTGGGAGCTGTCCCTCCAGCACCCCCGGGCCCTGCACTGGGACCTGTCCCTCCAGCACCCCCGGGCCCTGCACTGGGAGCTGTCCCTCCAGCACCCCCGGGCCCTGCACTGGGACCTGTCCCTCCAGCACCCCGAGCTCTGTCCCTCCAGCACTCTCGGGCCTTGCACCCTGCACCTAACCCTGCAGTACCCCGGGCCCGGAGGTGGGAGCTGTCCCTTCAGCACCCCTTGGTCGTGAGCCGCTATCTGTCTCTCCAGCACCCCCGGGAGCTGTCTCTCTCGCAGCCCCTGGGGTGGGGCCGCTCGCCGTCTCTCGGAGCCGCGTGTGCCTTCCTCCGTGCTCTGCTCCTCTCCCCCGCCCCATCGCTGGCTGGGGGTGGGACCGGGGGCGCTCCAGCGGGGCTGGCGCCGGCCTTCTGCGAGCTGCGCCTGGTTTCGAGCCGCCGGAGAGCCGCTATTTTTTGCCGCCCCCCCCCCGCGCCACGCAGCCCCCAGTCTCCACCTCTCTCCCCCTGCCTGTGCCTTGATCGCGCCAGTGGCGCCGTGCCACGGAGCTTGCTCCGCCGAGCCCAGGAGAGGGGAGAGCAGAGTTGCTCCCGAGCCGGGCTCCCACCCAGAGACGCGGGCTGGGGGAAGGCTCGGGGGCAGCAATGCTCGCCCGGAGCCCGGCGGCTGCTCAGCCTCATGCCACCGCTGCTAGGGGCAGGCAGCTGGCGGGGCGGAGCGGAGCCGGAGCAGCGGGCCCGGCCCCTTGCTGCCTCTAGGGCAGGGGCACCCCGGCTCCCGCCGCGCTGGGCTCTCGGCTGCCTAGCCCCCCGCCCGCGGCCGGCGGACGATGAAGCAGTATGAGGATGTGTGACAGAGGCGTCCAGATGCTGATCACCACCGTGGGAGCCTTCGCCGCCTTCAGCCTGATGACCATCGCGGTGGGCACGGACTACTGGCTCTACTCGCGCGGCGTGTGCAGGACGCGGGCCACGGGCGACAACGAGACCAGCCGCAAGAACGAGGAGGTGATGACCCACTCGGGCTTGTGGAGAACGTGCTGCCTGGAAGGTACTGCCGCGCCGCGGGGCAGGGCGCCAGGCGGGACGCTTCGGGGCCGAGCGAGCTGGGGCGCGGAGTGGGTCCCGCGGCTAGGCAGCGTCTGGGGCTTTGCTTCCCAAGGGCCCGGCCAACCCCTCTCCCGGCTGCCTCCGGCTGCTAGAGCTGCACAGGCGCCCGGCCGGCCAGCGGAGCAGCACCTGGAAGTCGGTCGGGCCCCTGGGCTGGGGCCTGGCCCGGGCACTGGACAAGGAGCAGACGCGCCAGCCAGAGTGGGAGGCCGGCAGGTTCCCATCCCTACTCATTGGAGTCTCGGGTTGCACCGCCCCGGGCTCCTTGGCTAAGGCGACCTGTGTCTGCCTGGCCCCGCAGGTTCCTTCGCCCACCTCGGTGGGAGCACGGGGCCCCTCTCCGCTGGGTGGGCGCAAGGGTGGGAGGTAAAACTTCCTGGGTGCCCGCCGAGCCGTGCACGAGGCAAAGGCTGAAGAAAACGCACGGGCAGCTTCTGCGGGGCCTATGGGTCTGTGGTTGCAGGCTGGGGGCGGTTACTGTCCCTCTGTTGTAAGGTGTGATGAGGGGCTGGGGATTCTGATGTTCCACAGACGGCTGACCCTAAGGCCAGGCCTGTTCCTGGGCTCCCCGGGTGCCGGGGATCCTGCCTTTGGGCACCTTTCTGAACAGCTTTCAGCTGCAAAGTGGGCTCCTTTGAACGGGGCAGGGCCAGAGAGCCCACTGGTGCCCAGGCTTGTTTTCTCATTCGATTACAAACTCGTAGGTAACACACTAGCAGAGCCAGTGGTGGTGCGGGAGAGAAGACCCGGGTTCCTGCTTCAAGTCAGGAATCTGAGGCCTGGTTAGGTAATTTCCCAGGTCCAGGTGGTGCAGGCTTACAACAGGGCAGGCACAGCTTTGAATGCTGAGTCCTCTTTCCAGGAACCAAAACCTGGCCATATCCACGTCCACACACCCACCTCCTAAGCCTGACCGTGCCAGCTGGGAAAGGGGTGACACCTCATGCTTCAGGGGAGGCCACCTTAGATATTATATCAGGAAGGAAGCATCTGCCAGGGCCACTTTGCCATCACTCACTGGAGTCCACTCTCCCCCAGTCCATAAATGGCAGTGTCAGAACTTCACTCTGTAATGTACTTCAGCAACACTCCACAACCCCCTTGCCAACAGCCAGAGCCCTTCTCCTCCCTGCAGTCTCCACTGGCTGCAAATCATTCCATCCCAAATCAGCTGCAAGCTCCAAAGCTGACTGTGCTGACACTTCTTAGGGTGATTTCTATCCAATGCAACTGCATGCTATATTTATTGGAGACAGAAAATTATTAAGTATAAATTTGGCCTGAACCCAAGCACTAATTCCTGAGCAATAATAAATGTATGAGCCAGGTTGGGAAGGAACTTTAAATACATTGCAGGAGCTGGTTCTGTAAGCACTAAATACATGTGTTAACCTGCTACTTAAACTTGATTGGCCTTTTGCAAGGTGACGGCATGTTCATCTCCCTGCTGTGCACCTTGTAATGGGACATTCTCTGGAACCTGGCTAAATACATTGTGACATTTCTAAGGTGCCTAAGCCCTTGGTTTCTGAAAGTGCACAGGCCTGGATGACACATATACAACAAAGTTCCATTTTGTTGTGTCCCAGGTGTGTGCGTGCATGTGTAAATGGTATTAAGAGCCTGATCAGCATTCACTGAAGGCAGTAGGAGCATTTCCATTGATTTCTGTGGGCATTATATCAGGCCTTGATTGTCTATAAATGACTCTGTGACACTTGTTTTGGTACAGGGCCTGACAAAGGGGGAAAGTGCCAGGAGTGTGAAAACTATTAGGCAGGCACAAGGCATTGCTGAAATTCTTATTTTGGGGGTGTTACCTTTTTAAAATGGCTGTTTTTGTGTTACCCACACTGAGGTAACTCCCTGCTCTGGAGCCAACATAAGGAGAAGACGGCTTTGGGTTGGGTTAAGAAATGACACCGATTTCTTGTGTGACACAGGCAATATGATCACACAGCATCAAGCTGAAGTGCCAATGTGAACAGCACAATTTGTTTCTTGGAGGTCAGAGATGAACTCTGAGATGACTACTGGGTGCCCAGCGTTGCACTAATCACTGCTGTGTTGCATTCCTGTCTTTCATGCTTCCTCTTGTTTTTCAAGGTCCCAACCCTACAGCTAATAGCTTGGCAGTGACTGCTCCACCTGGACATTGCTTTCAGTCTGCAGCTGTATCATTTGCGGGACAGAGGCCTTTGCTTGTAGGAGCTTTGAGCCAGGGCTCTGTCTACTGTTGTGTTTGTGTAGAATCTACAGCCATAAGACCTCTGTTCTGATTGGGGCATTACTGCAGTAATAGTCAGTTTGGCCACCAGTTACTTTGGCAGATGTTGAACCAGTAGCTGAGCTGAAAGGGACCCCTTGCTGTTAATCCCATGCCAGTTCCAAATGCAGTGGAATTGCTGGAGGTGCTTAGCAGCACAACACTAGATGCTACAGGCACTCCTTCAATTTTTGACTGGGAAATTAGATTGTGTTTTGCACTCTATTAACTGATCAGATACTAGAAAAGTCAAATATGCCTCCAGCAAAGTGAGTGGCAGACCATCATTCTCAGCTAGATAGAAGGGGACATTTTGCTGAAATAAAAGAGCTCTGAATTTCTAATTCCATATACTTTGTCCAGCTGTTCTGTCAGTCACTTTGAAACCCATCCATTTCTGCTGTGCAATAAGATGGCTCTTAAGACAGTGCATTAAATACTTTTCATGTACAAGAAGTACTAAATGCTTCTAAGGAAGATAGCTCCTCAATCATACCTGAATTTAGATCTATTCATTTTCCTGGATTGGATATACCTGAATTTGCCCTGTACCAACACTAACTGGAAATGAAAATGGTGAGCTCAAAGGGACAGAATATGCTATTAACATTAACAGCTGCTCTCCATGCACAGGGAAGCAAGCTAGTCTTGAACAGTTCATCCTCATGATTTTTAAAATGTTTTGACAAACTGTTGTGTTAGATTTTCTCTACTATTACATATTTGAGCATTTATGGCAGATTATTAAAATGGCCAAAGTCAGTGTCATTCATATGGTATTTCGGATGCCTTTCAAATACATGTCAGTAGTACAGGCACAGCAACTGTGCGGGAACAATTTATACTGTATGACCATAGAAAAACCATAGGCAAAAGATGATGAATCTTGAATGAACCAGCAAAGGACCTATGTAGAGACACCAACACTGGAAAAATACAAATTAATGGTTGACTCGCTATCTAGATCCTCTGCATGAGTTTGCAGGCTACATGCTAACGTGGCCTTTGTTTTAAATTGCAGCGTTTGAGTTTTAATTATCACTTGTAGAATATGTGAATATCTTATTAAACCACCTTATTGTGTTTCTTGCTCAAACTTGACAAATACATGTTGTTCCTTTGCATCCCCTTTGGTGGTTTATTATAAATTGTTTTTTTCTCTTCTTTACTTCAGCGTTAATGTAGAAGGGGAAAATGCACAGAACATTTAGGGTGAAAGTTAAGCGCTAAGGAAATAGTTAAGTTTGACTTTGGTTCCTAAAAAGTACCTGTTATTTGGTTTCCAGCCAATTTAATTTAATTCAACAATAATACAGAGTTCCTAACTGTTCTCTTCCCTAAATAACCCCAAATGATTACAAATGTGTAAACCAGGGTGAGTGAGAGTGCAGTCTGGCCCACTTTGTTTATCCATGTTTTAAGCACTGTTTTGCTCATTCGTCTTTCTCAGACACCTTTCTCGCTATACTCAGTCCTGAACACAGGCCTCTCCAGATGTAACCCTTAGGATCACAAGGGTTCTCGTAGGGAGTTAAAATTACTCCCCAGCTTTCTGCAGTGAGGGTGGCTAAGTGACCTTTTGGTAGCTGACCCTGGAGTGACATTGTTGAGTTAAGCAGTGAAATCCCCTCTTACCTGTACTCAGAAGCTGAAGACTTCATCTGCTTATGACTGAGGTTGCCCTTCTGGATTATGTACTGGTCCAACCAGGTCAGTATGCTGCTCCTAGAAATAGCCATTGCCTGTTGTCTCAAAGGAGGACAAACACCTGCCTAACATACTGTGCTGGATAGAAATAGTTCCTGAGCAGTGAAGGTGACTGGCTGTGCCTTTGTTACAGTGGGGTTGCCCTTCTTCATTCGGGCATCTGCCATATCCACATGTGTTTGTGAATGGACATAAAACTGTTGTTAAAAAGCCCTACAATCCCACTCACTGTCTTCCCGGCTCTGCCTTGAATCCATGGTGGGCCTTGTTTGCAGGGATGATCGCCACCTTACTGTTGAGAACTTGTTGCCACAGGGGCTAGATGCCCCAGTGGCGATCAGGCTCCATTGTGCTAGGCATTTGTAGCAGGGTGGACTCTGTGGCTGCCTCTTTTACACCACAGAAACCAGTTGGATCTCTGCTGGTTGTGTATGCATTGTGTCATGTGTTTCAGCTCCCTCCACCAATGCCTTTGTGGTCCTGCCTATTTACAACACCTCTTCTGCTTCTGGTCCACTCCTCAGGACTTGAGGTCTCCCTTCGCTGACAGCTTTCTGAGCTTGGACTCAGCTCACCTGTTCCTCTCTCTAGCCCCTCAGGCTTCCTTTTTGGGCCTCTTTATCAGTCTTGAGCTGATGGGTTACCTGTCTAGCTAGCTCATGCAGCCCACCAGCCTGATTAAAGGTAATTCACTAGCTTTGCCAATCAGCTTTCTCCAGGGGAACTAGTTGGGGTGAGAGTGATTTGAGTTCAGGAACACCTGTTAATTCCCTGTGTCTGTCCTGGCACTGCACAAACACCTTGTAAGAGACAGAATCTGTTCCAAAGGGCTCCCAGACTGAACAGGCAAAGAGGATCAAAGAGGGAAAGGGACATGTCCATGCGCATGCAACAGGTCAACAGCAGAGGTGGGAATGGACCCCAGATTTCAGGAGCCCCAGTCCAGTAACGGTACTGAGCAGGGCTAAGCCCTGCAGGACCCCACTAGAAAAGACCTCCACAGAGTGACGATAACTCACCCATCATTTTTTGCTGTCTCAGTTAACCAGCATTTAATCCAATTAATATATTCTACATTAATTTTTGTAGTGTGTTGATTTTTTTACTAGATTGCCATGTGGAGCTAAGTCAAACATTCAGAAGTCCAAGTATGTTATGTCAGGAATTCCTTTACTAAGCCATCTTGTAATCTTACCACAACAGTGGTAGCATGTATTCAACAAGCCCTCTTTGCCATGAACCCTGTGCCATAGATTATGCTGCTGGCTATGATACTGTTCTTTAACTATTTGGGATCTATTCTCAGTCTTTCTGTGGTTTCACCCCTGAGCAATGTGAGGTTGAGCAGCTGAGTGTTAGCCAGGTTATCCTGTTTCCCCTCTTAAACACAGGCCCATTTTTCCTGTCATCTGGAAATCACCCAGTGTTCCAAGAGTTGCTAAAAAAATCAATATATTAATGACCAGACAACTCCTCAGCCAATTGTTGTTGTATTAGTCAGAGGAAGCTCTCCAGTTCAGCCTATATTAAAATGTTTTACTTTAATCCTTGTCATTTAATAGCTTCCCTAATTACTCAGGGAATAGAAAGCATTTCCTTATCACTGTAACATACATATATCAGACTGCTTCTTTCCAAACCCAAACCAGAAATATTTATGGAATATATAAATACTATTTCTGTATCATGAAGTAACAGTTTTACCATCCCTATCTTGTACTGAACCTATAACATTATCAGGACTTTGATTTTACTTGATATATTTAAAGCTTTCTTTCTGTTGTCTTTAACCCTACTCATGATAGGTTTTTATTGTTATTATTTATATCTTTAGCATCATTTGTTAATTGTCTGTATGCCTAACGGCTGATTTGTACTGATTATAATTACTCTTTCTATTTTTCCATTTATTTTACATTTTTAATTGCTACTTTCACTTTCCCTTTTACCTTGGATATTTTCTTTCCAAAAGAGCCTTACAGTGCTCTTGTGGAATTGCGGGGAGGGAAGCTGAGCATCTAATACACCATTCTTAAAAAATCCCAATTATCATTCACCTTTTCATCTTTAATTTTTTTCCTCCCACCCACTTGTGCTCATGTCTGTTTTCAGCTTTGGAAGGTTGGACCTTAAACATGAAGCTGTTTTGGACTGTAGGCAGTTTGCAAATTGCAAATGAAATTAGGTTGTGTGATCACTTGTACCTAGTAACCATCAGTTTTTAGTTCTGTGATCAATTCACCTTTATCCATCAGTCAGGGCTAATATAGAATTACCCTAGTTGCTTGCAATGCTTTTTTGTGTTAGACAGTTATTTACAATGTTTAGAACCTACAAGGCAGCCTGAAGAACTCTAGCATATGTCTCCTAAAGTGAAATATCCCACGATAACACAATTTTTAATCTATATATTAGTTTAAATAACTGTTTATCCTGTTCCTTCTTCTGGCTTGTTTTCTGTGAAAGAACGCATCAGCAACTTGTCTTGTGAGGTAGCAGTTGGAACATTGATCCATAGGCATTCCAGCTCTTGTTCTTATGGACTCTCAATGATTAACATTGGCAATGACAAATGTAGAATGTCACTGCTGCTCGCTCTATTGTTCCTGAATAGGGTGTATACAAGGACATTAACATTCCAGTTGTGCGCCTGTTCACATATTACACTTACAATGGGGATCAACCAATCCCCAGCAAGACCAAGGTTTGGGGGAATATAAAGGTGGTGTGAAGAGATACAGCAGTTCTTTTGAGGCCCCCCTGCTGTCAGTGTCTGGTTCCTGCCACACCCTACCCCAGAAAAGCAGCTGTGATGTGGTCCTCCAGGACTCACTAGAAAAGCTGAAGGGAAGTATCCAATCAGAGCACAGAAGGCTTGGTTAAAAGGAGCTGCAGGGCCCAAGACAGGGGGTTCCTGGCTGGGGCCAGAGGAGCAAGGTAGGGTGCTACGGCCAGAGGAGTCTTAGAGAGAACCAGCCGTTGAGTTGTGGCTCTGTTTTGCTTTCTGCAAGTAGAATGTGGAGCTGAGAGTTGCAACCCTACAGGAGACATACATACATATCTCCTAGAACTGGAAGGGACTTTCAGAGGTTATCACGTCCAGCTGCCTGCCCTCTCAGAAGAACCTATCACCGTCCCTGACAGATTTTGTTTAATCTATTTGCCCCAGACTCCTAAAATTGCCTGCTCAAGGGCTGAACTCACAACCCTGGGTTTAGTAGGCCCATGCTGGCAGGGAAGCTATCCAGGGGGAAGAAGCCCCAGTTAAACCACAGCAGAGATTGGAGGAGTAGAAAGAAGCAGTGTATGACTGCTGTTTATAGGCATCCCTGGGCTGGGGCCTAGCCTAGTGGGTGGACCTGGGTCTTTCTACCTGCCAACTGGAGAAGTGGTGTCAGCTCACTTAGAAGCCCAAGTAAAGGGCTCAGGGATGGGGGCTGATGATCCAGGGGAGGGGAGACAGGCTGTCTGGCGACCTCTTAGTTACCCTCCAGAAGAGGACTGAACTTGGGAGACAACCTGGCTGGAGACCTGAGGCAGTAAAGACACAGGGTCTCCTGGGAGAAACCCCGCGGAGTGCTGCTCTAGGAGACGTCATGGGAGGATTTTCAGTTAGCTCTCAAGGGCCTGAGAACTGAGCCCAGAGACAGGGGTGAAGACACTAACAAGGGCACAGCAATAGTTCTTTCTGGACCTTTGTTACCCTGTAAGAGGGCTGAGCCACGGAAAACCTACCTGGTGAAATCAGCTGCTGACAGCGCACCAGAGAGAAAAAGAAGATTGCAGTGCCACGCCCAACACAAGAGGTGTGTAGCCCCCGTTTCAGGTAGGTCAGAGCCACATTTGTCCTAGTCCCACGCCCTGAGGCCCAGCACCAAGGGTAGTGTGGCTGGACCAAAGCCTCCAGCCCCTGGGCTTCAACACATAAAAAGCTGGAAGCCTCCCGGGGAGTGGAATTCTTGGAAGCTCTGAGTTTGGCAGTCAAACAGCAAGAGTCACAGCCCATGCCTTTGAAGGGAGGCAGGTTACAAACTGCCAGCCAGACCACTACCCTTTCAACCATGCCTGTATTCCAATGCTTGAATGTCCATGGACCCAGCACATGCTTGGAGATACAGATTGTTTTAACTGCCCCCCAAGAAGTTCCCTTTCAGAGCCCGTCTCTTTTCGGGGGTGTGGGAGGAGGTTGTTTTTGATAGAATGCCTGCAGTTGTCTCTATTAGAATGAAGCTGTGTTTGTTTGGCTATGGTACCTGTCGTCAATGCTGTACAAAGGGACAACTTCCACATGGCCTGCGAGCAGCACAGGATGAGTAAAAGTGCAGTTGCTGTGATGGGCGAAAGGGAAATGTGTGCTGTGAACAAGCTCAGAGTCAGGCACTGCAGAGCTGCATCGGTGTGGTGTGTCGTCTGGCATTTCCAGAGCTGTGACTCTTGACTAGCAGAGGGAGTCTGCATGTGAATAAGGCTTGTGTGGCATTTTTCCATGTACAGTCACTGCTTCCATTACCACTGTGAATAATTGGGGCTGGGTAATGAATGCTGAGAAATCCTGCATTGAGGCGGTGTCTACGGGATGTAGCATTGGTTTTAAAGGGCGAAGGCCCAGCAGTTTATTATAGGAGACAGGGATCCTCCAGGCTTTACTACTGTGAGTAGCTTTTGTCCCACAGGGGATACTGTGCTAACTTGCCAGTGGCTTGAATACAGAGATTCAGGCTAGTCTGAGTGAATAGCAAGAACATGGCAGTAGGAGCTACCATCCCTGACTCTGGAGTCATGTAACCTTGGGCAAATCCTTTCACAGCTCTGGGGAGGACTGTCACCAGGTAACACGATAATGACTCCAACCTCAGGGCGGGGCTGTGTAGGTTCATTCATATTTCTGACATACTTTTGTAACAGTGGCTGGAATGTGGCCTAGATGTGCAAAATGTAATTGTTAGTCCGGGGACTGTACAGGCAACTCATGGAGTGTCATCCTGTGGTGGGGAGCTCACGCTTTCTGTGGACATGATGAATTGTGTACTGGCACGGGGGAGCCAATCGCTGGGGGCACAAAGTGTGGGGGGGGCATGAAATTTCATAAGGGGGGCACAGCACAATCAGCTGCTGGGTCTCAGGATCATCTGTCTCATTAAAAAAGTTGAAGTTGGTTGTTGTTTTTATGTAAGTGTATTCACACTTATGTACCGATCAATAACACGTTTACATTCGACAGCCTTATTTTCTTACACATGCCGAAAGAGTTTTTTTTGTATGAACATAAACAGAAGTCGTGGTCAGACTGGATTACTCTAGACAGGCTGGGGTGGGGCTGCTAATGGCAGGGATGAAAAGTGGGGCCTGACATAGAAAGTTTGCTCACCCCTGTCACTTCACCACATATATCAACTGTTTGGACATCACACAGAGGAATTTTGGCTCTAAAGCTGTCTTGAGTAGTTGGTGCTTCAGTTTCCATCTGAGGCTGATTTAACTCTGAACACATCAAACACCTGGACCTAAACTTGCTACTATTGTAACTCCACTGATTGAAAGGAGTCACCTCTCAGAGGAGCCTCAGCACTTCTATCCTGCCCTGGGTGCAAAACTGTAACTTACAAAGGCACAAGTAAGCAGCTTGAATTTTACCTCCCATTTCTAGAGCTGCTGTGTGCCTGCAGGGAAGCAGTATTATCTGGTGCCCAGAGCACTAGCCTGGGGGCAGGAGATTTGGGTTCTATTCCAGCTCTCCTGGTGACCTTGAAAATGCTGCTTTGCCTATTTCGCTCCCTCTGTTCAGATTGCAGGCTCTTCAGAACAGGGGCTGTCTATATGTGTAGTACCTAGTTTAGCAGAGCCCTGATCTTGTTAAAGGGGTCTCCAAGCAATATTATTAAATATGTGGAGACATAATTGGTTAGACACCTGCAATATTATTAAATATGTGGAGACATAATTGGTTAGACAACCACAAATGAAGAGTAACTATTAATGGAATCATGTCAGATTGGAGGGAGGACTCAAGCTAGGCTCCACAGGGATCTATTCTGGTTGTTTAACATCTTTATTAATGACCTGGGTGTAGGTAGCGAGAGCAGACTGATCACGTTTGCAGAGGATACAAAACTAGGGGAGGTCACCAGCATTTTGGACACTAGAGACCAAATGCAGAGAGAGATCTTGATCCTTTGGAGACGTGGGCTATAGACAACAAAATGAAATTGAGAGAAGACAAATGTAAGGTACTACACTTAGGGAAGATGCATGCTAGGGAATTACTGGCAGGGCAGCAGTACTGTTGAGCAGGATGTGGGACTTGTGGTGGATCTCGGCTTCATTTCAGCAATATGATGCAGTAGCAAAAATGCAGATGCATTTTTGGTTTGCGTTGAGGCATAGCACTCAAGTCATGGGGTGGGACAGTACCTCTCTGCTTGGTGCTGGTTAGACCTCAGCTGGAGTAATGTATCAAGTTTTGGTCACCCAATATATAGGAAGGATGTGGAAGAACTGGAAAGGATCCAAAGGCAAAAGTCAAAGATAAGCAAATGAATGGAACGCAAGCCGTGTGCGCAAAGGCTGACGACCTGGCTGTGTTTAGTTTCCATAAGAGGAGATTAAGGGGGGAAATAATAGGCACCGTTATATATTTCAAAGGCTGCCATAAAACAGATGGAGAAAAGTTGTTCTGTTTTGCCATTTAGGGGAAAAGAAGAGGCAATAGGTTCCAATCACAGCCCAGCAGACTTAGACTGACTCTCAGGAAAAGCTACCTAACTGCAAGAGCAGTAGGACAATGGAATAGACAATCTCAGGACATTATGGAAGTTCCTTCATGGGAGGTTTCCAAAAGGAGGCTGGCAAGCCAGCTGTCTTAGACCATGAGAACATGAGAACAGGCATACTGGCTCAGATCAAAGGTCTTCCAATGGTGGCCGATGCTTGATGCCACAGAGGGAGTGAACAGAATGGGTAATAGCAAGTGATCCCTCCACTGTCACCCATTCATGTTCTCTTAAAACAAATGCTAGGGACATCACTCCTACCCATCCTGGCTCATGGCCATTGATGGACCTACCTTCCATGAATTTATCTAGCTCTTATTGAACCCTTGATCTTGAATAGCTAAAAGTTGGTCTTGAATAGATTGAAGACAATACAAACCCTGCATCATGCCAAAGGGTGAGACTGATTGGCCCTTGCAACCTCTTCTAACTCTACAATTCTATGGTTCTAATAATGCACCATGGGACTCAGTTTTTACTTGGGTAAAATAGCAGCTGTTCAATTCATGCTGCCAGGGCTGGGACATTTTCTCAGTTGCAATGTGAGGCTGTTAGTTTTAAATTCCAATTTTTGCTCATGTAAGCCAACTCTGGGCCAGGTTTGCTATGCAGCACGATGTATTTAAAACATCCAGATCAATGCCAAACATATGATGACTTTGCTTCAAAAATATCAGCACACAGGCACTTAACCCTTTCCCAAGACAGGCCCCTTTCAGAAGTCCCAGGTAGGACACCCGAATCATCACTTGTAAAAGCCATGCTTTTAAAAGAAAGTATTATAACTCAAAAAATGGCCTCTGTGTCCCAGTATGTCCCTAGTGCTCTGGGATTGCTCTGGTATCTTGACTGGACCTCAGATGAAATGGTCAGGATATTAAACTTTGCTAAGGCTCTCCTATATTACCTTAATTACTGCTCACATGGATTTTCCCCTGGATGTTTAAGGCACCTAATATACAATCCAATAAACAGACATTAACCTCATTTATCAAGTTAATAAAAGATTTTTTTAATGTATAAGCAGTTAGCACTGCTGTGCGTCAGCCACTTGAAGGCTCCCACATGGAGAAGGATGCCTTGTAGGTGACCCTAGGCCTTTGTTGTTGTTCATTCTTATCAGCACAAATTGCAAAAATTGGGATTTGCAAAGATACCTTTGGAGGCAAAGTACCCAGCTCAAACCCCAGCCTCAGCATGTGGGAAAGTGAAGTGGGAAATGGAATGAAAGCTCAGCTTTTCTCCTCACCTCCTCCTGTCTTCAGAGGCACAGTTACTCAGCTACAGAAAAGGCTCTTTCGGAGACATCCAGTCTATCCAGTACCTTGTATGAGTGCAGAAGCAGAGGGATTGTCCTCTAGCCGTTAAAGCACAGGTCCAGCAGGCAAGAGTCCTGACTCCTGTCCCTCAGCTCTGTGCCTGACTCACTTGGGCTACGTCTACACGTGAAGCCAACATCGAAATAGGCTATTTCGATGAATAACGTCTACACGTCCTCCAGGGCCGGCAACATCGATGTTCAACTTCGACGTTGCGCAGCACCACATCGAAATAGGCGCTGCCAGGGTACGTCTACACGCCAAAGTAGCACACATCGAAATAGGCGCTGCGAGGGAACGTCTACACGTCAAAGTAGCACACATCGAAATAAGGGTGCCAGGCACAGCTGCAGACAGGGTCACAGGGCGGACTCAACAGCCAGCCGCTCCCTTAAAGGGCCCCTCCCAGACACAGTTGCACTAAACAACACAAGATCCACAGAGCCGACAACTGGTTGCAGACCCTGTGCCTGCAGCATGGATCCCCAGCTGCCGCAGCAGCAGCCAGAAGCCCTGGGCTAAGGGCTGCTGCCCACGGTGACCATAGAGACCCGCAGGGGCTGGAGAGAGAGCCTCTCTCAACCCCCCAGCTGATGGCCACCATGGAGGACCCGGCAATTTCGACGTTGCGGGACGCGGATCGTCTACACGGTCCCTACTTCGACGTTGAACGTCGAAGTAGGGCGCTATTCCGATCCCCTCATGAGGTTAGCGACTTCGACGTCTCACCGCCTAACGTCGAAGTTAACTTCGAAATAGCGCCCGATGCGTGTAGCCGCGACGGGCGCTATTTCGAAGTTAGTGCCGCTACTTCGAAGTAGCGTGCACATGTAGACACAGCTTTGGTGTCCTTGGAGAAGGGCCAGGATTGCAATAGAACCATTTAACATCTTTAAAATGATTTTCTAGACTAATGTCTTGAAGTTTTATCTAACTACAATTTAGTTCAGTCAGTGGTATTTAGGAAATAGTTCAAGATGCTTTTTCAAAAGCATTCTTCAGAGATCCCACTGTGGTTTATGGCTTCCTGGTTCTTCCTAAACGTTATTTGTATCTTTTCTTTTCTTTTCTCTGGGGTTAAATGTACAGATAGAATCCATCTATTTTCCCATTCCTTTTGTGAAATCCTAAAGTGCGGACTATAATGAACCAGGGCTCAACGTGAACCCAGACTTCAGGGAGAAAGTAAGGTATCAGCAGGCATCCAGAGAGATTCCTTTGATTAAGGAGATGCCCGCTGTGATAAAGAGTGACAGTGCCTGTTTGATTACTGGTGTCTCCTTTCTTTGCTCATGTATATTGACAGAGCTCCACAATAGCTCGATAAGCAGAAGACATTTCAGAGTTTGTGCTAAGGAACACTATTGTATTCCTCATTATATCATTTAAAATTGATTATATAACAAAAAAGTGTTAACATCATCGATCGGTGGCACTGGGCCTGACGATTTACATATGAGTCCTTATGGTCTTATCTTCTAAGCTATATGCTTCATGAAATAGCTCAAACACTTTAAATTTAAGATTTTTAAAATATAATCTGCAAGTAGGACTGTGCTTTCTTTTAAAGCACGTTCCACAGCCTGATGAATATTTATATCCTAGAAAAATACAAAGTCACTTGCTTGAAAGTATTAACCTCTTGGTGCCATTACTCAAAGCAAACAGAAATGTCACTTGCCAAGATACTCATCTATTTGGGGGTCAAACAGAATTTTAAAATGATTGAATATTGGCTACAATTGACTGGACCAGGACCTGGCTTGACAAATGTGTGAAATGAATACAACGGGTTGATTATGTGAAGTGAAATTAACCTTGGCCCACCTGACACACATCAAAAAGATTTCCAAACAAAACCCATTTTTGTCCTTGAATTACTGTGTGTTCTGTGATGACAGAAAAGAAAATGATTGATGTCTGCAAAATGCAGCCCAGAGAAAAATCATGCCTTATCCCCCGTAGCAGAAATGGAAATCCGTACTGACACTAAGACAGAGATTTCCATAATGGTGCAACAAGGCAAAGTTGCATGTGTAGTTTTGGAGATTGTCAACTAAAGTTCAGTCCTTGTGCACACACATTAAGCACTTTCGGGCAGTTTAAAAACAGGGGCCTCACTGTCCAAATCCATTGGCCCATCTCCATGGAAAATGCGCTTGCCAACAATTATTTGTTTTTAGCCCTCCTGAGCGAGCCCAGAATTAGCTCTGCATCTGTCCTGCGCTGCCATGCTATAGCGCGCAATATGAGCCCCATGGCTATCCAACTCCAAACCACACAAAGTGAGAAGTAGACTGTTCATGTTATGGGGTATTAGTGCTACACTTGCCTTGTCAAAGAACAGCCCAGTGTTAATGGTGCTGGACCCTTCTGTATTCACTCAGATACTCTCTTGCCAGGTTCACTTCCCTTCAGGTTTTCCTTCTCTTTGGGTGCAGTCTGAGGTCTTGGCTGTCCCTGGTTGCCTTGAACTCGTTAGACGCTGGTCACTTTTGGAGATCTCTCTCCCCTCGTTCCATTCTCCTCTGCCTCCTGCCCAGCTGCTCATGCTGATTGCTGGGTTGTCCTGTATGTGATCCCTAACAAGGCACCTTCCACTTAAGCCTCTGCCTGCAGAGCTGACTTTGCTAAGTCTTCACCGGAGGCCAAGTTTGACGGACTTTAGGCCATAGTACAGAGCTTGCATTTTCACTCAGTACTTTAACAAACTGGGGTGTACCGGGTGCCAGGGCAGGTGACGAGCTCTATTTTAATCAAGCCGTCCGTAAGGTCAGCTTGATCTTTTGTATGTGTTTGCTCATAATTCACTGTGAGACTCCCAGATGCTACAATTAAGCACAATCTAAATAAATAACTGCAGCTGCTACTCCAAGTTATGGATCTTGTCCTGTGTCTAGCCTGCAGCACTGCCTCTGAGACTGACTGAGTCATTAAATCTCTAGAAAGGACAGAGTGAAGTTATACCATTGTCTGCTCTTGTTTTGATGGCTGCTGGGCAAGTGGATTTCACTTTCCCACCATGTTTCACTGCAGACAGCCTAAGTGACACTAATTTCCCTTTGTTCTGTTATAAGTCCCAGGAAAAATACCAGAATTTTAAAGCTTCAGCCAGGTGAACTGCAGCTGTTGGTTCTTCTGTTTGAACTTTTCCAGTAGTTTGTGGTGTGTTGGCTATTTTGTGTCTGCCCCTCAGTTGCCCTCCTCAGAGGCATCTTGCCTATAGCTGTTCCATGGCTAGTGCTTCCAAATAAAGAATGATGTAATGATTGCAGAAGTATGGCATAGTCTTCCCTTTTACAGTGCAAAGCACGATACCTTTAACGTGTTTGGCTCTAGCCCTGCTTTGGAAAACTCACCTGCTCACCCAGGGTGAGTAATTGCATTTGATAGGCTTGAAAAAATAAACTTTTTTTGTTTTCATAATGGTAAAGGACAGGCAAATAGATTGTGGTTCCTGCCCATGTAATGCTTTATGCCAACTTTCTTGGGTTCTATCTATTTCTGTTCTCTCTGCCACCTTGGTAGTTAGGCAGCCAATACAAAATTAAGAATGCTACTGGTTTGGTCGTCCTAGCTATCCTTGCATCAGTTCTACTGAGGAAAAGTTTTTAATGTAGGGAGGAAAACAAAACTCCTATTGCAATTACAAAGAAACAAGCAGACCCCACCAGTTAAGTACAATGTAAGGTCATATATATCTTACTGGAAAGACTATTTTACCCTTGTTTCATGGTCAAAGAGAAAAAAACATAATAAAGCAAAAAATGGAACAAGTTAGAGGAAACTCGGGACAAAAGACACTCAACAGGGTATGGTGGCAGAAGAAGTCAGAGAATCAGTACTGTAAATCTGCAAGGCCAGGTTTTTTATAAAAGAGCTCAGCAGACTGGGTGCATGTTGAATTCTGAGCACTTAATTAGGTGCTTTCAGCATGACGATCACCTTTCCATAGTTATCTGCCAATTGAGCAGCTATGAAGTGCACCAAAAGGTCATCACATTTGAGGAGATGGCTGCCCTTTTTGGACATGCAACTTGTTCAACAGCAGCCGTGTTACTTAACTTAATAGCCCAATTTTCTCACGGGGGAGGAGGGAAAGTTGCCAGACTGTTCTTATGTAGTGCAAACACCAGGGTGAGAGCGGAAAACATCTTGTTGGGCCAGACCTGTGAGTAGGGGAATATATAAATTCAGTTTAGCTGTAGGTTGCAAAGTCCCTAGGAACAGCCCACAAGCAGACAATGCCAGTGGGTGGGCTTACCCTGGGACTTCTTCCATTGGCAGCAGGTGGGGTGGCAGGTTTACAGAAATTTTGGTGGTGCTCAGAACACCCAGAGCCTGCACCCCTCCCCCTAAGGGCCTGGGAGGGAGTTTGGGTGAGGGCAGGGGTCTGTGGTGCAGGCTCTGGGCTGGGACAGGACGTGGGGTGCAGAAGCGGGTAAGGGTGCAGGCTGTGGGAGTGACTTGGGGGGCTGGAAAAGGTGCAGGGGGAGGAGGTAGAGTACTTACCTGGGACACACCCCTCTAACAGCAGCTGCCAGGTGGGCTTCCATGCACTGCTGCCTCAGCTTCCATTCACCACAGCAGTGCTCAGGGTGGGGACAGCGCGTGCACACACACACACCCCCTCTGGGGCTGGCACATGCAAGCAGCTGGAAACCACTCTAGCCTCACTGCACTGCCAGTGTGAGGGACAGGGGTCCCTGGGCTGTTTTAAATCACCCAGGGGCTGCAGGCAGGCTGGGGGATGCACAGGGAAGCAGGAAGAGTGCGGGAGAAGCAGCCGGGGCAAGGGAGAGATCTGGCCCCAAACCTTGCTGGAGCACGGCCTCAGGCTAAGAATATTTCTGGAGCCCAGACACCACAAGCCGATGTAACTTGCAGCCCATGGCACCAGGATAGCAGTAGCTGCCTTTGAGCGTGGTGTGGCTGTGGCTGTCAAACACTTGTATTTTACGCTTTCTGGTCAGTCGGTGATTGGCACATAACTGTTTTTACTGTGTATTGTATTTTGAATTGCAGTCAAAAAAGAAGCCCTGAATACCCAAAGTGCTTCCTGTCAAGTAGCTGCCATCAGTTACATATTTGTCACTTTCACCTCTTTAAAACACTTGCCCTGACTGTGCTGCTTCTAATCCCCCATGAATAATAAATGTATCACTAACGCCTGGGATAAAGGCATTGCCACAGTCTGGCTGTGCCCATTCCTGTCTTAGAACGGGCGCTGTGGCGTCGATTTGGTCTGTTATGACCACTGGCGGATGTCACTGCACTGCTCAGTCTTTTCCTTTACTAGCAAACCCCCCATACTTGCTGGGACGTGAGTGGTAATTGCTACAATCTCCCCAGTGCTGACCAGCTGCCCTGCTGGTCAGTTAACCAGGGTCTTCTTGAAACTCTTAGGCTGATGGGCCTGGCTTGCATGTGTTGTGACTTGGGTCACACCCCCTTGCCCCAGGACTCTTGGCGGGCTATCCCACTACCTCACTCACTGTTGGCTCTCCCTGAGTGCATGGGATTTTGAGGGACCACGCTGCCGTATGGTAAATACAAGACACCAGCCTCTGGGTATGGTGGGGAAGAGATACGGCTGTCCCACCTTAGGGCTCCTCAGCGATGGGGGCTGCTGCCCCCCAGTGAGGCACCTGGGATGGGGGTTCTGCAGCCTCCTGGTAGAGGGGGTGCGGAGAACAGAGGCATTGCAGCCTCCCAATGGTGGGGGGGGGCAGGGAACAAGGCAGCCACCCCATGGAGGAGCTTCCCCAGAGTAGGAGCTGCCCTGCAGCAGGAGCTGCTGCCCCAAGACACCGGATGGCAGGGGACAGGAGCACCACAAAATACAGGACAATTGGCCCATTTTCTTAAGGTCAGGACACCTGTGAGACACCTTAAATAAGGGACTATCCCAGTAAAAGCAGGATGGATGGTCACCTTAATGGGATGGCAGGTGGCTGACTTATTCTGCCTGCGCTTCTATGGGCTGATTCTGTAATGCCCTGGCCCATGTACTCCTGTGCCAAGCGGGGATAAAACAGGCCACAGTCAGAAGGCATATGGTCATGGTGAACCTCTTGCAGACCAAACTCCTCCAGGTACAAGCCTCCAGGCTGTTTAGCTGCGTGATGAGTTTTTTTGTGCAGCCCGAGGAGAGTTACAGAGATGGATTAAATCTGGAACCAGGCATGGACATTTTCAGTAATATCCACAGCTAGAGAGGAATGTGGGAACAACTGATAAGGGAGTAGAAAGGGGATATTTAGTCAGACACAATCAGTTATTTCTTTTTAATGTGGGGTTTGATTAGCAGAACTTCTCAGGCGGATGCACTCCCCTGTTACTCTATAACTTTAAAACTGGATCCCAGGGAAGCAATCCTCTGTGTTTTAATCTACCTTTTTATAGCTGCTCTGTGACACCTAGCAACCAAGTATACTTACCAAATATGTCTCCTTTGTTTTGTTAATAAAAACACCTTTTAAGATTATGATCTGATTCCTGTGCCCTAGAAGGCAGGAGGTTCTGGGGCACATGGCTTTGAGTGAAAGATCAACTATTAAGAAATTACAGAGAGTAAGCCGTGCTAGTCTATACACTATCAAAACAAAAAGCAGTCATGGAGCACTTTAAAGACTAGCAAAATAGTTTATTAGGTGAGCTTTCGTGGGACAGACCCACTTCTTCAGACCATAGCCAGACCAGAACAGACTGTTCTGGTCTGGATATGGTTTGAAGAAGTGGGTCTGTCCCACGAAAGCTCACCTAATAAACTATTTTGCTAGTCTTTAAAGTGCTCCATGACTGCTTTTTGTTTTGATAAGAAATTACAGTTTGTTTTCAAGCTGTCTCCTGAAGCGTGCTAAGAGTATGGGATTACTCCACAGGGAGGTATCCCAAGCATGTCTTCCTGGGTTCTAAAAAGGGTTTTTGTTTTTGTTGTTTGCACTTGGGTGGTATCTCCCAAGGTCAGGGAATCGGTGATCTTTTTAAGCAGAAGCCTTTAGTGGCAAGTTACTGTTAAGTCCTTGCAGGTCCCCACCTTCTGCACTGGGAGTGTCAGAGTGGGAATCAGCCTTGACCTGACAGCAATCCACTGGGGAATCTCATTCTCCTCTTTGCTGAGTGGTTACAAACTCAGATTTGCCTTGTCCTGCTTGCACTTTGTTCAGATGTTTTTCAGTATATCACACTTTGCACTGTCCCTGGCCTTCAGCTTGCTCATCCTTTTCTCCCCCACTTGTTGGGCCACAGAGGACCGTGGATTCTCTGAGTTTCTTATGCTGGAGGGGGACTGCTTGGGGAAGCAAGTACACATGGCGTGATCCACATGTAACTCTCTTTGATTCTGACAGTCCCTTGGTGGAGGGCATGGGGGGATAGGAGAGACATTCTTGACACAGAATGCCAGCCTGGTCCATTTTCAGTGTACGTGTGAGCTAGTGTGCCTACAAGGACTAAAATACCTAACAGAACCAGCACTGGGCTGATACGTAAAAAGAGCTGAAATCAGAAAGGTCTATCCCCAAAGGACACACTTACCTTTGGCAGAGTCACAGTTGAGTGGTATTCCAAAAGAGAAGAAGGAGTGTGTATTCACTAGTGTTACTGAACCCCAACAAGTGCGTGGGGTTTGACTGAACATGTGAAAAACTAAGTCCCTGCTCCACTGTACGTGTTAGAGATGGACAAACCAGCAAAGGTAACAAAAGAAAAAGTCAGGAGGCAAGAGGGGAGGGTAGAAGAGAAAAGGCCACAATTATATCAGGCAGTCAGTCCTTCCAATGTCCCTCACCATGCCCAAGGAACCAGCCTGTATAGGCCGGGCTCTGTGAGGTCTCTGCCCTGCAGGCTCTATCATGTGGGTAAGGCCCTGATGTAACATCCCTCTCTAGTGTCATGGATAATTCATCTCCCCCTCTTCTGAATAGTCTTGTCTGGTATGTCCTCTGAACGATGAACAGAAACACTCTTGTAATCACCCAACTAGTGCTATTCAAAGGCCTGTCTTGCCATTCTGTATCACCGGTTACAGTTTTCACGTAACATTTTAATTCAGATACTAGCCCCCTTCCTGCTGCTGGAGCAGACAGCATGAGTCAAGTACAGTTCCCTTGATGAGGTCCCTCCCTTCTGACTAAAATGTCATTCAGCCTCAAAACAAGGTATATCATGGAGCCGTCAGAGGAGATCCCACCATTCAAGAAGCCACTGGAGAAAATCAGCTACGTTGTGGACTGTCTGTCACAGCTGTCCCAAACCTTGCCAAAGCCCAAATTTACCGTAAGAGGTAATCTGGGTAACAGTCTCCATGCAGTCATTTTAAGTATGGAGCCACTACCAACCTGTCTTCCAGTACAGCTGGAGTCAACATAATCTCAATAAACCAGGAATCCATGATGGTAGCACAGCTCTGTTTCAGTTGTCAACATCTGTAACTAAGGAGCAGTTATAGGCTCTAAACTTGCCAATAACTGGACAGCAAAGGAGCATTTGGCTGGTTTTTGCCATTTATCATCAGCATCTCAACTTCCCAAACCATTATGCAACCCAACCCAGTAAACATCCCTGCATGTCTCTGGGATTACAAACCAGTATTATATTTAAAAGGGGCAACTGGCCAATGAGCAAATCACAGAAATGTAGAACTGGGCGGGCCCTCAATAGATCATCTAGTCCAGTCTCCTGCACAGAGGCAGAACTAAGCATTATTTAGAGCAATCCTGACCAATGCTTGTCTAACCTGCTCTTAAAAGCCTCCAGTGACAGAGATCCCACAGCCTCCCCAAGGCAATTTGCGCCACTGCTCAGCTATGTTTACAATTAGAAAGTTTTTTCTAAAGTCTAACTGAAATGCCCTTTGCTGCAATTTAAGCCCATTATTTCTCTTCCTGTCCTCAGTGGCTAAGGGGAACAATTTATCACCATCTTCTCTGTAACAATCTGTTTGTGCTTGAAGACTTTTACCATGCCCCCCTCCCCCTTAGTCTTCTCTTCTCCAGACTAAACAATCTTTCTTTGTAGGTTATATTTTCTAGACCTCTAATCATTTTTATTCTGCTCCTTTGAACTTTCTCCAATTTGTCCACAGGAATGTGGTGCCCAGAACTGGACACAGGACTTTAATCGTGGCCTTAGCAGCACTGAGGTTGCTTTTGTTGCAACAATATTCCATTGCAGACGCATACTTGGTTTATGAGCTCAGACATTGTAATGGTACCACGGTTCTTTCAATGCCATTCTTGGGGGTTATAGAAAATTGAGGCAGGAACATTTCCAGAGCATAACCACTACCTCTAGCTCCTTAATTATAACCATGACAGACTTGTTAGAAGTGATGTCACTTTTAATAACTGCTCCCTGAGAAAGACATTCTGCCTTCAGGATCAAATTAGGGTCACTCTAATGCAGCTGTGTTCTGTGGGGGATGTTGATACACATGTTGGGGGCAACCGAGTTACACAGCAAGCAGATGGGGAGCACTGTGAGTGGAGGGTCCCTGGATGGAGCATGTCTGGATGGGACAGAGCCCTGGCCATGGCAGTGCTTAGTTCTGCACTGGCTACACTGTTGACCAGTCTTAGCAATCAGTCCCTCTAGTGCCAGCGCACATATTATGCCTTTGAAAGCCATCGTGCCGTCAGGTGTCATAGATATGCTCCACCCCCAGGCCTCAAGAGAAGAACTGAACCCTCAGAGAATAATTATCCCCAGCCCAGTTGACGTTGATGGCAAGATTGGGATTCAAATAGAGTGACTCTAGGACAAGAATTAATGAGAGAGAATCAGTGCACAATGTGACTTCACCCCTCCTTCCCTCGACCCCAGTATCTCTCTCTCCCTCCCCACTTCGTATCTATATTGAGTAAGTGCCTTCCAAAAAGGAAAAACTGAGTGGGAGTTTGAATTGTTTCAAAGCCATGGAGTGATGCTAGCGAACTGCTTTGAGTCAGAGCTGGGAAACTGCGGAGGGAGCCTGGCAAGGCTAGAGCCAAGATAGCCCAGAGAATTGACCCCAGGGGACACTGAGCCCACAGAAGGGCATGAGCCGGCTAGGGGGCGGGTTCTCATTGAAACACAACCAATTCTCACCAAGTCAGCATCCAGCCAGTTAAGTCTGAGTCTGAGCCAAAGCACAGGTTGCTGAGGTTGAAGGTTTAAATGAGACAGATTCCCATCCCCCGCCTCTGTGGGCAGCAGAGTGGTCGTACATAGAATCATGAATAGTATCCCTCCAGCTTAACGATGTTGCAGGCCCCCATGAACAAAGCGCAGAGGCTAATTATGGGGGAAAGCCTCCTTATGGAAAAGTCCTATAGCATCTCAGAGGTGAAACTAATAGTGTTCTGTAGAAGTTATTCTAAACAGCTGAAGATTTAACAGATGAGAGTCTTTCCGCAGGTTTGGGGGTGCTTTGAAAGCATCCTTTACAATAACGACTATTCTCCACTGAATCCTATGAGATGGTCCCAAATAAACCCTACAAAGAGGTTCTAATTTTCTTTTAAATTATAGAGGACAGTTCCTCTCAGGGATTGTTCTCAGATCAGCTTGGAGTTGCCACTGACGGACAGTAGTTGGTGAGTGTTGACATGAATGTTTCCTTCTGTGGATGTTCTTTCATGCTTACCATCCCAAGGTCTGTGTTTCCACAGTTTGCAAATGTGAATTTTTAAAAAAATGTTGCTTGTGGGCTGATCCAGTAAAGCTCCTGGCCATCTTCAGGCCATTTTACAAATGGGGTAGACATTCCTGAGTCCATAAATCCCTAAAAAACCCCAAAGCAAAGATACACTGGTGAAATAATTGTCAATATGCAGACCACAAAAGCAGGGTCCTTCCCGGGACCAGAATGTACTCCAGCAATGGTCAACCTAGGCTGGTGAGTGGACCACAGGAGTAGTCTTCTTTCATGTCAGTGGGCTGCAAGATTGTCATGACCAAGACTGTCTCCTGGGACAGGGCAGTGTTGCGAAATGCACTGGCATGCCTAGAATTTGCAGGCGGTGGGGTTTGAACCATAGCAGCACTTGGACTGGATGCAGAGGTGCACAGCTTTCATGGTCAATGCTGGGTGCAGTCAGCAGGTACTTCACTTCACATGCCCTGGTTGGACATGTGTGTCACTGGAGTAATACCAGTAGGGAAAAAAAACCCAACCTGGACGGAAATCAACTGGATCTGGCAGTCCTGCACATGGCCAACAGGAAGCAAAGTGGCTCGCGGAACACACATAGCATCCCAATGGGCTGCTTGTGGCCTACAGGCAGTAGGTTGCCCACCACGGATGTACCAGGTATTTCAGATAACATAGTGGGCTCTCTTTTGCCCTTCTTTATGCAGGTGTAAGGATGGTCCAGTGGTCAAGGTGAGAGTGTTGGATTTAGGAGCTATGGAGTCAATTCTCTGCTCTTCCACAGCCTTCCTGTGTGGCTGTGGGCAAGTCACTTAGGCCACATTTTTCAAACTGGCTAGTGATTTTGGGGCCCACGCTGAAAACACCTTTAAAACGGGTTGATTTTAGAATGTAGGTGCTCAGAAGAGTCTACCTTTAGGGTGCCTCAAATACCAAATCACTGGTCACCTTCAGAAATCTTGGCATTAGTCTCTTTTGGCCTCAGTTTTCCATATGTAAACTGGGGATAACAGCACTGCCCTGATTCCCGCTGGGCTGGGAGGATCTACACCCTAGAGATGGGTGTTCAGATGAGTACATAAGATAGATAAGGTCTGTGGCTTCTGAGCTGGGGAATGAAGCATCCATCTGAAGGAAGAAGCATTCAGTTTTTCTGGTTTATAAGTTTAAAAAATATGAGTTTTGAACCTGAAGCTGCAGCTCAAAGTCATTCCCAAGCAGTGCCTCAACAAAGACCCAGCACATTATGCACTGAATTCCCAGAAATAAATAGGTTTGATAGATACACTTTCTTTACATGCACAAGCTGTAAACATCAAATATTTATGCTGTTAGGGAGATGCGACAGGAGTAAAAAATGGCAGGTGTTTGAATGACAGTCTAATATTCGAAGCTCAAGTAATCATCAAATGCACAGTACAAATGGCTGGCGGGAGGTGGGGATAGGGGGGTGGAAACAGAAACCAAATAGCATTTTTGCAGGGAAAAGTAGCAGCCAACTCTCCTCACAGACCTCAACCTGGTTTAAAGATTGGCTGTGCAGCTGTAAAAACTATTGATGAACTGTAAACATGAGAAGCTCGCCCTGATCGTGGCCTGTCAAAGCCATTACGTTGAAAGTGCTCTGAGCTCCTTTCTCGCTTGACTCACCAACTCTTGAGCAAATGTGTTTATTTGTAAAGATCCTCATTTCAAGAAACACTGACCTTTTTTAATGCCTCGTGCAATAAGCTCTGGAATTCTAAATGCCTTTTGGCAACTGTTTAGTCCTGCTAAAGCTCCAACAGTGTGATTTCCATGGCAATTTACATATATTTATCCTTGATACTCCACATTGTACTGCTTCTTCAAAAGAATGATTTACTTCTGCTGCACTCGTAATGGAATTCAGCATGTGTAGCGCTCGAATGAGATCAGACCATCAAAAGAGGGCATAGAGGGATTCGCTTTTGTGCACTCAGCAATTACATTAATGACAGTCCTCCACACCCTGGTATCTGCTGGTGCAGCATAGTGAATGGGGTCACACTTCCGATTCACACCACAGATTCCTAGGGGAATTATGGCAGGTTTGGGGCTACAGCTGTCTCATATGACTGCAGGCTGAGGGCTTGCAGCTCCCTGGGAAATGCATTGATCCCTCATGCATGGCATGATTACAAATAAAATCAACACCCACAGCAAGGAGGCTCAGCTGTGGAATTTGCTGTTCATTGATGACAGGGATAAACTACGCACAGTGCAGGTGAGGTAGGTCCATTTGTAGCCAGGGTTTTCAAGCTATTTCAAAACGTCCACTGCTATACTCTTCCATATGACTGTAAAAACTAACTTCCGCTAGGCAGCTGATGCTGGTGATTTACACTAGGTTCAGGGTCTCTGAGGCTTCATTCTCCAGAGACAGGTACAGTAAACTCTCATATCCAGCAGCCCTGGGACCGGGAGGTTGCCAGACAGTCAAATATTCTGGATAATAGAGAGGTGTACCTAGCAATGCATAACACTAAAGAAAAACAAGATTAGATATTAAGAAATTAGATTAGATATTAGATAGATTAGATTAGAAACAAGATTAGATATTAAGAAACAAACAAAAATGCATGCAGAGTACTGTATTTACCAACACCAGTAGTATTGTACACTGTCAGCTTCTACTGTATTCGCTTTCACTGTACTGCACTTATGGAAAACATAACTAAACTTTACACACGGTTAAAATGCCACTCACTTGAGACTTCTAGATGCTAGAGTGGCAGATATGAAAGCAGTTACTGTATTTCATATTTCAGAACGTTAAAGGAACACTAGGATCCCAGGCAAGGCATTTGGGGAGCGGGGAAATAAAGTGAGAGCCCTCACCCTGTCACGTTTATCTTGGGTATTTTGTCCTTGTTCATGCCGCAGTCATGGGCTAGCTGCAAATAATCCAGTCCTTGGTGATACCCAGAGCATTCTATGTTGTGCCCCCTGCACCCCCCACATCAGAGCTGCATGGAGCATGCCCCTCAGCACTCCAGCAGCACTTTAAAGGGCCCAGGGCTCTGGCCATCACCACTCCTGCGGTAGAAGTGGTTCTGGCTGGGGGCCCTGGGCCCTTTTGAATCAGCAGGTCCCCAGGGCAACTGTTCCCTTTGTACCCTCCCTCTTGCCCCCATCATCAGGTCTGATTATTTATACAGCTTGAGGCACAGAGTCTACTTTTGTCACTCCTTTTAATTCACTCTAAGCTAGAGTCACAAATTATGGGGCTAAAATGGGTCATTGTGGTCTTCTAATCTGGCCCCCTGCAGAGTACAGGCCAGGGAGTTCCTTCAATTAATTTGTTTGAACAAGAGCTGATGTTTTAGAAATCCTCATCTGTATCGTAAAGTTCGACTAGCTTGGTAATGGAGAGCCCATGACAGCCATCAGTAAGTTGGCCCAGTGGTTAATTACTCCCGGTTAAAATTGTGCACCTTGTTTCCAGTCTGAATGTGTCTGTCTTCAGCTTCCAGCCACTGGATCTCACTATATTTTGGTCTGCTGGACTGAGGACCCCTCTAATAGTAATATTGTTGCCCCCTTGCAGGATTACAGGCTTTGATCAAGTTGCCTTATAACCTTCTTTTTGTTAGGCTAAATAGATCACCCTCCTTGAATCCATTGCTATAAGATATGTTTCTTCCAGTCCTGTCACCATTCAAGAGGCTCTTCTCTGAGCTGTCTGCAGTTTGTCAACATCCATCCTGAAATGACAGGCAGCAGAACTGGATGCAGAATTCCTGTAGTGGTCACAACAGAGCCAAATCCAGAGGTTATGTGACCTCTCTGTTCCTACTCAAAAATCCTTTATTTATTTGTGCATCCAAGGACTGTGTTATCCTGGTGGGCCACAACATCCCACTAGCATCCAGTTGTCTCTCTTATTTTTTTCCATCCATGTGCAGAATAAATGTTGTTATGTGCACCAAGGTATGTAAGGATGTGCACTACATATAGAAATATGCTGCTGGCTGCAGGTGCTCTGCTAATCAGCTGAGTGGCAACTGAAGCTCTCCTGGGCAGCCGTCCAAGCACTCAGTTTACAGGGAACACTGCTGGCATCCCATGTTCATCTGCCATGTCTACCATTCTTTTTCAGAGACCTTGATTCCTTGGGCAGAGTCCCCCATCCTTGAAGCATAGCCTGAATTCTGTGTTCCCAAGTGTATGACTTTACATTTGACTAGACTGACACTCGTCTTGTTTACTTACCTCTAGAGTACCAGGCAATCCAGGTTTCTCCGTATTAGTGACCTGGCCTCTTCTCTAGCTGACACTCCTCCAAACACTGTATTGCCTGAAAAATTATGAATGATTTTGTCTTCTTCCAGGTCATTTTAAATAGCAGAGGCCAAGAACCCATCTCCCATCTGCTCAGTAACGAGTCTACATTTATAGTTCTATATTTAGCCAGTTGTAACTGGTGCCCTGTTGAATTTGTATCATTCAATGTATTCTTCAAAATGTCATGAGAAAAACAATCTGGTGCTTTGATAATATCTATTTTCTGTAAACCTATTATAATTGTCATATAATAAAGAATTAAAAGAGAGTAATATAATTTATGAGTCCTGTATCAGCTGTTCCATTACTGATCCTGGGATTGATGTCAGGCTGTCAGGCGAAGAGTTACCTCTGTCCTCCCATTTACCGTTTTAAAATATTGGTTCATTCACTTCCTTCCAGTTCTGTAGAATGTCCCCAGTGTTCCAAGACTTGGCAAAGCTCAGTGTTAAGAGAGCTGGGTAAACTGCTCTGTGGACAGTTAAGTTCTCAGCGGCAAGATATGCAGAGCAGCTGATTTTAAAATGTCTGACTGGTCACTGCTGTTCAACAGGCTCCTTAATTAATGCTGGACTGGAAAGCATTTCATCACCATCAGATCTGAATCTATCTGGCTATTTCCCAGATACAGAACAGAAATATTTATTGAACACAGCTGCCTTCTTTGCATTATTATTGATAAGTCTGGCATTTCTGTCAGCGTAATGGACCAATGCCATGGCTAGAAATGCTTTTATTTCAAATACGCTTGTAAAGACTACTTGTTATCCTTAACTCTGCTGGACACATAATTCCTCCTTAGCTGCGTCTACACGTGCACGCTACTTCGAAGTAGCGGCACCAACTTCGAAATAGCGCCCGTCGCGTCTACACGCGTCGGGCGCTATTTCGAAGTTAACTTCGACGTTAGGCGGCGAGACGTCGAAGTCGCTAACCTCATGAGGGGATAGGAATAGCGCCCTACTTCGACGTTCAACGTCGAAGTAGGGACCGTGTAGACGATCCGCGTCCCGCAACGTTGAAATTGCTGGGTCCTCCATGGTGGCCATCAGCTGGGGGGTTGAGAGATGCTCTCTCTCCAGCCTCTGCGGGGCTCTATGGTCACCGTGGGCAGCAGCCCTTAGCCCAGGGCTTCTGGCTGCTTCTGCGGCAGCTGGGGATCTATGCTGCAGGCACAGGGTCTGCAACCAGTTGTCAGCTCTGTGTATCTTGTGTTGTTTAGTGCAACTGTGTCTGGGAGGGGCCCTTTAAGGGAGCGGCTGGCTGTTGAGTCCGCCCTGTGACCCTGTCTGCAGCTGTGCCTGGCATCCCTATTTCGATGTGTGCTACTTTGGCGTGTAGACGTTCCCTTGCTGCGCCTATTTCGATGTTGGGCTGAGCAACGTCGAAGTTGAACATCGACGTTGCCGGCCCTGGAGGACGTGTAGATGTTATTCATCGAAATAGACTATTTCGATGTTGGCTGCACGTGTAGACGTAGCCCTTAAAAACAATGAGAAGACCTGTGGCACCTTAACAACTAACCCATTTATTTGGGCATCAGCTTTTGTGGCTGGAGTCCCTTTCGTCAGATGCATCTGACAAAGTGGGGTTTTCCCCACAAAAGCTTCTGCCCAAATAAAGCTGTTAGTCTTTACATGGCAGGAGGGATTTCAGGATACTGTCATATCCTGAAATTGCTGCCCCGCATCCATGCATCCATCCATCCATCATTTCATAATATTTTTCGAAATAATGGGCATGCTATTTCAACATCCCGGTACACTCATCACATGACAAGTAAGGGATGCCTTGAACCAGCACTTTATTTCACCATGTGGCACTGCTCAGACAGTGCCACAAGCCAGAAGAGCCTATTTTGAGTTCAGGCTGTCGCGCAGATGTAGCCCAAGGTGCCACAGGGCTCCTTGTTGTTTTTGCTGCTACAGACTAACACAGTGACCCCTCTGATAGATTTTTTTCTTGTGTCCCTTTGCTTCCCAGATCATATTTTTGCAGTTCCTAGGTTTGATTTCTATGCATTGCCATCACCTTTCCCTTTCACCATCTGTCAGAAAGAGCGCTAGACAGACATAGTCATTTTTTGGCTGCTTGTAGTTCCCCTTTGAGCCAGGTTGTGTTTTTAAACAGTGTGGCCATCTACCTGAGTTGTGTGATTGTGGCTTTTGGTAGTGTAATCCTTCTGCCAGGTGAAGCCTGCAGCAGCCAGGGCCAGGTTCAATATCTTCGCTTTCCTCTCCATCCATCCATCCAGCACAGAAGTGGCTCCAGCCCCCACCCAGTGCCCTGGGAAATTCACACACCACCCCATGGCACCTGACAGGCGAGACTTCCCCGCTCGCAACCAGAGAGTCTGAGCATCGCAAAGAAATTTAATACAAGGGAGGAAGTAACTTGGCATCCATATGGGAAAACCCCACAGACAGAGTTCACAAACATAAACCATGAGTAGGTTGGCTGCCAGGGGACAAGGGGGCAGTTGCACAGGGACCCAACATTTCCAAGGGGCCTAGGCCTCTGGTCACTGCCTCTGCTACTTCGGCTGTGGTGGCAGTGTCAGCTCCAGGCCCCTTGGAACTGCTGGGGCAGTACCATTCCACGGTGCTTTGAAGGGATGGGGTGTGGGGGCACTGCTGTGGTCTGGGTGGTGCTAAGGCTGACTGCCCTAAGCCCTGCACCTTCTGCCCTGGGCCCTACCTTTTCTGGGAGCATAGAGCTGGACCCCCTCCCGCCTTGCCTCAGGGCCCATGCTAGCTATTGGCTCTGCTGACCATGACCAAAAGTCCCATTACAAGTAGGTTGGGCAGTGTCCTTTTCCTCTCAGGTTCTTAAGTCCAGCAACCAAAAAGTCCTTTCACAAGTCTGACCCTTTTCTACGCCCCACTCACAGTTGCTGCCCTTGATCAGTGCAGATGCAGGGTTCAGAATTGCTTCCACAGAGTTCACCTCCCAGCCTGGGTTCCTCACTCTGCTGGTCACTTGCCATCCGTCTGCTCGCTGCTGCCGTCCAGCTGCTCATTACACCTCTCTGCCACTGCCCTGCTGGCCACTCATTATGCTGCTGCCGCCTGCTGGCTGTCAGTCACCATCTGCTGCCATCCATCTCTTGGCTGTGACTTCTGGCTCTCCACTGATTTCAACTTTTAGCAAGCAGGATAGAAGAAACACAACTCAACATCAGAATGAAGCTCTTAATGGCTCCTGTTTAGCTCTGGTCTTTGAAGGGGCACGGGGCCGGAATCAAACAGGCCCCTACAAGGGAGGGTCTGTGGCCTTCTGATCAGAATAACCTTCCTTTATATCCTCTCCTCTCCTCTCCTCTCCTCTCACACAGGGCTGAAAGTTGAGCCCCTCCTGAGCAATGTTCTTTTGGCTAATGGTGATCCTTTCCTTTACAACAATCTAGTACTTTCATAGAATCATAGAATACTAGGACTGGAAGAGACCTCGAGAGGCCATCGAGTCCAGCCCCCGGCCCTAATGGCAGGACCAAGTACTGTCTAAACCATCCCTGGTAGACATCTATCTAACCTGTTCTTAAATATCTCCAGCAATGGAGAGTCCACAACCTCCCTTGGCAATTTATTCCACTGTTTGACCACCCTGACAGTTAGGAACTTTCCAACCTAAACCTCCCTTGCTGCAGTTTAAGTCCATTGTCTCTTGTTCTATCCTCAAAGGCCAAAAAGAACAAGTTTTCTCCCTCCTCCTACTTTTCTATATTCCCTTCAAATTACACACACTGGTGACCATATTTGAGATCTCTCTGCAGTTCATATAAACAAAGCTGGGGATGGATCACAAATTTAGTTGATTGCAATGAGCAAAATACCGCTCCAGCTGCTGAAAATGGGACAAATCTAAGCAAAGCCAGAGCAAACGGTATTTACATATATCAGAGAGGTGGCCATGTTAGTCTGTATCTTCAGGAACAACAGGAAGTCCTCTGGCACCTTATAGACTAACAGATATTTTGGAGCATAAGCTTTCATGGACAAAGACCCGCTTCAGCAGATGCATGAGACATTTGCATAGAGACAGCCGGGGTCTCTCCCCCATTCCAGCTGACTGTGAGGGAAGCATTCCTTCAGATCCTGCTTAAATCAGCATTGAGAGAAATGTTCTTAAAGGGTTCCCAATCATCTTTCAGATTAGCCTGTGAAAATTCCTTCTCCCAACTGATCTGTCTTGTAAAGTCTTCAGCATTGTGAAACTGACCTGTTTGAAGCCCCATGTAGAGAGATTACGGGTCTGCACATAACAAGTTTAATCAAGTCATAATCCCTTGCATGGAAGCTTCCAATAATTTAGCTCTGTGGCAGTGAGGAGGAGTATAGAATTCTCCTGTGTTGGCTGCAAGATTTTAGTGTTAGGAATTTGTCACCCATTCCAGGGACTTTTAGTACTGGCAGTGTGAGATGTCCAGTGAGTATCGCTCAGACTGAAGTCTCCCTCAGGCATGTGGCTTTCGTCCCTACACTTTAGGGAAGTGCCCACAGAGCTGGTAATCCTGTTCCTTACTGTGATTTGGTGGGTCTCTAGCAGATAATACTCCACCTGATGCTTTCGCTGTTCAGACCCTGAGCCATAAGCCTCCAAGGACCTTTTGCTTCCAGATCAGCACTGCTTCAGAAACAAAACAAATCAGCAGCCAATGAGCACTTTAAAGTTGAACAAAATAATTTATGAGGTGATGAGCTTTCATGGGGCAGACCCATTTCTTCAGATTTGCTTAACTGAGCATTTCCAACACAGTAAACCCTCCATATAACAGACTAATGGGGGGAAGGTTGTCTGCTAATACCGAAAATCCTTTATATGCAAGGGTTTACTTGCTCACCCACCCCTGCTAGGCTTCTCCAGCCCCAGCCCCAGCCCCAGCCTCAGCCTCAGCCTCAGCCCCAACCTTCCCCACCTGCTTAAAAAAAAGCCCCTGCCACTCACCAGAGGAGCTGCTGAACCCCACCATACCACTGGAGGTGCCCTACCACGCAGATGCAGCTGCCCCACTGCACACAGCTGGAGGTGCCCAGCCGCACTGCTGCAGGTGCCTTGCTGTGGGAACAGAGCTGCCTCGTCTCACATGGCTAAAGGCACGCCGTCGCGCTCAGCTGGAGGGGCCACCGCACAGCCTGGGGGAGCTGCCACCGGAGCCCCCACATATACATTGCAGCTCCAGCAGAGTCCTAGAGCTTTTTTTTCAGTGGGGGAAGATTTCACCGACCCCAGTGGACTTTGGGAACAATGGGGGGACATCTGGTGTAGGTGGTAAAGTGTCACTGCAGCCAGCTGGGCTACATCCTTGTGACAAAGAAGGGGGAACAGAGGGAAAAGCGAAGTTTTGACATTGCGACAATTGCAGTCTACATCATAAGGAAGCTGTTAAGGGATGAGGGTTTGGGCTTCCGGCTAGTCTTGGTGCAGAGTCTAAATTTCAAGCTTACATTTTTTAAAAAGCGTGTTTTTGTAGTAAACAAAACCCTTTCTACCAGCACAGAGTCTTTGAACTACTGGCATAGCTGCCTTGCTGAGCCTGTGACCAGTGACTGAATGGAGAGTGCTAATACATGGGCTCTCGTAGTGAAAGGGGGGGCACTCTGAGGCCTCCTAAGGACCAGTTTGACTGTAGCTTTGTCACTTCTGATTGTCAGGCTAGAAAACTCCCAGCTGCGGAGTTTGTCCAGCACTCTGGGACATGTGCGTCATCTCTCAGGGTCTCTTTTGCTAGAAGGAACATGCTATAACAAACGCTGCAGCTGAGGAAGTGCTGTCCAGTCACTGGGAATTGGGTCACCAATCAGGGGCAAATAACAAGGCAGTTTCCTACTCCTGTGCAGTTTGTAAACTCCAACCTGCCTGGTGGAACTGGGTAACTGAGCCTCTTTTGGGAGGAGGATCCAGCCAGAAACGAAACCCAAACCACTTTCCCACTGAGGAGGTTCTGACTCAGAGGCCAGGCCACAAGGCTGGTAATCAAGGCACGAGTTCTCTTCCCAGCCCTCCCACTGGCTAGCTGCTTGACAATGGGCTTGACACATAAGCTGTAGTGTAGATATGCCTGGGTGTGAATAAGCCACCTCTCCCACCACGCAACATAAATGACACTGGCATAAGTGCAGGCATGGACAGAGCTTTGTCGGCGTTGCTGCTCGTGGAGGTGGTTTGATTATGCCGATGGGAGAGCAATTTCCCCAGAGGTGGTGCAGCTGAATCAAGGCAGCTCTGCTGTTGTAGTGCTGTGTGGGTCAACATGCCCTTAATCTCTATTTCCCTGTTTGCATAGTGGAGCTAATGACCCTCACCCACCTTTCTAAAGTGCTTTAGTGACGCAGTCGCAGGACATCACCCTGTTCGCCAGCTGGTTTGCAAGTCAGTCCCTGCAGGGGCTGGGAAGGGCACCAGGCCAGTGGCCTTGGAGCAGTCACTTCTCAGCGCGTGCTCAGCTCAGAAATGCGCAGCAGACCTGCAGAAGTTAGTGCTTCTGAGGGCAGAATTTAGACCCCCTCATGCAAACTTTCCAGATGTGGTGTTGCGTGTTTTGGTACACACCCGGCCAGCTTCAGCTCTGCCACTCTGCATGCCCAGAACAAATGGCCACTTGTGACAACATCGGCTCTGCTTTCTTCTCTGCCATCTGCAACCCTCATCAGTCACAGCTCTACATTCTGCTTGCTCCTCACAGCACGTTCCCCGTCAGACTCACTGTGCACCGATTGCTAAGTGCTCCTCCACCTTGTCACTGTGGTTTCAAACTGCAGCAGCAGCCAGACCTGCCATTAACCTGCCATCCCGAGGGACAACTTGAAGGGTTTCTTTCTTGGGCCAGACAGAGAAATACAGATCTGAACAAGAGGCATTAGCTATTGATTTGGGTACCACTTTTTTTTTTAAACTTCCTACAGCCAAGTATATTCAAATGGTTTTGGTTTTGTCTCCCTTCTGGCAGTTTTACATTGATGCAACTCCAGTAACTCCTCATTCTCACCAGAGTAAGACAGAGATGGGAACTGCAGCCAAAGCATCTGTTTTGTCCACAGCCTTTTCTCTGCTTAGATATCAAAGAGAACAGCACTTAGGCTGATCCACACTCCTGCTTACTGTTGTAAATCAGGAGTAGCTCCACTGATGTGAATAGGATTATATTAGTGTGGCATATGGGTGAAGGAAGAATCAGACCTTGGGAGTCTTGGGTACCTTCTGACTTCATCCCTGTGTGACAGAGTCAGGCCAGATGGCAACAGGAGAATAGTAGAAGGGAAATATATTAGCCCCAGACTGAATAGCTCCCTGTTCCCAGGGTAAACTAACAGAGGCTAATCAAGAACTAGCAGGATCTTGCCAGAATCAATCAGAGCAGTCAATCCAATTAAAGAACCTGGAGCCAATTAGCAGGTTTCCAGAGCCTAGGGAGTCAAACTAATCAGAATACCTGGGACTAATTAAGAACTGGCTGAGACCGGTTAAAAATGGCTCCTCTGCTGGTGGCTCAGTTCACACAAGGAGCTGAGGAGAGAAGGTGCAGTGGAGGATCTGAGAGGAGCAAGTGCAAACAGGTGCCAGAGAGAAGAACCTGTGGGTAAGGAAGGTGCTGGGGAAGTGTCACACAGCTGTTTTTGGAGTTATTTGCAAGCAGCTGCTGTCACAGGGTCCCTGGGCTGGAACCCAGAGAAGAAGATGAGCCCAGGTTCTACCCACCATCCTCTCTCCCTTACTGCATGGGAACAGGACTGGTTCTGGTAAAGGCTTTGTCCTGCTGTGTACCACTTGCAGGGCAACAGAGACTATGGGATTTGGCTTCCCTGTGTCTCCCTGTGCTGGCTAATCCTGCGAGTAGCTCAACCAACAGCAAGCTAGTGTCCTAGACTCAAGGCAGTGCCTAAACTGAGGGCTGCTGTGAGCTTCTGAGACCAACAATCCACCTCAAGGTGGGCCCAGCAAAGCTAAGGAAGAGCTCTGTCACACGTGTTGAGTGCCACACTATTCTTGTGACAAAGACTAAAAGCATCAGCTACTTTTATGATTACTGTATAGGGACAGATTGTCACCTGGTGTCAATCAGGAGTAAGTCCAATGAAGTCAGAAAAGCTATGTCAATTTACACCAGCTGAGGATCTGGCCCTTGGAAATTTTATTCTAGGAATAATGGGTCAAAGTTGCATTTCTGGTGAATTGCCCTTTGGTCAATAATCAGGAATAATGGACCAAAGAAGGATTTGAGAACACTGAGGCAAACAAAAGCTGAAGATGTGAACATAGGTGTGCAAAGGTTCACCCTGGAAGTGTTTGTGCAGCTGTTCTAAAATTAATCTTTGGAAGGCTTTGAGGTGAAGGCACTGGCATTCAATCCCCAGGGATGAGACGCCTTGGATGATTTGGGCTAGTCCAGGGGTAAGCAACAAGTGGCCTACATGGTTCAGCAGAGTTAGCCTCTGGTGGACTGTCAGATGCGGTTCGTTGTGCTTGGACAATGGGAGCAATGGAGAAGCAGTAGCCTAGCCCAAGCCACTTCCCACAGCTCCCATTGGCTGGGAACAGCAATTCATGGCCAATGGAATCTGTGAGTAGTGGTACCTGTAGACAAGTAGATCAATAAAGTGTCTGCTGGCCTGCAGGGTCTGTGCCTGGAGAACCACCTCCAGCCCACAGGACTCTTATTACCCACCCCTGGGTTAGTCTCTTGGTTAGTGTGCCTCAGTGTACGCCTGTCCAGATGAGATAATGACCCTTCCTGCCGCCCTTTGTTTCTTTTGTGTGTTTAGACTATAAGTCCCTTGAGAAAGAGCCTGTCCCTGACCCTGTCTGCACAGGGTCTAGCATGGTAGCACCCAGAGTTTGGCCGGCACTCAAGCTGGTCAAAGATTTCCAAATTCTGAGTATTTAATTAAAATTTTCATCAACATTTTAATTGGAAAGAAACTTTTAAACTAAAATGTTTGTGGGTCTCAACCAATGATAAACCTTATTACAGTTTTTGAGACTTGAAACATTTCTTTGAAATTTCAAAAATATCAGTCAAAAAACCTTCAAAGAAATCCCACATACTTTTTTTATTCCACCTCCCCCAATCAGCTGTAGTGGAGACTGTCAAGTAATTATAGGCAGCCTAGGTAGTGACACCTCTAGTTAAGGTTGCCAGACATTTCCATTATAAGATCATGTCTGCAGTTGGTTCACTCTTGTCAAACTTAAATCTTTCAAGCTAAAACTTTTATTGCCAGCAGTTGGCATTGGGCCAATTTTTTTGGAAAAGTTTCAGTTAAAATGATTCAGACGATTCTGTGAATAAGATTAAAGAAAATATGTTGTTTAGCCCATGGTAAAAAAGACTCTCTTAGTTCTATTTTAGTGAGTTGTTGCAGCACCTCCATGCTTTGGAGAAAAGGCTTGAAACTTGGCAAGGGATCACTTCGTGTCAGGGATGTGCCTTTTGCCATCCCTCTGAAATATGCCTGAATTTTACCAAGTTATAGATAACAAAAAATATCTCCATTTACACAAGCTTAGTAGAAACATCCTAGTACTTGGCTTCTAAATTCTCTGAAGATTGTCTGCACTGAGCATGCTCCAGCCCCTGACTCGAATTCAGGGGGGCGAGAAACAGGGCCTGGCGGGGAAAGAGATGCAGGGTGATGAAGCCAGGCTAGGAGTCTGGGGGAAAGGGGATTAGGAACAGGAGCTGGGAAGGAGAACAGCAGCAGGAACAGAGGGGACAGCAAACGGGGGGAGGAGTTATCAGGGAGGGGATAGGCACAGGCACAAGGGAGGGGGGTGATAGGTGTAGGGGGAAAGGGAAGGGGTTACAACAGAAGCCGAAGAAAAAGGCCCAGCACCACCCAGCAGTTGGAACCGATGTGCACAATTCAGCTTCCAGAGCCAGTGAGACTGCGCTCCAGCGGCCAGCAGCCTCTCTCTGCAATGGCCCTGGGGTCTGCCCAGAGCACAGCCTGCCCTCTGCCCTGAGTGATCCCGGGGTCCCTTGGAAAGAATAGCGCATGAGCGTGTAACGAATGACTGTCTTAATGCCCGCGCCCATTGGGGCAAATGATGGCAGCAACGTGAAGTCTGGAGTGGCTGAGTTCACCGCCTTATAATTGGTGGGGGAGGGGTTCTGCAGTAACCCAGCTCCTTCCTCTTCCCTCAAGCAGTTTGTCTCGTTGGGTGGAAATACCAAGCAGTGGGGGAGGTGTCTCGTCACATCATTCACATCTAAGGAGGCAGCTGAAGGGAACTGGCTTGGGAAGAAGCATAGGCAGACAGACCCTAACCTACAGTGTGCATCACACACCAGTGAGTAAGAGGTGTGTAATGCTGCCTGCCCTGGCTCACCTGCGCGAGCACCGGCGGTGGACCAAACTGGTAGGAACCCATTGTGCACACCCCACGTTGGGTGGAAATTCTTCACCCAGCTGTCACCAGTGTTCCCTGGAAGCTGAGAGCTTGGGTGGCTGCCCAGGAGAGATTCAAATGTCACCCAGCTGATCAGCAGAGCACCCACAGCCACTCACAGTGAGCAGCGTGGGTTTCTATAGAAGGTGCGCATCCACCCGTGCCTTGGTGCACATAGCAAAATTTTTTCCACCCATGGACAGAAAAAATCAGAGGAAACATTGGCTGTCACCAGCCAATTATCAAGTGCAAACTTTTCCCACTCTGCATGTGCCAGAGTCATGGTCCCCTTGAGTGCTGCAGTCCAGCTCACCACCCACCTGAGTACATCCTCATGATAGTTGGTTCCTACACAGAGAATCACAGCAATATTCAGGCTCCTTCCACTCCCAGAGGGCCAGTCACTTATCCCAGGTCACTTGCACCTTAGCGAGCATAGCAAAGGCCACACTTGAAGCCACTTCCAAAATAAACTATCAAAAGAGTTATTCAATAAGAAAAGGAAATTAGTATTATTTGCAAGGTTAAAGCAAGTCAAGGTTAGTGCAAAAAGGAATAACACTTGCTTATCACAGAAGCTTCTATACATGCTTTAGAACAGGGTTTCCCAAACTTTATATAGGTGGGACTCGTTTTTGTTTGTTTTTTCAGTACCTTTTGTTGTATTCCAAAAATATAAACGCATATTAGAAAAATGAAAAATGAATAAATTTTCACTGTTTATTATTCATTCACAATAATAACAGGACATAGCGATGTTTTGTACATTTTCTAAGGACCAGTATTTTTTCCCAAGGACCCGTCCTAGGCCACAGACCACACTCTGGGAAACGTGGCTTTAGCTTTAACATAGGCAAAGCATCTGTGGGTCTCTTGCATATGTCTAGAAAAGCTGTGCCACCCCACAATCAAAGCTATATGGAGTTCCCAAGTTTCTGTCTGAGGGGTTTATCCCCTTCCTGTCCTATGCTCTGAGCTGCCAAATCAGCTGACCGGAGGAATGGACTTGCATGAATCGCTTTTATGGGCAGGGCAGGAAATGTGGAAGGGAGAGAAAGTGAAACAAACATCTTTTGTCTCCTGTAATGTCTGTCAATGGACCTTAACATGGAACATCTTCAGCAGATCAGCTGGTCACACTAATTAACATCTCTCCTAGCCAGTGATTTCCACAGGCAGTGCTCACAATACAATCGCTTAGATAGGCCCTTACAGTGTGGCAGGTGGTGGTTATAAGTGAAATTAATGCAGGCAGCAACTCACAAGCATTCAGTCACCCAAACACTAAATACATTCTTGCACCTCTTTTGACAACTCCCACACGCAGGTGGGCCAGACGGATTCCAGCCATGTAATTGTCAGTGTTCCATTGAGAAAGGGAAACTGGCATGAACGGGCACGGTGTCTGCCAGCATCACATGTTCAGAGCAATCTGCGCCTCTTTGCTGAGAATTTTTGTATGGAAATAAAGGCCCAAACTCCACAATAATTTATTCCCGATGGGTGAAATTCATGTGCTGGCATTCTGCCCAGTGGTGAATCGTACCCTGCAAAGCACTGACCATCTTTAACAAAGAACTAGAGGTGGGGCCAGATGGTGGTAAGCGCTTGCATTTGACTTATGGCTGATTGTTTTAAAAAATGCTGCTCTCTGTGCAGGGAAACAAATGAGAATTTAAAAAAGATTCACTGGAATGGCACTAATTTACAAGGACAAACTCAATCACTGAGCTAATTGATTTTAACAGTTTTGTTTACACTGACACTGCTCACAAATTTCTCTGCCATACAGAATGTCTTAAATAAAAATTCTTATTTGTTTATTGTCTAAAGATAACATCCGACAAGGTGGCCACAGCAATTCCAGCTTTTCTTGGCCTTGATGCGAAACCACAGAAGTCAATGGTTCCTGTGATTTCAGTGGCCTCTGGAGGAAACCCCTGGACACCAAAGGGATAATGTGACCCTTCCAACTTGTCCTGGCCTACCATGAGGGACTGAATTTAGTGCCTCGGGCTTTCTGGAAAGGGTCTTTCAAAGGCATATTGAGTGGTAGTGGTGATAGTTAAGTTCTTTTTATCCTTGCATTTTAATTTGACTTTATATTATGAAATAACTGTGGGTGAAAAACAAATGGGGAGGTGATGAGCTGTACATTTCAGCTGCTTCCTCTCTTAGCAGCTTTGCAGTCAGGCTACAAGTTTCATCTCTTAGCACCACTTAGTTACTGATAAAAAGACATAGCGTGATCATTCTCTGATGTGATTACGCTCACAGGGATCACACCAGTGCCAGTTCCTTCCATGATGAGTTCTCTCACCTGTTACAGGTTCCCCTTCCTCCTTCATGTTGAAGTCAGTGTCATTACGCAGGAAAGAGGTTGGCCCAAACGCTGTGTGCTCTGGTTATCCATCCGCTACATGGAATGCTGCCCAATCTGTAGATTATGTTCTAATTATATTGATTACTGTAGAATTCACTTTGAGGCATGACAGGTTCTTGTCCCAAGATCAGGCCCAGTATCTCTCAAGGCTGCAGAGCTCTAACCACAAGAATGCCATGGCAACAAATGGATGTATATGAATGTAAACTGACACTTGACATACTACCCTATAGGAGAAAAACAACCCAGCATTAGTAGGATTGGGAAATACAATTAGGCTACGTCTACACTTACGAAAAACTTTGAAATGGCCATGCTAATGGCCAAATTGAGAAATATGAATGAGGTGCTGAAATGAATATTCAGCAGCTCATTAGCATGCCACCGGCCGCAGCACTTTGAAAGTGCCGCGTTTCGCTCACCCGTGGCTCGTCCACACAGGGGTCCTTTTCGAAAAGACCCTGCCAACTTCAAAATCCCCTTATTCCTAACAGCTATTATTCATTTCAGCGACTCGTTAGTGTTCTTCAGTGTGGCCATTAGCATGGCCATTTCAAAGTTTTTTTAAGTGTAGACATGGCCTTAAAGAAGAGTGGCAACAGCATAACGAGAAGGGCTTTTCGACGTACACTCAGGCCTGCTTTCTGCTCTTTGCTGCCCCAAAGGCAAAAATCTGTGTACAAACCCAAGGCCAAAACAATCAAGACAATTAGACAAAGCACTTGAATTACCAGGGAGTCTCCAGGCAAGTTCAGCAATAGGGGTTCACCTTGCCTTACCTCACTGTAAAACTAAGGCACTTGTTTTCACTGTGCTGTTAAAGTGGGACAGCTCACACACTAGACAGCAACAAAAACTTGCCGACGAGGAAAGATTAAACGAACTGGGAATGTTTAATCTTGAGAAAGGAACACAGAGAAGGCCTGATGGTCTTCAACTGCATTAAGAGCCATTAGAAAGAGCATGTGAGTAATTGTTGGCCATGTATACTCAAGGCAGGACAAGACGTAAAGACCTTAATCTGCAGCAAGAGATGTTTGGTTAGATAGTGGGGAAAAATTTCTACCAATAAGGATAATTAAGCTCTGGAACAGGCTTCCAAGGAAGATTAAGCAATCCTCACTATTGGATAGTAGCAGAGAGATAGCTGTGTTAGTCTATATTCTATCAAAACGAAAAAGCAGTCCAGTAGCACTTTAGAGACTAACAAAATAATTTACTAGGTGATGAGCTTCCATGGGACAGACCCACTTCTTCAGACCACAGCCATACCAGAACTGACTCAATATTTCATTATTATTATTATTATTATTATTATTATTATTATTATTGGAGGCCTTTAAGAACAGGGTGAACAAAGCCTGTCAGGGAGGTACTAGGTTTCTTTGGTTCTGCCAGAACACAGGGGCCTGGATTTGACATCTCAGGGTCCCTTCCAGCCTTGCATGTGTGATTCCATGCCTGACTTCACTGACAGGGAGCCCATGTACCAAACACTTGTGGGCTGGACTTTCTTATCATCTGAAATAAATACCCATGAAAATCCCATTTGCAAGAACAATTCACTCCCCTTCCCTGCTCCATTCAACAGATGCTAAAAATTCGGATGGGGGCGGATCGGGATCATAGAAAGCAGCACCAATTGATTCCCTGATTCCTTTTATAATGAAAGACATAAGTCGAAAGCCTTGAACAGGCAGGAGTCCTGGAAACTACCCATCATTGTCAAACTCTTCTGGGGCCTCTTTCTTAGTCAGAGTTGTTTTTTGCTTTTCTAAACTACCTTGTGTAGGTTGTAATTATCCCACGGATTCCAGAATGGGGGAAGATGAGTCACTGCTGAAGGGTGGATTTTTTGAGACATGGTAAGGGAGGACCGCTTTTCCCTGACACATGCTGTAAACTAGTGCTGGCACCCTAGAGTTTAGAAGTGGCAAAAGGCGGTTGGATTCGCCAGGGCATCCCCAGCCAAGGTGAATTGCCTGGATCTCGCCTGGCTTTTGCTTAGCTTAGCCCTGACTGTCTCCTGCAGAGTGAGGGTGGGGGCCTCCCATCAGTTGTTTAATTGAGCTGTATTGTAAGGACTGTTTTCTAGTCCAGACTTACTATGATTGGCTCCATTCCTGAGTCACCCAAACCAATCCCCTCCCTGCAAGGTGCAGCTAGCTTATCCGAATGGGCTGCACAGCATGACAGCCAAGGGCAGTAGCACTGGTGACACAATGGACTAGCACAAGCAAATGCTGGGCAAGCTGCCCCCAGATGGCATAGGTCCACTAAAGGGCTTGCCAGGGTCAGAGTGAGCAGCAGCGTTCACTGCAAGCTGAGTGCTTGGGCGGCCACCCAGGAGAGATTCAGGTGCCTCCTGGCTGATGGGAAGAATGCCTGCAAGTGGCAGGCTGTTTCTAAGGTGGTGCACATCTGCACATGTCTCTGTACACACAACAAATTTTATTCTGCCATTGGAAGGAAAAAATTAGAGGGACCACTGCTGAGCAGACATGCCGATCGGGGGCGGAAGGAGCACAAAGGGAGCAAATGCCCTGGGGCCCTTTAAATCACTGCCAGAGAACTGCACTGAGCCGCACTGGGTTGTGGGGGTTGGGCAGCCCAGCACTCTGGACTGTACTGAGGGCTGGATGGTCCCAGCCCCACCCCTCCTGTCTGAGCCCCTACACTAGGCCCCTCTCACTGCTTGCAGAGGGGCCTGCAGAAGATGAGAGTGAGGAGCCAACGGCAAGGAGCACAGGGTGCTCCAGGTTGATAGTTCTGATCTCCCGACAAAGGTCTGCGTCCCCGCTGTGACCACACGAGTGGGCTTCATCCCTGTCCTTGCTGTCTTGGGCTGTGGCAGGGAGAAATATGGGTTGATGGGGGGATAGAGAGAAAGTGTCAGCAAACGGGCTGGAGGACATCAAACAGGTGCTGTGTGGGATTGCAGTGCAAGCAATAGGGCCGCCATGCCAGGAGCTCAAGGGGATTCTTCTGCAGGCTTCAAGGCTTTATATTGCACTGCCTGTTTAACTCCTCCCTCCCTCCCACTAGGGCACTGCCACTTTTGCTGCTTCCCTCTCTGGGCTGGAGCACTCTGCAGCTGGTACAAAAACCTCCTAAAACTCGGTTTCGGAAAACATGGTATTTTTTTCCTCTAGGGAAAAAACAAGTCAAGACATGTTTCCTCCGCCCTCCCGGAGAAAGATGCCTAAACATAATAATCCAGTAGAAGAAAGCAGGGCCTGCTCTGCAGAGGAGGCGCACCTATTGACTTCAGCTGGAGTTGTAAATGCACAAGGAATCAAGCACTGCCATTCTTCTCCCTCTCACATGCATACTGCCAGTCTGCGCTTCCACTGTCTGCAGGGAGCCTTGCAAAGTGCTGAATTTTGCCGCTTAGGTAGTAAATGAACAAACACACGCTTAAAACATCATGATGCATCACGCCATGGACTTGCTTCATAATGTCTGACAAGTGTAGTGATTTAGCTCCGACTGTCTCTAGCGTGAAGAATGTGATGCATTATGTTTGGTACGAACACTGAAGTCCCCACTGCATCTGAGACCCGCTAGCCCTCTGCACTCAGAGTTTTACTGAGGAGCAGGGATAGAATAGATTAAAAGGACTGGATGGTGCAGTCAGATCTGTGCAGTCACAAGGGTCTGCCTGCACAGATCCATTTCCCAGGGCCTGGGTCAAAATAAGCGGGTGGGTGTAATTTTACAGCAGACACACAAACCTACTTCTGCCTCTTGGCTTTGCCCTCATTCCCTCTAATCCTCAGTGCTTTTGTGTGCTGCCTTTCTGACTGATGCTGCCACCGTTTATCTCATGCAGTGTCTCTCTCAGTGCCTGTGCCCAGAAGGGGCTGTGCTTCCAAAGACCAATGTTGATTTATGTATTTGGTGCCAGTCTTTGTTATTTTCCTGAAACAAAACTCCGTGCAAAAGCATGAGCATGTGCCTACGTGAAACCCCTTAGGCTCCAGACTCAATCATTGCACTGGCTGAACTGTGTGTGCGAGAGAGCGAAAGCCTGTCGGTTAGTGGGAACGAGTCAAGCTTTGCTGTCAGTCACACTGGTGCAATCTGGAGTAAAGTCATGCAGGTCAGCGGAGATGTTTTGGATTTATAGTGCCAAGTAGTCTTTGGCCTTGCGTGTGTGCATGTATGGTTTATCCAAAGGAGGAGAGCGAGCGCTGCTTCTTACAGATAGTAACAGGGAGGCCTGTGTTTTTTTAAACCATCTCACATGGCTTGTCTTAATTTAGCTGCTCCCCAGTGTAATTTATGCAAGCAGATGCATGTGTAATGCCGCAACAAGCCGTGCTCTGAAGCGTGCAAACAAGGGCAATTTCATCACAAGGACAGGCTGCATCAATGAGGGTCCTTGGCTGTAGGAAAGAGAGAGACATACAAAAGCCAGTCACATACCGGTCCTTCCCCAAAGCCTTTGCATGCTGTTTTGCCCTTGGCTGTAGCAGCTGCTCTGGCTGGACTGCTCATGGCCACGGGTGTGGGGCATTTGTAATACAGCCTCACTAGGCTGGGCCTGCATTTTTGTTAGCTGTTCATATGGCCTTCGAAGGGGACTGTCAATAACAAAGACTACGACAGGGGAGGCAAACAAGATGCTTGATTGTTTGAGATGAGGAAAGGAACAGGTGGTACCACTGCCTTTGTCTAGGTCTCACTGTAGGAGGGGAGTCCAGGCAGAGGAGAATATCTGGCTCACAGGAATGCAAATTGGCTACAGGGCAGAGCAGCTCCTATGTGTCTTTTCAGGCTAGAAAGAGGTGCCCCAGGAAGCTGTGTTACTTCTCTTCTCCAGATAATTGATACCAGTGACTTGGCAGGGGTTTGCCAGTCTAGGCAGCTTCCCCAGAATGTGCAGGGACAGGGCCTCATTCAGCTCCACCTAAACAGGGGACAAGCAGAAGGAAGTTGATGGGGTTGTAGTAGTCTAAGAGAGAGGAGGCTCAAACGCAGTGTCACAATTATATAGATCAGTGCATTAGATAGACAGAGACCACACTGGGGAATGAATCATGGCACCTTCCACGGAACGGCACTGCTTCCACTCCAGCTGGGATTTATAGGGGCTGACAGGGTGAGGATAGCTTGGTGCCACCCTTTCCATGTATATTTCTTGTCATATTTCCCCATATATCACCCTGTCAAGACTCTTAAACGTGGTGATTGTTTTTGTATTGCAGCCAGGGAATAGAATAAGGCTAAAAAGATGCAGCTAATCACGCAAAACTGTTCACCCCAAATGTGCCAGGGCCCCAGGTAACACGTATCTTAGAAAGGGAACAGAGTCATTATTTGCTTTCTGTGTCCCCAGGAATGATGTAGGGAAGGAGAGAGAGAAAGAAAAGAGCCAATATCTGAACATTTTGGCATTTAAATGTATATTAACAGAAATGGTGATGAATTCTATTCAGCGTACATTTTCAGACAACTAAAATAAAGCTTACAATGTCTCCTTCTTGTAGGGCTGGGATGGCAAGAAACCCTGAACATTAGCATAGTTATAAACCAAGGACCTAGCAGAGAGGTCAGCAACCCCCAGCATGGGTGTCAAGAGTGGCACATGAGCTGATTTTCATACACATGCCAGGGAGCTCAGCTCCCCCCACCTCCCCCATGCAGCTGGGAGCTTGCCCAAAGCCAGGCCACCTGTGGATTAACGAACGACCAGCTAATTCCACTAACCACCACCTAACCGGTAAAGCTCTGCATCTTAATTCATTTATTAATGAAGCTGTTGTCAGTAGGACTATTAGTGACTTTAAAAAGTATCACCAGCACTGGGACCGTACATAGCGGTCAAATGTCAGCGCTCTGCCTTGGAAAGGCTGCTAACCGCTGACCTAGCAAATAGCATAGCGGGCGGGGACTTGGAAGACTGTGCTTTATTTCTGGCGCAGCCACTGGTCTGCTAGGTGACCTTGGTGAGTCCCTTCAGTTCCCCCATCTGTATAATGGGGATGCTAAGCCTGACCTTCTCTGTAAAGTGCTTTGAGATCCCCTGATGAAAAGAGCTTGGCATTATTGTTGCTCTCCTCAACTAGCTCCAGTTTGGTGGGCTGCCCCAGGGTCTCAAGTTCAGCCCTTCCTGGAAGATATGTCCTCCTTCCAGCTGGGTCCTTCTGCCAACATGCAGGAGGATGGCAATTTTCTTCTCATTTAGGGACGATTTTGCTTTCATCTTTCCAACCCTGAGCCACAGTTTGGACTAAAAAAAGGCAGGGCCGCTCTGTATGGGTCAAAATTCAGGAATCAGGTACCTCGGAATCAAGAAATCAGCGGAAAAGCATGATATTTCTAAACCTGCACCTCTGCCATTCTCACTATTTGCCTTCTGATTTTTGACCCTGTGGGGTTTATGACCTCAAGCTTGTCTTCACTACGAGTGCTAAAAATATACTTTTCTTAACAGCAGTGAATAGTCTGGTGTTCCAGTAGCTAGTGCAGCATGAAAATTACTAAATACCACCAGCCTGGAAATGAAATCATAAAAGTTAGCAACCGTCTAATCGCTTTGCCTTCTCTGAGCTAGACACAATAGCAGCGTGTTCCTCTGACAAGAATAATTGCAAACCAACTGAAACAACCACAGCCGAAACCCTCCCAAAGCAAAGCACTGCACCGCAACATGCAGCACTGCTCCTGGGGAGAAGACGAGAGAGAGAACAAACCAAACAGGACAGATGTTGGCAATTGATGGTTTCATGTACAATGGGAAGATGCTCAGAGGTGATAGGTAGTGAGGAGGGTGGGGTAAGTATCCCAACATAGGGGGCTGGCAGAGGGGTTTTCCTGTTTAAAGTCAGGGAAATGCAGATTGCAATACATGAGGACGCCCATCCAGGTTAAAAACCATGCTCCAAGAGGGCACACCTGACCCGAGCAAGAAATTCTGTAGTAAGTGGGCAAATTTACTCTGTGGTCACTGGTGCCCACAAGATCGAATGGCTGTGCACAGTGGCGGCCAGTGAAAGGGTTCTTGGCAGAATCTGCCAATCTGAGCAAGATTCCTGCTAGTAAATGAGTGTATGGCTGGGGCTTGTCATCTACCTCCCTTTTGGATACTAGGGACCGACTCGCTGCTTTCCTCAGCTGGGTCAGGGAGATTGTAGGGTCTAGAGCACGTCCAGCCATTGAGAGACACGGCTCTCACTCACAAAGGACATATGCAACCACTGGATTAACACAGGTGACTGTTAATATAACAAGCTGGATCCAAAGCCCACTGCAGTCAGTAGAAAGTATTCTTTAATCTTTCCCAGGATGTACGTGGTCCTTGCATCAGGCGGCTGGGGCTGACAAAGATCCTGGACCCTGGGGGTGCCTCAGGACTCTGTCTTCCTCCCCATCTTCGCAGAAGGGCCACAGCCCAGTCAGTACAAGCTACATGCTCTCCCCAAGAAGGTACCTCAGCCTGCTCCCAGCCAAGATTTCAAAAGCACCTAACCATGGGGGATGAGCAACTCAAGAGCCATCAATGGGACCTGCCTCTTAGGAAGAGCTGAGCAGCTGGTTTTTATGGTGCCTTGAGGGGAGAACCCCAACCCCAGTCACCCACTCCCACAGCTCACTTCTGAAAATCTTAGTCAGAAGGTCCACCACAAGGGCGAGAGGGCAGCTCAGTCTCCAGGGCCTTGCTAGTGGATCTGCCAGCCAGTTCTGGGGCTGAGTGTAGTGCTAAAGGACACGAGCTGTTTTTGTTCCCTTTGCCTCTTGCTGGGAGGTTCCTTTAACCGTCCTCTCATCCACATACCAGCCAGCTCCTCCACACCTGCGGGGAGTTAATAGCAGGTTGAAAATGACCACGCCCAGTCAGAGCTCAGCAGAGGACCCAGGCAGGCCATGGGTGTGAGAGACAGTGACTGAGTGCTAACCCTGGTGCAGTTACGCTGTCTGAGATTTGGTACAAACGGACGGCAGAACATAATGCCACAGTGCACAGCCAAGCATTCTAGGGCAGCGCCATATTCCCAGACGATGCAGCATGACGGGGGAGCTGCGGAACTGAGATGAACACGCAGCTGGAGGCGGAAGAGCCGTCGGTGAACTGTCTCAGCTCCCCAGGTTGTGCATTTCACACCAGGCACTTCCTGCCATTTTCTGTTTATTGCTCTATCTGGCTGCTGAATTGTTGACATTTAACATGAGTTGGCTTCTAGGGGAATTCCTCTGGAGGCAGCAGAGCATAGTTCTGGCGGTGGAGCACTGTAAGATATTTCCTAGGTCCCTGGGTATCTAGGAAGCTATCTGCTCTCCCCCAGCTCTCAACAACTGCTCTCTCTCTCTCTCACACACATTCATGTCAGCATTGGCTCAAGGCATGAGGCAGCTGTTGAAGAAAGGTGGACACCTGCCGTTGGTTTTACCCATGGGTTGGGACTTGGTAGTCCATGGATTGTACCGGGGTCGGTGTGCAGTAAGAGCTGCTGGTACATTTTGAATAGTGCCAGCCCACCCTGAGGGGAATGCCCCTTTCGTGCTAGGTGCCCTGCCTTAGCTGTTAGCCACAGCACTGCTTCTTGTTTTGGAGCAAACGCAGGGTCCTGAATCACACATTTGACTCTCAGTGAGGGAGATGCCAGCCTCCAACCTAGAGGAAGGGCGAAGTCTGTAGAGATCGTGATCAGGATCACCAATATCCTTGTAATAGGTTTATTTCTCTCACACCTTTGTGGTTCACTGTTAGCTCCCTCCACCAGGCCCGCCTCATTTTCTCCAGCAGTGCCCCAAAGGGGATCTGGATTTTTCTGAGGGTGTTACTGTCCCAGTATGTTCAGCAGAAGGTTGAGGAGCCGAGCCAGCCAAGCGTGTGTCAATCACCTCAAACCAGAGATACTGGCTTTTTTGCTATCAATGACGCCAGAGGAGGAAAAAGACGTGTGTTCCCTCTTAATGGCCCGACAGAGGCTCCAAATGCCTAGGGGAAAGGCAAGCTTGTGGGAAAGCAGGCTGGGGCTTTGGCTTGTGGATTCTCCCATCGCCACAAGTATCAGAAGGATCGCCATATGAGTCTATAGCTGTGAAAACAATGAGAAGTCCTCTAGCACCTTAGAGACTAACTGATTTATTAGGGCATCAGCTTTCATGAGTAAAACCCACCTCATGAGGTGGACTGGAGTGGGACTACAAAGGCGGGTCAGAGAACTACTGCAAAAGCAAGAAGTTACATCCTTACAGAAACCTGTAGGGGAACCCTGAAAGCTCCCCGGACATGCAGGAAAGGGTTTAAAAGTAGCCATCCTTCTATAAAAGAACTTCCAAACTCACTTACTAAGGGAAGCAGCTGAACTAGATCTCATTTGCAAATGCAAATGATATAATAAGGATGCAATAAGGATCATAGTTGATTAACACTCGACAGAAGCAACTTCCCTCCATGGATATTTACTTCTCCCGATGAGCTACGTGGAATGGCCACAGTCCCCCTGAGCAATCACCCTCATGTATAATGGATAGGAACTTTGTCTTTCTTTCTTTTTTATTCAGTAATTTTCTTGCATCTCTAACTGCCTTGGTATTTCCACTTCCACCCACCTGATGAAGTGGGTTTTACCCACGGAAGCTTATGCCCCAATACATCTGTTAGTCTTTAAGGCACCACAAGACTCCTCATTGGTTTTATCTCCCCACATATTAGTGGCCTCAGGCTGGGCTGGCTGTGGCCATAGATCCCCTGTGGGTGCAAGAATTGCAGCAGAGCCCAAGCCTAGTCCAGTGCAATCCAGCAGTAAAATTCCTACTGGTTTCAACAAAGGCAGGAGCCAGTCACAGAGGGCACGTGGGGCAGGAGAACTGGGCAGTCACCGTGTGCGTGTGAGAGACAGTGACCGAGTGCTAACCCTGGTGCAGGCTCTCCCTGGCCCCCAGACCTTTTGCAATACAGACAAAATCTTCCCTAAGTAAAACACTATTGGCAGCTCACTCAGGAGAGGCGCTCTTCCCTCACTAGAGCGCAATGGGGCCACTGACCCAGCATCCCAGGGGAGCTGCAGGAGCTCTGAATGGCTTTCTCCTGGGAGCCAGGAGTCAGCAAGTAGGCCAGCAAGCCATGGCGCTGCTGAATGCACACAGCCATTTAGCACATTTGTCAAACAGCCCCCAGGGAGCCTTTTGCGGCAGCCAGTGGTAGATTAAGCTTATGCCGTGTGTTCTTTACAACCATCTGCACTAGGCTGGCAGCCTCTGCCAGAGTGTCTCTGCCCATTAGTTGGCATAGGTCCTGCTGGGGAAGGATTCAGTGGGTTCTGCTGACTCACTGATTCCAGCTGCACTACTCTGGCAATATTTGAAGAACATCCCACTGTGATTCAGCTCCACCAGTGCTAGCTGTGGTGGGAGCCCTAGTGGAGGCATGCTGCTGGCAGGGCTTTGAGCACGCTGTCATGGAGCCCTGCTCAGAGCCATTCGCCTAGCAACTTCCAAGGTAGAGAATGTGGATGGCTGAGCCAACAGTAGCAACCCTAGGGCTATTTTGGGAAGCTTTCCTGGTGTAGAAGGGGACAGTGAGGCAAGTGGTCCACTACCTCACCCAGATACAAAGGAAGTGGGAATGGCTGTCTTGGGAAAGAGGAGCGAGGGGGTGGGCTGAGCAGCCTTGGGGAGGAGCTCTCATTTGGATGATGCTTCAAGATGTTGCTTATGTGATCCAAACCTGGTCTGCTGTCCTGGATAGGAAATGCGCCTACAAAATACACCATGAATGCAAATTACAGACAGTGAAGCTCCAGACCACTCTGCTGTCAATCCTGCTCCAGCTTTCATGGAGTCCCCTCAGCCAGGATGCCCTGGAACAAAATATCGCTTGGACCAAGATTAAGAAAATCAGAGCCAATAGTTAAGCCCTGCTGCCGCAGCAGACGAACAAAGCAAGCCCTGGTGATCTCTGGAGTGAACCCACTGCCAGCCCCGGTCCACCAGAACTCCATCACACAAGCTGAGACTCTAGTGTATTGTGGGCTGTAGGCATTTCCCAGGATCTAGCCAGCACAGTATTGTGTGCTGTGCTCAGCTAAGTTACCTAATCAAAATTCACATGAAGAGGGAGAGAAGATTGCCAAGACCCACCCCAGAGAGGGCTAAGCAGAGGATGCATAATGACAGAAGTGTTCTGTCTTTGCTCAGTCCCTCCTGGCTAGTGTAGGAATTAAACCCAGTGCAATATGACTCAGCTGTATGGTGAGTGTGGCATCTCTGACATGTGCACCATCTCTGGGAATGACTGAGAGAACACTGGCAAGCCCCAGAATGACAAGCTTGGGGTTCTGTTGGCAGTGTCCCTAGCCCCCCTACCTGGCTTATGGGCACATGCAGTGGAGTTTTGATTTTCCCCAGCATGGGAGAGAATTGCGGTGTGTGATGTGTACCAGTCTGACACCCCCCCACGCCCATTTTCACAAGGTGCCAATGGTTTGGTTGTTCCATCTTGGGGCATCCCAGCTGAGACACTCTGGACCCAACTTCTAGACATGGCATGCACTGGCAGCTCCCTCCAGCCCCCTGGAGATCCCACTGCTTCTCAGTCTGGCCCACGCCCAGTGGCCTCTTTTAACTAGGCTGCAAAATTGGGATCCAGAACTGCATCAGAAGGCTCCAGGATTCTGAGAACTGGATTGAGGGCAGGGACAAATTGCAAAATTTGGAGCTGCGTTTGGATTCTGAAATGCTCAAACTTTGCAGGGCCCATCCCTTTTGCGCTTCCTCCAGGGTCTGTGGACATGCAGAGCAAAGCAACTGTCCTGCATCTCCATGCACAGTGCAGTGTTCCCATGAGGCAATGAATAAGGAAGGGGTGCTCCTTAGGGCACCGAACAATCTGAGCTGATCAGAGGATTTCTGGCCTTCACTGCTGTGCACTGGGCTCACCTGATTCACAAGCACACAGGGACTGTCACACCTGATCAGTCGAGGGGTTTGCCCAGCCCAGCAATCCTTCCCCCTGACAGCTGCCAGGAGTAGCTGCATCAGAAAGAAGCAGGGAGGACCCCCACTGTGGAGAGTTAGGAAATAAACTGCACACACCAGCAGCTCCCGCCTGCCTATCCCAGCACCTCAACAGTGCGCTTAGGTTTGTCGTCTTTCTTTATGTTCCCTTTAAAGTAGGCTAACACCTTAAAATCACATGGTAATTGCTTTCCACTAAGGTGGTGATGGTTCCACTTGGGAGCATCAAAGGAAACTCGGTGGAGAACTGCATAGGAGTGTGAGGGGACAGAGTGCAGTGCGAGGAAATGCAGCGTGCGGTGCATGGGAGTGCTGAGCTCAGTGTGAAGGGATACAGTATGTAGTGCAAGGAGACACTGTGCAATGCAAAGGGATGGAGAGCACAGGGCACAGAGATGCAGTGTACAGTGTGAGGAGGTGCAGTGTGCAGTGCAAGGGGATGCAGTGCGCAGTGAGAGGGGGTGCAATGTATGTTGTGAGAATTAGTCTGAGAGGAAGGAGAGGACCAACCTTCTTTCAGACTTATATAATGTTAGTTTTTCAATCCTACAGGAATTCCAGGAAGGTCCTACACCCCCTGGGTTCCAAAGACATGAATGCTTCTTCCTCCAGAGAAAGGATAACTTGGTTCTGGGGCATGTTCTAGGCCACCTGCTTAGCTTTGTTAGGCATGGAACTCACTGTGGCAGATTTTAGCTATGTTATCCAAATATAAAACGTTCCCTTTCTACATTTACACTAGGGTAGTGGCCGGGAACCCTCTGACATGAGCTGATTCCCTTACAAAAAATTCTGCAATGTTAGGGGGGTTTGATGCCTTCTCCTGGATACCCAGGTACTGATCATTGTCAGAGATTAGCTACTGGACTGTTGGGCTCACTGGTGGTCTGAGAGGGGGCTCAAGATCTCTCTGTCCTTGACCGGAGGGGAGTGCAATTGGTAACACAGATTTGTGTCTCGCAAGTGGTGTTAAGGCTTTGGACTTTAATCCCGACTAACAAAACAGGGGGGACAGCACAGTGTTGTAAACAGCCTGGTTACAAATACCCTCCCTACTTGACTCCTCACCATTGGCTTCCTTGAGGTATGTGATGTCATAACTCTCTGGAGACCCAGGGGTTTGAAAAAAGCCTGAACGGCCCACGAGGCCGGCAAGCAGAGAGAGGTCAGTCCAGGCTTTCCCGCGAGGGGACAGACAAGCCGGAAAGGATGTGAGCTTTAGTTTCCCTTCCCAGGTCTCCCTTAATAATGGGCAGCTCTGGCTGTAACCACTGCACACTGCAGCCTCTGAGGCAGCCACGTGTGCTGAGCTGAGTGTGTGGGATGCAGCTGTGATTCCGAGGGCTGCCTCGGTGGTCTGGCAAACGCTGAGTATGGGGAGGGCGGTTCTCTGGCCCGTGGCTGGGGATATTCACAGAGTGGGATGCTGTGCACAGTCCTGCAGCTCTCTCTTCCTAGAGTGCCTTGTCTGGAGTGGGGGCCAGGGGACCAGAGCTGCCTCCAGCCCCAGCACCAGGACTCTTGAATCAGGGTGAGGGGAGAAGGCCAGGCCTCAGTCTGGGGGCTGTTGGCACTGGGTTGCAGGAGCTTTCTGTCTGAATTAAACACTGTTGTGATGTTTGCTCAAAGGCTGGGGGTTTTTTATGGGTGCCACGTGACATAACGGTTGCCACGGTAACTATCTTGGGTTAATGAATAGCGTGGCGTAAAAAATCTTAGATAAATGTCAGAGCATAAAATAGATTCAGCGAGGTGTGGGCTGGGGTGACGGGCAGCTCGGGGAGTGCACCGCAGCTGGCTTTCACCAATTGCACGGGCAGCCAGAGCGCTGTCTGTCTGTCTGTCTCTCACGTTCACACCCTCTCTCAGCTCTTTCCCTGGGCCGGCCGTTCCCCACCCCTCCCCAGCTTCTCTCTCTCTCTCTCCCCCCTTTCTTTCCTTCTGAGCTTGCCCTTGCTCAGGGGTTAGATTCCCTTGGGCACACAGGGACCTGTCCAGGCCCAGGGATGGGGGAAGCTGCTGGTTGGCTGTAAAGAATTCAGCTGGGCCTTGCCATCCTTCTCCTGCAGCTCCTTGGGGAGTCCAAGTTGAGGCACTCAGCTTCCCCATCTGAGCCAAATAGGGGGCCAGATCCCCCCCTATAACTGGCCCACAGCCCTTGTGGTGGGGTAGGCACCAGCGCCTGTCAGGAGCATGGTCTGTCCTCCATGTCCTCACCAGCCTGGGAACTGCCTCTAGACTGACGGCCATTTTTCAGTGTTTGGGAAGGCGAAGTAATGCTCGTTGGAAAATGTCATCTCAGCCATACAGCTAAAATGATGGGGTCTAAATTAGCTGTTACCACTCAAGAAAGAGATCTCGGCGTCATAGTGGATAGCTCTCTGAAAACATCCACTGAGTGTGTAGCTCCGGTGAAATAACAGGGAGCAGGAGGTTGGGAAGCATTAAGAAAGTGATAGATAATAAGAAAGAAAATATCAGATTGCTCCATGGTACGCCCACAGCCTGAATACTGTGTGCAGATGAGTTGCCTCATCTCAGAAAGGATGTGTTGGAATTGAGAAAGGTTCAGAAAAGGGCAACAGAAATCATTAGGGATATGGAACAGCTCTGATATAAGGAAAAATTAATAAGAATGGGACTTTTCAGCTTGGAAAAGAGACAGCAAGAGGGGATAGGATGAAGGTTTATAAAATCATGACTGGTGTGGGGAAAGTGAATGAGGAAGTTTAATTTACCCCTTCGCATGCCACAAGAACCAGGGGCCACCGAATGAAATGAGCAGGCAGCAGGTTTCAAACAGACGAAAGGACGTACTCTTCACACAGCGCACAGGCAGCCCCTGGAGCCCTCTGCCACAGGATGATGTGGAGGCCAAGACACTACCCAGATTCAGAACAGAGCTAGATAAGTTCCTGGAGGACGGGTCCACCAGTGGTTAGTAGCCAGGCTGGGCAGGGAGGGTGTCCCTAGCTTCTGTTTGCCAGACGCTGGGAATGGGAGACGGGGGATGGATCATCTGATGACCCCTGCTCTGCTCGTTCCCTCTGGGGTGCCTGGTATTGGCTGCTGTTGGCAGACAGCAGACTGGGGTAGATGGACCTTTGCTCTGACCCAGTGTGGGTGTTCTTATGTGATCACATGTTCATCCGCTCTCAGTAGCCTTCCTTCTCCCTGGGGTGGTTCCTTTCCCGCAGCCTGGGCCTACGATCTCAGTGCCATTTAGGGCTGCCCAGGACCCCGTGCAGGTGGGTGGGGGCCCAGCTCCCTGCCCCAAATGGGTCAGGGCTGAGGGCAGAAGGGTGGGGCTTATGGCACTCAGCCCCACCCGTCCCCGACACACTCCCTCAGAGCCATGCATGGCTGCTGTGGAGTTTCCAAGGGGTCACTGTGCCGCTGCCACAGTAGCAGTGGCCCGATTGCTAGGCCTCTTTGCCAGGCTCAGAGCAAACTGCCACCTTTGCCCTTCCCTGCCATTGGCAGGCCTGCCCCATACCCTCTGCACAGCCCCCATGGACATGCAGGTCCTGCAGCTACCAGGGCACAGCAGAGCCCGTGCCCCACCCACCCCTCCTCGCTCACGGTGCAGCAACCCTTGCATCGCCCACGTGATGGCAGATCTGAGCACAGGCGACTGGGTGTGCCAGAGGGGTGGCCCATTTTGGCCAGTGCTGCCACCACAGCCAGCTGCAGGCTGCAGGTGTATCGGCTGGACCTGTTGCATCACTTACAGCCCAGGCTGCCTGATTCCTGCTGCCTGCCTGCCTTGTCTGCCTGGATCTGCGTTCCGATCCCATGCCCATCCCCAGGGTATCCAGGCAGCTGGCTGTCTTCAGCATCACGGTGCCCCACCCCTTCAGCCGGGGTGGGACTAACCGTCTTGCGCAGCGTGTGCTTTGCCCTCGCCTGTCGCAGGGGCCCCATTTCTACCAGGTCTGAGCCAAGTGGAGACTCTTCCTGCCCTTGAGGAGCAAGTCATTCCCTTTGCCCCCTATTTTTGTTCCAGAGTGAGGAGTGGGAGGGCAGGGGAGAGAACTGCGATGCCCAAAGCATTTGCTGTCCTGCGACTACCTGTGGAGGCCAGGGAAGGGACATGCGCTGCTTCCTGTACCAGCGTGGGGACCTAAGAGCTGACAGAGGGACTCAGATGCTATCCCACCCTCCTGTGGTTGGCAGTGGCCCAGGCCAGCTCCTTCAGGGAAAGAAGTCTGACCCCCCACAGCTTCAGGAGGTGCATTCTCTGCCCCAACATGAGGGCTAATGCCCTGAAGCCGGAGGCATCACATCCCTGCCTCCATGGCTCTTGGCCTCACTAAGAATAACTCAGGATCGTCTTCAGCACCACAGACCAGACCAGTCCCTTTCTGAGGCTTGTTAGATTCTTGGGTTATTTCTTCTGGACACGCAATAAGAAAGCAGCTCCTTTGTATGTTACCATTCCCCAAACACATCCATCACAGGTGCTAACATACCCGATGTGCCAAAGCGCATGAGCCATCATGGACGTGAAACATCATGGGAAGCCAAGTGGGATAGACCTCCCCTCCAGCCTCGCTCCCCACACCCCATTCTGTGTCCTTTGGCTAGTCGCTGATCAGGCACCTCTAAGGAGCCAGACAGGGCTGCCCACGGCAAGTAGGGAGACTGTCTGTCCCATTTTGAGCAGGACAGCCCCTCATTTCAGGCTCCATCCTGGCATCCTGATTTATTTTGCCGAAGGGGCTAATTTCCCCATATTCTACTTTTTCCCGAGGATAGGTGGCTGCTGCCTGGTTCTGGCTCCCCGCGCCTGGGGGAGCCAGGAGCCGGACCTGCACCACGGAGCAGCTGGGAGAGCTGGGAGCCAAGAGATGGGAGCCAGACCAGTGCGGCGGCGTGGCTGTCACCCAGCTTTCCCCAGCTGGAGGAACCAAACAGGCATGACTGCCACCCGGCTACTCTGACTGGGAAGAGCTGAAAGTAGGGAGCAGGACCTGTGCAGCCACACAGCTGCCACCCAGCTGCCTGTGGCTGGGGGAAGCCAGGAGCTTCACTGGTGGGGTGGCAGTCCCGTTCCAGGCACCCCAAGTCATGGCAGCCTGACTCTGGTGTAGGGTGACAATCCGTCACACTTTGATCAGGAAGGCATCTTCCCCAGTGCTCCATATTTGGCCAGAGAACATAGGGTCAACCTAACAGCAAGGCCCAGCCATGCACTGACCGTGGCTTTCCAGGAGAACTTCGAAAGAGACCAAACCCTGGGAAACTTCCTATTCTCCTTGGCATGCTGTGCTGATGGACTGCCGTCAGCTCTGAACCTCTCTCCCACGTCGTATCAAGCACCAGCGGTTTTTCTCTCTAATCAGATAACGAACGCTGGCCCCGTGACCCCGCCCCGGAGTTCGTTACAGATGGAGGTGTTCCACGCACGAGTGAGTCAGTGCATTTGGAGGAAAAAAATCCTGTAAAGCTCCACACGCTCTCTTCTAATAGGTGCTTTCCAGCCATTAAAAGGCACGAAGGGCAGATCTATACGGAGCAGCGCAGAGCTCAGGCTTCTCTCTTGGAGATGCACATGAAGCCAAATGGTCTTGAAGGAGGCACCGGGAAGGTTATGAATTGATTTCCAAGTGCAGCCCCTGTAACACAGTCTCATTGATTGCAGGAACCTTGTTTCTTAATCAGCAGCAAAGAGTCGTCTCTCTGTTTGAGCCAGGTAGGAACTGCTGACTGGTGATGTGTTCTACCACTTTGCACATGGCCCGGGTGTTTCTGAGTGCATGTGTGTGGCAGAGGGGTGTGCAGTATGGGTCTGGGTGTACCTGGGGAGTCGGTGTGTGCTGATGCAGTGTGCGTGACTGGGAGCTGGGAGCTGTATTCATGTTCTGGGTCAGAACGGGTTTATACTGGTGGTGCTGGTAGTGTTTGTGTATTCTGGGGCTGGGCCTGCGTGTGTATGAGTCAGAGTGCAGATTGCACAGGTGTCAAAGGGATTACAGGTTCCTGGAATTTACTCCTAAATTGAGATTCCGTCTGTTTCGGACAACCTGCATTGCATTTGAATGTGTGAAATCTGGGCTCCGTGGCAGAACAGTGATTGCTCAGGTAGTCCTACGGTATAGTTTTGGTCCCTGATTGGGCCAGTGCCTAGACTTACACATATAACACGTGGGATCAGCAAACACATGCACCTGTGGCCCTAGCACTGGCCTTCTGTGAGTGGTCATGCCAGACAACCATAATGGTACAATCTGCCCCGAGGCGCATGCCCCACGGGACGCACACCCAGGCACAGCGAATGCACTAAGAGCCGTGCTCAGCAAAGTCCTTTGAACATGACTGGCCACCAAGGATCCATCTAGCCCAGTGCCCTGTCTCTGATAGAGGCCAACCCAGTGCTTCAGAGAGAAAGCGCAGAACAGAAGAGCTGTGAAGAGATCCGTCCCACCGTGCCATCCCAGCACCTGTCAGTCAGAGATCTGGGGACAGCTGAAGCCTGGGGCTTCATCCCTGACCGCTTTGACCTGTCATCCAGGAAAGCAGCTGGTTCTTTTTTGGAAGCAGTTACACGTCTGGCTGTCACAACATCCCCCAGCAAGGAGTTCCACAGGTGGATGGTGCACTGTGTGAGGAAGTACTTGGTTTTAAACCTGCTGCCTGTTCATTCCAGGGGATGAGCCCAGGTCCTGGTGTTGTGAGACGGGGTGCATAACACACTCCTTGTTCATTTCTCCACAACAGTCACGATTTTCTAGATGTTTATTCTAACTTTCCTTAGTTGTCTCTTTTTCAAGCTGATCAGTCACAGTCTTTTTAGTCGCTCCTCTTCTGGCAGCTGTTCCAGAGCCCTCCTCCCACCCCCCAAAAGCAGCATGGGAGTATGCCTGGGGGCCAGATGACTTGCCTGGCCACTGGCCACTGGCCACTGTCCCAGGTTGATGGAGGGCTACGTTCTGAATGTAACTCTTGGGTGTAGTAAATCCCAGCTCATGCAGGTCTCCAGAGCCTGTGACCAGGGCTCAGCCACCTCTGCTGCACTGAGCTCTCCCAGGGGCACGTCGAAAGCACAGCCTGCTTCATCTCCTCCTCTGCAGCCCACACAAGGAATCGCGTCTCCCCACTGGCCACACTCACAGCTCAGCTCTTCCTTTGCAACCCCACGGGGGAAGGGACGTGGCCAACTGCCTGTCCGCTGCTGCGGCAGTGAGAAAGGCAACGACAGACCCTAGTCTCGTCTACCAGTGTTAGCAGGTGGATGGAGCCTGTCTCAAGCCTTCGCTGAACAGCTGGGGCCGCTTAGGCTGTGCCTGCCTTTGTGCCCAGGTCATCAGGCAGGGCTGGTGCTCCGTAATCAGATCAGAGCACTGGGCTGCCGGCGGTTCCCTCTCAGTCCAGTCCCACGCCTGGAGAGGGGGAAGGTCTGGGCCTGGCAGGGAGGACAAGACTGAGCCAAGGGCTGTGCAGTCAAGGCAACTAAAACGATGAGGGAGTTGAAACAGGTCCTATATGAAGAGAGATTGAAGAGACTAGGACATTTTCAGCTTAGAAAAGAGGAGACTGGGGGGAATATTGCAGAGGTCTGTAAAATCATGAGCAGTGTGGAGAGAGTGAATAAGGAAGAGTCATTTACTTGTTCCCATAATATAAGAACTCAGGGTCACCAAATGAAATTAATGGGCAGCAGGTTTAAAACACAAGGAAACTCTTCACACAGCGCAAGGTCAAACTGTGAACCTCCTGGCCAGAGGAGGTTGTGAAGGCTGGGACTGTCGCAGGGTTTTAAAAAGAGCTAGATAAATTCATGGAGGTTAGGTCCATTAATAGCTATGAGCCAGGATGGGTAGTCAGAGGCTGGAAATAGATGGCAGGAGAGAGATCTCATGATCATGACCTGTTTGGTCCACTCCCTCTGGGGCACCTGGCATTGGCCACTGTCAGAAGACAGGACACTGGGCTGGATGGGCCTTTGCTCTGACCCAGTCTGGCTGGTCTTACGTTCTTAAGTTTGGTGCAAGCCAGAAGGAACCCAAATATCTCTGCATTTTCCCTGTCTTTGTGGCCTCCAGAAGCCATGGATGGGGGCTGAGCTATTGGGAGCTCTGGTCTCCTTGCTCCGCGTCTATCATCTAGCAACCAAGATGATGCAAGAGTGGACCTCACTTCCCAGCACCCAAGGCACAGCTGATGGCAGCGAAGAAGGAAACATAAGCAGGGCTGTAATCAAAGAGCCCGGCAGACAATAGCCTGGGCAGAAACCTCCCCAGTGGTGCAGCTGTATGGTGCACGTTTGGACTGGAGTCCAAGGGTGGGGGCTGTGTTTGGAATGTGTTTGGCCTGGAGGCCTACTAGGTTGGGCTGTACTGAAGGGGCCTGCAGCAAAATAAATGACTATCTGCTGCAAATCCATTTGTACACAGAGGGCGGGGAAGGGGTTGTTTTTTAACATTGCTGCTCTTATCCTGACATTTACTGGCTGGTTGTTATGATTATTTATACTTAGGCCCCAAGTGAGCTCAGGCCCTATTGTGTGGTGCACTGTTCAGCCACACCTCGGGAGACAGGCCATGCCCTGGGGAGCTTAGAATAGAAACAGCAAGGGGCAAAGGAAACAGAAACACAGTGAGAGGGACTTTGCCAAGGTCACCCAGTAGGTCAGTGGCACAGCCAAGAGTAGACTCCAGCTCTCCTGACACCCAGGCCAGCATCCTACCTACTAGACAATGCTGCCTCTGGTGTGCATAGACCATGCCATAAATGCACTTGTGATTGCCATGGCCTACAGGTCGGAGCACAGGACCGGCCACCAGGAACACCTGTGTTCTGATGTGGTCTCTGTTACGGACCCGTCCAAGAGCGCTTGGGTAAGCCCTGCTCCATGCCTCAGTTTCCCCGTTTACAAGAACGGTGCTAATAACAGTGCCCTGCAGGAGAGGGGGTGCGGTGCAGTTTCCTGTGTAATGTTTGCATGGTGCTTTGGACACAAGCGCTATGTTTTCTTGCTGTAGTGACCACAGTCACGTGGGCAGGAACTGGTGCAGAGTCGCTGAATCATTGTGGCTCCGGGGTCTCTCCGAGTCGTGTCTCATAAGTGAATCTTGCCTGCATGGCCAGCGCGGGACGGGCAGCATGTAAGTTCCTGCAGTGTAGCAGGTGCTGACACTGCATTCATCCACACAGACAAGCCAATGGTGGTGACTGGCCATAGCCAGGCCTTTTAGTGCCTTCAGTTTCTCCCTGTGGTATCTCACACCAGCAGCACACAGCACAGTGCTCTGCTCAGCCAGCACGTTCTACATTGAGCACCTGAGCAGCCCCAGGTCATTTCAATGAGACAACTTAAAAGTAAGCACAGACTTGGGTGCAATGCTGGACTGGGATGCTTCCAGCAACCCACATCTCCACAAACCTCTGTGGCTGCAAATATTAAGAGCCAGTCTAGAGTTTGGCCAGAGAAGGGCCATTGCATTTGCTGGAGGGGTCTGGCATTGCAAAACCTGGTTTCTTAGAGATCTGGAGTGAAGCCCCCACATTTCAATATACTCTGCAAAAGAGAATAGAACCTTAGATCACAGGTAAAAGACCCTGCAGAGCCTGGGGTCCCTCATCATGGGGCAATTTGCCTGGTGGGCTGCCCAGAGTCCTGAACCAAGGAAGTCATGGAGTGTCCAGCAGCCCATCAGGTACACTGCTGAGGAGCTGGACAGGCAAGCTGGCCTGAAATCAGTCAGGTTCCCAAAGACATTGTGCCTGGTGAGTTGTGAAACCATTTGGGGTTGAAGAGAACTTAGCTGAAATCAGGCTGTCCCTGTGAAACATTTTCATCTTGACAAATCTGTGAATTCCAATGAAGAAAGTTTGACAGATTTTTTCCAGCCAGCTGGGTGAGGCTCCTGGCTTCACTTATGTTGCTATTAGCTGGATTCTCATCTGTGGCCTGATCAGTTAAACATTTGCTCAAACCAGCAATGTCACTTGGGGCTGTGAAAAACGTCACGCCGTGTGACACCCAGCCCCATGGCCAGGGCAAAGGAAGAATTCTCCTATCAGCATAGCTCTCACAGAGCAGGTTTAACTCCGCTGCTGGGAGACGCCCTTCCAACGATGTTGGAAGCATCCTCACAAGGGCATCACAGGGCTCAGGAGCAGGGCCGAGCCCTAGCACCTTGCAGTGTTGACATCCCCTGTGCGACTGAGATCCAAATCTGTTCCACAAGACCTTTCTTCTGGCTTTTTTTTCCCACAGCCCTGGTTGAAATCCAGCCAGCGCGCTGGTGTCTTTGACATTCCCAGCCACTGTCCCATGACACCAAGGCCAGTGGCATGGGGAAGCTGCCAGGAATGGAGTGTTTGCAGGACCTTTGGCTTGTTTAGAGTCTCACTGGATTTCTCTGCACCAAAAAAAATTTGTAATTTAGGCAAAGATTTGGCACAGACCTTATTTTATTCAAACAGGTGCCCATGTGCCCCTAGCAGACATATGCTGCAGGTCAGTAGCGAGGGCAAAGAGGCCATGCTGTGAGGAACCCCAAAGGACTGAGCTGTCTGAAAGCTCTTGTGCCTCAGGGCATCAGCCGCTGCTTGGAGGCTGGCATCTCTGTTAGGCTCCTGGCAGAGCAGTCCAGAGCTGAGCCTGGACAGAGATGGTGCTAACTGCCCAGAATTGGACAGGCACAGCCTGTGAGCAGATGGTCGGGACAGTGTTCCCAGGAGGTCACAAATGGGCTCATAGCTTGCAGGGTTTCTAGTCAAATGAGAGACTTTGGAGCTGATGGGCTGGGAGGGTTTTATCTCCAGACACCTTGAATGAGTCACCATCCAAAAGCAATTGAGGACTTTGCCCTGTGACGGTGGGCAGGGAGCACAAACCGGTGCCCATCCTGCTCTGCATGACAGCTGAAGAAGTGGGTCTGTCCCACGAAAGCTCACCTAATAAATTATTTTGTTAGTTTTCAAAGTGCTACTTTACTGCTTTTTTGCTCTGTATGAGCTCAACTGAAGAAGATGGATGTTCACTCCTGCCTCCCTGGCTCCCAGGCTGTGTTACCGCCGGAACAGCATGGCTCACGTTGGCTGGCGGAGAGACCAGGGCATCTGCATGTCACATGTGGGGGAAAGTGAGACTCAGTTGAATGCTGGCCCAAGGCAGGCAGTATAGCATTGCTGAATAATAACAGGGCGGGGAATAGTTCCCTGCACAACAGTGCATTCGCCATGCAGCACGGCTGGCTAGCCAGCGGGCAAACTGCCCAGAGTAGATCCATTACACCTGCCACCTGAACCCCTGAGGCTAGCGGTAAAGACAACAGGGCCCTCGGCTAGGGAAAGAAGTACAGCTTAGTGCACCTGTCGATAGCCCAGCACAGGGGCACTGGAACAATTTGTACAGTGATGATGGTGCTGAGAGCTGTTGAACCAAACTGTACAGCTGCTTATGATGCAAACCACTTCAAGTTGGCGCAGAGGGTGGCAGGACCACCCGCTGGTCTCAGCCAGCACCTGTGTCCCAGCGTGCCTTGCAGGTTCATGAAAAGAACTGCTTCTATTTCCCCACTGGGGATGGAACACTCAGCCCACCATGATCCCACCCAAGGGCATCAGGAAAGCGTGAGCCAGGAAGTATGTAAGCATGCAGTACCCAGTGACGCTTGCAGAGGATTAGATGTTCCCAGAGTGACCTGCCCAGAGACAGCAACTTTCTCCAAAGGCCTTGGTCTGACTCAAGCTGTGGTCAGTAATGACCAAGCAGTAGATGATCACTGACCACGAATGGTAGCTGGTGGCCAACAGGCCTTCCTCTCGCTGGGGGCATCTCTGTTTAATGTCAGAGAGTGATTCATTCTGATGCTCACTTCACCATGCCCAGGAGCACGCGTTCCCACTGACTGGCCCCAGCCTCAGGGAAACAAACCGTGGAGCTCTTGGGTTCTCTGCTGCTCAGATGTGACCCTGTGCATGTTGGGCTGGTGAGGAGGTGATGAAGGGTCACATCTAAAGCCAAGGGGGGAAACCGGGGCACTTTACACATGTCAGTCTTCTCTGCAGATACAGGTAGGTCACAGCAGTGTCCATGGCAGTGACCAGGCAATGTGAATTCAGGGATATTGAGCACAGCTTAGCAAACCCTACCCAACAGCACAGCACTCCAGCCCTTGGGGTCCATGGGACAGTGAAAGGCCTCAGTTCTGACCTTCACACCAGAGTGCAAGGGAAGGGCTGGACGTCACAAGACCAGTGGGGCAGCACTGGCCTTATGGGACTGTGGCTGCCTGTGATGAGCAGATATGGGTGTCATGACCCAGAGCACCAGCTCTGAGCTGCTCCAGTGTCCGCATTTGGATCCGAGTCAGTGGGGACTTGTGCAGCATACAGAGAGCTGGAAAACCCCCAGCACTGGGAGGTTGGGTGCCTTTCCCACTGGTTGCATCCCCCAGGGTGGGGAGAGCCAGGAATCAGTGAGCCTATTGGAAGCAGGATGGGAACCTGGGGAGCCTTTGAGTGTTCATGGTGCTGATGACAGAAAGCAAGTGCCACTTTTAACCTTCAGCCTTTTCTCATCTGCAAGATTCCTGAGTGCCAGTACTAACTCCTGCCCTGGTTAGGTCCAAGGCTCTGCGCTGGGTGCTCCAGAGGTTAACTGGCACACAACTTTATTTCCTGGAAGGCTTGAGGCTTACTAAGGAGTGCTCAGTATATACAGCTCAGCAACATACAGTTAAGAATTGCCAGTGGATGGAGCTGTTTGCGTGGACCCCCTCAAACCTGGGTCCGTGGCCAGTGACCAGTGGCCTGTGCAAGGTCCTCAGTGCTTCATGAATCCTCTTCTAGAGATTCCAATGCACAGAATTCCACTAGGGACTCACCAGTGTCACAGCACAGCCCCCACCTGCGCAGTGGCTGTTAGCTGACCCACAGCTGGTCCATGGGATGTGGTTATGAAGTGAGGGCATTATTAAGGTGAAGGTTTTCCAAGGTAGCCAAGAGATGTTGCTGTTTGGAACCCACCATGCTGTTTGTCTTGGGAAACAACCACAATCCCAACCGTACCAGGGATTCCCAAGAGGTACTGTGGCCTGGTGGCCAGTGCAGTGCATCAGTCGCCTGCCCCATGGACCGAAGCCCTTGAAAGCCAGATCTTGGGGAATGCCCCCAAACCAAGCCCTGCAGGGAGGGAACTAGTGTCAAACCCTTGGACACCAGACACCAAGGCAGCTCTGGAGCCTGGTTCCCAGGGTCACTCTGCTTCTGGTTTTAGACCCCAACGGAAGCCAGCCAGGTGGCAGCTGTGAGTAGCAGGGAGGTTGCTGTGTGGCCCTTCTGCTGCACCTTGTCTGCTCATCCCCAGTGTGGGTCCCAAGCCCTCCTTGAGCCAACTGGAGAGCTCTTGAACACCACTGATGCGTCCGATGGGTTTGTGTTTCCATAGGAACGTTCCGAGGAGTGTGTAAAAAGATCGACCATTTCCCAGAAGATGCAGATTATGAGCAGGACACGGCTGAGTACCTCCTACGTAAGTCTGTGTCTACACTCGGCTTATTCTGGCCCGTTGCATTGCTGCCTGTTATCTCCTGGTGCACATTCAGACCCCCTCCCGGGTGAGTGCAGCGGCTGTCAGCATCTCGAGAGCAAACACACAAGCTGCTCATGTTCTCACGCTCCAAAATGTCCCCTCCCTCCCTGAATTCTGGCCGGCCCCTGGACACACTCTGGCTCCAGTTCTGCCTCTCCCCACCTTTGCTGCCCCCTGGGATGCCCATATCTGGCCAGCAGTTGTGCTTTCTGCTGCTTCAACCAACCCCCACAGGTACTTGCTCTTTGACTGTAGAGGCAAAGCAGTAAAGGTCCCTCTGTGTTTCGTGGCTCCCTGGCCAGTGGCAATGGCACCTGGTTAGGATAATGATCCTACATGTGATGAGCATGTTTAAATGTCTTTCTCCCCTGCCCCCTTGCAAATCTGTCCTGAACTCCCACCCCTGCCTGGACCCAGTCCTGTGAGATGCCCAGTACCCTCAGCTCCCGGGGAGCCTGCAGCTGGAGCCACGGTGGGAGTGAGGTCCTTGTGATGTTGCTGTGAGAGGGTTGATTTCTTTGACAATGATTCCACTCCATTGTGCCCTGCGTTTCCGCAGCCAGCTCTGGAAATCGTTGGCATTCAATAAGGTGCAGAGCTGAAGCCTCTGACATGTCTTCTGCCAGCAGCAGTCAGTTGCAAGTAGATTGAATGAAAATAGACCTGGCAGACCTCCCAGGAAAGGCAGGGCCCTCCAGCTTCCTGGGGTGCTCTGTCTGTTCACCTAAGCAGGAAATCCAGCAGCTGAACAGGTGTTTATGTGAAAGTGACATAATGGTGGATGTGGGCCAGATTCTGAGAGAAGCAGATATATCCCTTTTACACCTCCAGGAATGCGTGTGCATGCAGACCTGGAAACACCAATGTGCAAGAGGACAAAGATGCGTTACACACTCACCGATAGATATGCGCCTACGCGTGCAAATAAACGTGGTACCCATGCGCACACACCACAAACACTCATGCTCACTCACACAGGCACCCACAAGCATGCACAGTGGCACGTGTACATATACACCACACACCTGCAAACCTGCAGTGCAAGCACGAGCACATGAACGCACACAAGCAAACCCAAAGCAGCACTGCAGGAGGTGCTTGAGCGGCCACTTGGGAGGGAATCGAATGCAACCCAGCTGACAGGCAGAGTTTTGTGTTTCTATTGGTGGTGCGCATTCACACATGCCTCAGTGCACATAAGAAATTTATTCCAGACGTGGAAGGAAGTGATTGGAGGGAACATTGCCCAGGAGGCAAATAACAAGAACCAGATTCTGTGCATTTTAAAATCTGACTTTTGAGATAAGTTCATTCTATAAGGCCTCTGCCTCATGATGCTGACTGGTCCTGGTTGGTACTGCTGGCTCCTGCTCCCTAAAGTAGGGCCTGTGGTTGCCAGTCTGCAGAGCTATTCCAAAGACAGATAGAAGCTGGGGAGGCTGGCACAGAGGAAGGCTTGTGCAGTAACCGAGGTAGGAGTGGGCTGGGTTTGTCCTTGAGGGCAGAAGCTGGGCCTTGCTGTGTTAATGACCTTAGGCCCTGATCCTGCAGATCTTGGCCTTGTGTTATTGTTAGAGACCTTGTAAGAGACCCTTGGGGGCTAGAGCCTGAGTAACGCTCCTGTCCCTTTCTGCTGTTCAAGCTGGGCAAAGGAACAGATTCTCCACATACTTAGCCTTGCAGAGGGGAACTTGTCTTTGGCATAAACCTGGTGGAGTCAGTCCCTGTGCCAGCTGACCCCACCAGACCACAGCAAGGGAAGTGTGTCCGGAGATGGGGTGTTCTGGGGGAAAGTGAGCCTCCATTGCCCTGAGCACCCTTATGGGTATAAGTCAGAGCAACTTCGAGGCTGAGCTAACTCACGCCAGACTGCCAAAGAGTCGTAAGCAGCTCAATTCACCTTCAGTCTGCCCAGTTTTTCACTGGACTGACTGTCTAGCTCCTAAGCACGTACAATTAAAATCAGTGGGAGCCGAGGGCGGAAAAAATCAAATGCGCAAACACAAAATGAGGGATGAGCTGGGTTGCAGAGCTGCAGGACAGTTTTGGTGGATGACAAAGTGAGGAGGAGTCAATAGTGTGATGGATCTGGGAGAAGGGCTAGTAACACTTGGGGGCAAACTAACCAAGAGGAGGAAATTACCCTGCACCGCTCAGCATGGGGGAGCCTCAGCTGGGAAGTTGTGTCCCCTTTCGGGCAGCCCATGGTAGGAAAGATGTGGACAAACTGGAGAGAGTGCAGAGGAGAGCAACGCAAACGAGAAAAGGGTTGGGAAACCTGAGCCGGGGGAATGGTTAAAGAGAAGGGACAGCTTCAGCCTTGAGCAGCGAAGGCTGGGCCAGGCCCTGGTAACAGTCTCCAGATCTAAAGAGGACGGCAAGCAGCTGCTCTCCACGTCAACACAAGGGTGGCCAAGAAGGGGGACGGGGTTAGAGATTATGGAAAACGAAGCATTAGGGTGGTTAACTTCTGGAACGGGCTCCAGGGGAGGTGGAATCCCATCGCTAGAGGTGTTTAAGAGCATGTTGGACAGACACCCGATGGGGAAGGTGGAGGCTGTCTTGGGCCTGCCTCCGGATGTCCAAGTCCCTTCCAGCCCAGCGTTTCTCTGACGTTTGGATCCTTGCCATTGATTTTAAGGGTGTGGTTTGAACCCGCCACCAGCCTCCCGCTCACTCAGCGGTGGCTGCATTTCTTCAGGGCCTCGGTTGAGCCTGCGAATGGGACTGACTGGGCCCTTCTCCTCTTCCCCCGACTAGGTGCTGTGAGAGCATCCAGCATCTTCCCCATCCTAAGCGTGGCCTTGTTGTTCTTCGGGGGCCTGTGCGTGGCCGCCAGCGAATTCTACAAGAGCAAACACAACGTGATTCTCAGTGCTGGGATCTTCTTTGTTTCAGCGGGTAAGTGCATGCGCACGTCACAGCTGCTTGGGCTTTGTGTGGCTCTAGTCCTGAGGGGAGCAAGGAGGAGAATAAGGGGGCTAGAAGAGCAGTGGGTAGTTGTGTATGTGGTGATGAGTGAAGGGCAGGGTGGGAGGTATTTAAAGGCATAAATAAACTAGAGACACTACCGCTGTTGTGTTCCCAGCTGGCCATGGGCCGACCATCACTGGAGGGCAATTGCTAAGGCCTTCAGGTCGAAATGGGCCTGAGGGAGGGAACTGAAGGGAGGGGGAGGCTGCAGCGTTACAAGTCTGTTGGGGTTGGGGGCGTCCATGCATAGGAGGTGCGCCTGGAGACTCCCATCTTGCCCAGTGAGAGACTCCTGGAGACCAGGGCTGAGGCACACAGGGACACGCTGGGCTAGGCATTCCCTTCTGGTTCTGCCTCTCTCCAGACAACCACGGAGCTCCAAGAAATTCAGGGCTGGATCCATTCAGACCTCAGCAAAGTCATTGGCCTTCTATCCCCAGGGCAGGGCAGGGCAGACCAAGTGTCAAACCAGTACTACACCCTCGCCCAGGCAGCCCAAATGCGGGGTGCATCTGCTCTGAGGAGAGGCAGCCCCCCATCCCCGATGAGGCAGCCAGATAACAGGTTTTGCAGCGAGGTCACCCTCAGTCATCCTGCACCAATGTCGGCTCACTGCTGGCCTTGTCTGGATCTGAGCCACTGACACAGAGGTGAGACGCCACGTCCTCAGTGCCGAGGTGTCCTTTATGGGCCAGCCCAAAAGCAGCTGCTGGGGACTCAACCAATCAGGTTCTGCAGAAATCTAAAAGGGCTCTGTGGAAAGGACTCTGCGTGTTTATGAGGCTGGGCAGGATCGTTTCCCTGGGGCTGGGTTTAACCTATCCCTAGACCTTCAGGAGAGGCTTTAAAAACATGACCCAAAGGATCTCATTCTCCATGCAGGACTCTAGGGCACTGCCCAAGAGGCTGGTTGGTACAACACGGGCCACATTTCCCACTGCTCTTAGCATTCTCGAGGGTACAGCTGTGTTGCACAGCAGAACCCAGGGCATCAAGCCCCACAGATCAGGTCAATGGACTCAGGCTCATGCTGGAGGGCTACAAACAACCATATAAATGTTCCCACTTGGGCTGGCCCCTGTGCTCTGGGAGGGGCCTGGGCTCTGGCTGGCCCCAATGGGAGCGTGTGTGCTGCTATTTTTAATCCTGCAGCTCAGCCTGGTGAGTCTGAGTCAGTGGAGCCAGGCTCAGGCTCAGCACCACAGGGCTCAGCTCCCAGGTAGGCACCGAAGCAGGCAGCTTTTCAGAAGAGATCAGCTGAGCCCCCTTGAAACCCAATGTGAATGCCAAGGCCATGAGGCAGGTGCCATCTCCCAAGCAGAATGAGACACGTCCCTGTGGGACCCTTCACCTCCGGGCGTCATGGCTCCTGACACTTGAGCTGATTATTTTCTGACAATGTCTCTTTGTCTCAAGGGGAAGTTTAGGGGTTTTTTTACTTCCTCCAAAGAGACAAATCAGTTGCCTTCCTTTGGCTGACAGGCACATGCGATGTAGGTGGGAAACCAACAGACAGAGCACAATCGGTTCATTAAGCAAATCCGAATGCAAATGACCCAGCCTCACTCCAGTGCCTGACAGAACCACGCCTGCTCTGCCAGGAGGGCAAAACTGGCTGAGCTCCCCTCTGGACCATCCAGACTGACTAGAAATTAAAAGGACGAGAACTGTTATTGCTGCACGTTGGGGTCAGAAAAGTCTCACGCTCCGTGTGCTCGTTGTGCTGAGCTCCCCGAGGGCCAGAGGAGTCGCACGCCTCCATGGTGACCTGTAGGAGGCGCAGTGGCGCCTAGGTCCCCAGCAGCAGGGCTGGTTCTTGCTGTTAAGCAGCTCGCTGGGGAAGAGTCTTCTTGCGGAGAGGTCTGCACTGCAGGCGAGGAGGGGCTTCCCAGCGCAGGTCGGCAGCCACAGTCCTGCTCAGCTCAAGCCAGCACACTGACAGGAGCCGCACTGCCCAGGGCAGCAGCTAGTCCCCCTGAGTTGTGCCCAGGGGTTCAAGGCAGGTCTGTTCTCAGGAAGCTGGCCCCACCCCCAGTGTGCCATCACTAGCTAGGCTGCAGGTGCTGCTCGAGCAAACCCAGAGTGTCTGTCCAGCCACACTGGGACGCACTCCCCCAGCTGCAGAGTAGGCATGCCCCGTGCCTGACTGGCTCCTCTTGTGGAAAACAGGCTGGATGAACTGGGGAGAACTCCCAGATGCTTCGCAGGGTGCACTGCATGTCCCTGGGGAGGCAGCCCCGAGGGAGCAGACGTAGCTTTGAGGATCTCAGAATCGAGAAATCCCGAGGTGCAGGAAGATGAACTAACACACCTGTCACCAGTCCCAGGCCTCTGGATTTGTGACAGGCCAGAGCCTGAATGTCAGAGACCAGAAATAATCCTGAGGAGAGACGGGGAAGTCTCACAACCCACTCTCTGCTCGGTGTTTGTGGTGTGCGCATGCTGTGAAATGCCCCAGCCCCAGAGCACGAATGGGGCTTTCATATCGGACTGCCTGCCTGGGGTCTGGCCAGTGGCAGGCCTAGGGCTACAATGCCATTTTGAGACACAGTCTGAGGTTTCCAGACAGGTTTTGGTTCCAGCTCAGGTGCTTTGATGAAATGAATTGTGGTGAGGCCTCCACGTCTGGGGAGTGACGGTCTGGCTGTGGTGTCGTCTCTCTCACCTCCCATCAAGTGACCAGGGAGCCAGTGCCTCAGAACCCTGCCATGGAAACACATCAACACTGGCCTGTCTCCAAAAATGCTTTGGGTTTGCTGGAAATACTTGGTCCCTGGTGCTGAGCTTCTCCTTCCCTCCCTCCCCCCCTCCCTCAGGTCTCAGTAACATCATCGGGATCATAGTCTACATCTCTGCGAATGCTGGCGACCCGGGGCAGAGCGACTCCAAGAAGAGCTACTCGTACGGCTGGTCCTTTTACTTTGGCGCCTTGTCCTTCATCATCGCCGAGATGGTGGGGGTGATTGCCGTGCACATGTACATCGAGAAGCACCGGCAGATCCGTGCCAAGTCCCACTCTGAGCTGCTGAAGAAGTCAGCCTTCTCTCGCCTCCCCACCTACCGGTACCGGTTCCGCAGGCGCTCCAGCTCCCGCTCCACGGAGCCCAGGTCCAGGGAGCTGTCTCCTGTCAGCAAAGGTTTTGGCACCATCCCCTCCACCGACATCTCCATGTTCACCCTCTCCAGAGATCCTTCCAAGGTGACCATGGGGACACTGCTCAACTCGGAGCGGGATCACACTTTTTTACAGATCCATAACTCCATCCCCAAAGAGTTTAAGGAGTCACTGCACAACAACCCAGCCAACAGACGAACCACACCGGTCTGAGCCAGCTCTCCCCGCAGGGCCCTCAGGCACTGGGCCAGCCAGGGAAGTAGAGAGGGTGTTTTGTCTGGCTGCATGACATGACCCTTGTGATGGTGTTCCCAGTGAAGCTCCATTTTTAAAAAACAAACTCAAGGGGCTCCCAGCCCCATCCCACCTCTGAAATGCCACATGCCAGGCCAGGCCAGGCCATTGGGCTTCTGGTTGAACTGTGTTTGGGCCCTGCCCTTTTCTCCATCTGTGGTTAGACAGGGACCTCAGCTTTGCTGTGACTCACTGGGAGGAAGTCCCCTGAGGACTGGCAGGCTGGTTTCCCATGGCCTCTGGGACAGTGACTTCTCAAAGTCGCCATTGCTCATGTTGCTCATAACCATCTCAGTGTTACCTTCGCTGTACGTCCCAATGACAACCTTGGAGACGGCCTTGTTTGTGAGAACCATTCATCTGATCGTTACCTTTATGCAAAATTGCCTACAAGTTCCGGGTCGGAAGCTAATGTAACGAGCGCTCGTGTTGTTTGAAACATTTTGCCGTCTCATGAAGAGTGGAGCGCTGGGGGCAGGGCTTCTCTCTGGCATTTCGTGCATGCATTAAATAGCTTGGAATCCAATTCCTTCACGTTGGGTTGGAAGGAACATCCATTGATTTTGGATGTGCTGTTTGGATGTGTGGGGAGGCGTGGGGGCAGAGTGCATTGTATTCCGATCATGTAAACGGACTAAGAAACGGATCCCCCCCTGCTTGTGCCCCCAATGACTGGTAGTGACTAGACAGTCTTTGATTACCCGCAGATGTTAAAGTGAAAGAAATAGCTCCCTAAAATTTCACACGTGCGCACAAGTGAATGTGTGGGCCCAGTTAAGGAGGGGATGGTCAGCCCAGTCTTATTTTAATCGAAGCTGGGTTAGCATATGAGCCTCTGGCAGTGATTTGCGTGTCACTGGTGTACGAGTCTGTAACGAAGAATGTCTCAAACTGAGTGGGAGATTAAAGAAAAAAATTACAATCAAAAGTCCAGTTTGGCTAATCACTTACTTGGCCAAATGAGCAACTCACTCTCATGCCGCTCAGAGCAGCTAGGGAGGCGTGATGTGTGTCCCCCAGTGGCACACACGTTGTGCAGGGCAGGAACGGTGCTGACGAGCAAGCAAGCCAGCTTTACCATCCTGGGGTCTAGGCCCTCAGCTCTTCCAAGCTAGGTACGGGACTAACCCTGCTCCCTACTTAGCACAAGTGTTGCTGGTGAGCAGGACTTATGAGCAGGACCCAGCTGCGTGGCTGCGAGTGCTGAACGTCACAGCAAGGTGGTAGCATTCCGCATCAGTAAAGGATCCCTTATGACAAAAGAAGAGACTTTAATCAGGGCAGCCCGGCCACATTCCATTCCATGCCACCTCCATATGTTCCCCTGCAGCTACAGTCAGACCAAGCACCACCCCCTGCTCTGCTCTGTTATGCAGGTCTCCATGCCTTGTAAACAGCAGCTTTGCGCTGCCCAAGAGGTGGCCGCATGTCAGTGGCGGGTGGAGCGAATGCCATACGTACCGCCTCAGTCTACTGCAGGCTTCGCACGTTCAGTGGGGTAGAAGCTACAGTTGCCATGTAAGACGTGTCCAGAAGGAGGGAAGAGCTGAACTTTGCAGTATTCCATTAACAAAGCCGCTTGCATGTTCATTCCCAGCTGCCCTCGATGGCTGAAGATGCAGTGCACAAGAAACCTCTGCTCTGGCCTGGTTGCTTCTGCGCAGCTTTCCTGCCCCTTGGCGTGAATACCAGGGTTCTCTGTATACATTCTCTATATCACCATGTGCTCACAGGGCATCACCCTTCAATCCATCCTAGGGAGGCATCCAGGAGAGGACAAGTTTAGTTGACAAAGGAAACTGTGTGGCTGCACATTGAGCCCTCTGCTAGGGGTTTGTCTGGGTATCACAAGACAGTTTGATGAAAACACCAGAATGGATCTAAAATAAACATGGGGCACATTAAACCAATTAAAATCTGCCTAACTTGCAGGTCTCCAAGGGTAGCTGCAAACAGAGAATCATTACCATGTGGTTGTTGGTCTGTTCTTGGCACTAGGCTATTTAACATGTTTAATGGTGAGCGGGAATGAAACAAAATCATCACTGATAAAGTTTGCAGGTGACACTAAGGTGGGGGAGTGGTACACGATGAAGCAGACAGATCACTGATACCAGCAACCTGGATCGCCTGGTAAGCTGGGCATGATCAAACAATAAGCATTTTGTCCAGCTGAATGTAAAGGGTTACATCTGGGAACAAAGAATGCAGCCATCCTGCCAGGACGGGGGGCTCTATGCTGGGAAGCAGGGACTCAGAAAAATACTAGGACAGGGGGCAGGGAGGGAATAGTCAGCTCAGCATGAAATCCCTGTGCGATGCTGTGCCCCAAAGGGCAAATACGATCCTGGGATGCATCAACAGGGAATGTCAAGCAGGAATCGAGAGGTAATTTCCCCCTGCGTTCAGCCCTGGTGTGACTGCTGCTGGAATATCATGTCCTGCTCTGGGGTTCACAATGAAAGAGGAGGTTGGTAGCTAGAGGATGATTCAGAGGAGAGCCGCAAGAATGATGAAAGGTTTGCAAACCTGCCTGACCATGGTAGACTCAAGGAGCTCATTCTAGTTAAGTTAAAGAGAAACTTAAGGAGGGGCCTAATTACAAGTACCTACATGGGGAACAAATATTCATTATGGGCTTCCACATACCAGAGAAAGGTCTGGCCCAGCCCACTGGCTGGAAGCTACAGCTAGACTCAGTCAGACTGGAAATATGGCTTAAATATTTTTTAACAGTGAAATAACTTACCAAGCATGTGCTGGATTGCCCATCGCTGGCCATGGCTGCTAACCCAAGACTGGCTGTGTTTCTAAAAGCTCTGCCAGAGGGATTAGTTTGGGGAAGGTCCGCTGGAGATCTGTCCTTTTGTTTCTGGGAGTGTGCATGGGAGAAAGGGCCCTGCAAAGGCACATTCTTAATTTGTCTGTGAGACACAGAGGCTAGGTCTACGCTGCAGAGAGCTCTGGAAAGAGAGTGTCCACACACCAAAAAGTGGATCAAAAGAGTGATCTGCTCTCCAGAGAGAGCATCCACACAGCCCCAGCTCTTCGAAAGAATGGGCCAGAGATTGAAAGATCAGGCCCCAGGAAGACTGCTCTTTTGCAAAAAAGGGTCCGCAGGGTGTCCCCGTGTGTTTTCTCTGGGAAGAAGGCGCTCTGCCAGAAACAGCAGCAGAGGAGCGCTTTGAAAAGAGATCCGTGTTCTTTCAGTTTACTTTTGAAAGGAGATCCGTGCTCTTTCAGTTTACTTTTGAAAGGACGCTTTTTGTGCGTAGATGCCTTTCAGGGTCTTCTGAAAGAGTTCCCTTCTTTGGAAAAAATCTTTCAAAAGAACTTGCTAGTGTTGCCTCTTGCAGCCTGAGAGGTTACAAGGGAAATGCAAGCCAGGCATCTGATCCATTTTTCTTTCTTCTAGTCCATGGTTTTCAACCTATGCTTCGTGGCCCCTGGAGGGTCTCCAGACTGTGTCTCATATTTCCAAAGGGGTCCAATCCCCTCATGCCAAAGCTGTTAGGGGTCCACAAATGAAGAAAGGCTGAGAGCTACTGTTCTAATATTAATAAAGCAGGAAAGTAAATGGAACAGCTCCTCATCCTCTGTGATTAATAGAAAAACAGAACTGTAGGGCTGACAGGGACATCAAGACACCATCGAGTCCAGCCCTCCACCAGTCAACCTGGACCATCTCTCACAGGTATTTGTCTAACCGGCTCTTAAAAGTCCTCCAGGGATGGGGATTTTACAGCCTCCTGTGGAAGCCTAGCCCAGAGCTGAACTTCTCTTGTAATTAGAGGAAGATTTTTCTACTCCTAACCTCACTCTCCCTGGTTGTAGATGACTTCTGGTGCTACTCTCAGGGGGGACACACAACAGTTGAGTGCTGTTCTCTGTAACGGCCTGGAAGATATTTGGTGACTGTTATCAGGTTCCCCCATTCAGTCTTCTTAGCTCAAGACTAGATATGGCCACTTTTGAAAGACTTTCCTCCCCAGTCAGGTTTTCTAACCCCTTTCTCAGTTTGGCTGCTCCCCTCTGGACTCGCTCCAGTTTGTCCACCTCTTGCCTAAAATGTGGCATACAGATTTGGCCACAGCGTTCTGTGCTGAGCAGAGTGAGACAAGTACATTACACACAGAGGGGACAACAGACTTGCCAGGCCCCTGGGCCATGGGGCAGCCCCACACTTCTGGAAGGGGCACGGCCTCAGACAGAAGGGGCAGGGCTACCCCTCAGCTCCGCCTCCAGCTGTCCCTGAGAGCTGCTGGCACACGCCACCCAGTGCTCCAATAGCAATTTAAAGGGCCCAGGGCTCTGGCTGGCACCGTCACTGCTGCTGCAGTAGTGGCTGGGAGCCCTGGGCTCCTTTGAATCATTGGGCCCTGGGACAACTGCCCCTTTTGCCCCCCATTGGCATCCAGCTTACATGTGACCCTCCTGTCAATACAGCCCAGAAGGGGATTAGGCCCTTTTTCGAAACTGCATTAGGTTGACCTTCACACCATTTGTAACTCCCCCAGAGTGCCCAGCTGAGCCGGGTCACGCCCTAGCCCAGGTCTCTCCAGTACTGCAGACAAGCCCTAAGAGATTATTACAGATCATGTTTCTCACCTTTGTCCTTATTTCAGGTAAAATCTTCAGGGTAGAGCTGATGTTTTTCCTGGCCTGGATTTATCAGCTTCATGTGAATCCTCTTAGTATGAGGAGGAAGTTTCAAAAAACCAGCGGAAGACAATCATTGGTTGCTTCCCATCCCTTAAATAGAATTTCCCCAGGGCAGAAATCCTTTGTTTAGTTCTCCCTATCCGAATGGAAAATATACCAAATTCAAGATGGATTCCAGCCAATGTGACTTCTACATTTTTCCATACAAGGGCAGAATAAATTTTATGTGCACCACCAATTGGAACACATGTTGTCAGCTGTGGGTGCTATCTTAATCAGCTGGACGGCACTTTAAGCTCTCCGGGGCAGCTGCCCAAGCGCTCAGTTTACAGGGAACATTGAGTCTAGCACCAAGTGGCATGGTCACCTGTCTTTGTTGAACCAACCACAGATTAAGCCTACAGGAAAAACACAACCATTCACAGATCATTGCCTTGAGCACCAGGCCATTAAGTTCCATACATACCACTATTGACTTTCTCCAGAAGACCTAGATTAATAAACAGGCTTGCACTGCATGTTTCTAACTTCACATACAAAATTGATCCATGCACACAAATAGACTGCACACATTCACATGATCACAGGCTCTTGAATGATAGGTTACTTGATGTGTTTTGCATAAAGCATATTTGAGTGATGCACATTCATATTCAAAAACATATGTCCATAAAAGTATGGAGGCGAAGCATCACACTGTGACAGCCTAAAAACTGAGCTCTTCTATTCTAGATTCAGCCCTTCTCACTGATGCACAGGTCACCAGAAAACAATGTTCGTTCCAGCCTTAGGAACAGGTCCCTAAGCCACTTGCTCAAAAAAGCAGTATCTCAAGGGTGCTAGAAAGGTCTGAGCCTTGAAGCAGCAGCAGCAGGACTGTCTCTTTCCAAACGCCTCACCTTGGGAATCGTTATGGGGGGAAGGAATCAATCATGTGGCAGCTTTGGTTTTCAGCAAGTTTTCTCTGTGTTATCACCCCTAGAGTCATAAAACACTTGTGTGGTTTTGCTCAGCCATTCACAGACACAAAAGATGATCTGATGAAGCCAGCTGGTTCCTGTCCCTCCTTTGCATTTTTTCTATTCTGTCTAGGTTAGCTTTCAACATCCCCAGCAAATGATTTGTCATCTTTCCCTGAATCCTGTCCTGCTCCTCACAGCTTTTATTTTCAGTAAGTTTCCTCTGAACTTCAACCTAACTTTTCCTTTCTTCAGTTTTCTCTGGTGACGCCTGTGGTCCATGCTACAGAATCTCTCACCTGCTGCTCATACCCTTCAGAAATGCGCAAAACTGTCTCCGGGGCCTCATCAGGTTAGCCAAGTGGACGCATTCACCTTTGTATTTTTCCCCACACTGCCCAGTCCTGCATCACCTTTGTTGTTCTTCTGTGACCTTCCCTATGGTAACTCAGGGTCTTTATCAGAGCAGACCTTTCTTTTTCTGGTAAATTCATATCCAATCCATCTTCACAGGTGGGATTTCAGCTCTGGGTTAAATCCAAGCTCCACCAAGGTGGCAAAGGAAACTTGTGCCTGCCAAGAGTTGATGAAGAGTCAATAAACTGCCTTTCTGGTAAGAGCCATGCGGTTTGCCACTCATGCAACTGGATCACAGTTGACTCTTGAAAAAAATCAAAGCCATTCTTGATATATACACAGCACAATTGTCCTTTGGTGTATAGCTCAGCCAGTTAGGAGAACAGGACAATGGTTTTTATGTGCAACCAGCTACAGAACAATCTGGTTCTAAGGAAGCATTTTACTTAGACTTTTGCATGTTGCTATACGCAAGAGCACTGGCTAGCATCTCATTGTTAGCTGTGCATACAGAAGAGTCCATTAAAGACCTATTCAAACAACCTAAAGAGAGGGAAGTTTTTACAATAAAAGATCATGATTACAAATGGTTTTAGACTGCATAAAGACTTTTTTTGTCTTCATTTAGGTTTATTTGCTACCATCACAATGATTTGTGTGTGCGTGCATGCATGCATGCATGTGTGTGCGTTTGTGTGTGTAAAAGAAGAGCTATTCAGATGCTAATTAGGCCTCTTAATTGCAGTAGTCGCTGATTGCATGTATTAAAAACAGTGGAGGAAGCGTAACAATTAGATCTTGGGGAAATATTTAAAAACAAAGAAGAAGACTTGGAGTTAAAAAAGACACCGAAGAAGGAAACATCTTAATTTACCTGCCAGGTAATGTCAGTCTGAGGACAGAGGCACCGCACAATTTCTTTCACTGGGGAGTGGGTTATGTAATATCTAAGGAACTCTTATCTTATTGATTTGCATTGGTTTGCACAGGCCCGACCCAGTGACAAATACATACAATTCAAGCCTTCTCAATAATGAATCCCCAAATTTGCATGAGTAGTCATCCTACTTCTGTATAACCTGCTTAAGAAAATGTCTTCTTCAGCCTGGGAGGGTCTGTATTGGGGGGCAGGGTTGTGATAAGGGCTTTCCAAGGGATGGGAATGGCCCCAGGGGAGCCTGGGACCCGTGCTTGTGCTAGACGCAAGGGGCCTTCATTTTGGGCAGTCACAACGCAGGTGTTGTCTTGATCTCTGAGAAATGGAGTTATTAGAATGATCCCAGTGTGAGTCTGCTGATGAGGCTGCTGCACTTGGCCCATGTAAGGGGGCGGGATGGGGCAAGAAGACCTCTTTGGCAAAAAAACATAATCAAGCCCCAAACTTGTTCCAGAAACTCAAACTGTGAAACACTGGAAATCTCGCACGTGCACAGACCAAGATGCCTCTGTGTAAGTACACATGGGCGTGCACACACACACACACACGCATGCACATGTGTCTCCTGTGCTCTCAAGATTTCAACCCAGCTTCCTGACCAGGGAAGTTCAGACAAGTGTAGACAAGCTCCGGAGAAGGCTCTACACTAGGCGTGTCCAACCCGCGTCCTGCGGGCCGCATGCAGCCCTGGACAGCTAGTAATGTGGCCCCACAAGATCGTAAACTTTTAACATTATTATGTGATTTATATACATTAACTATATTATATATTTTATATGCGGCCCAAGACAATTCCTCTTCACTCAATGCAGCTCAGGCAAGCCAAAAGGTTGGACACCCATGCTCTACACCTTTTGGAAGGTGCCATGCTTCCAGGGCAAGCTGTGTACTAGACTCCTCACCTCTTGTGAGCTCATTCTTGTGTGGGTGGATTCATTGGCTTTACTACTGCTACAGTGGGCCTCTGGGCTGCAGCTGCCCTGTTTACCAACCACTCTAACACAATAGGCTCAATAGCACTGGGCATGTGGGTGCTTCTTCCTCTGGGCATCTGTGACTGGAGGCTGATTTGAGCAACTCAAAAGCAGCTTTTTCACAACAAACAAGGCTTTTATGATCCCCTGATGATGTTCGCGTCCTGTGCTTCTTCACAGGGGTGGGCTTCCTGCACACACATTCGCACTGAGAGGGAAGGTACTGCTCCCACACCAGTCCTGGCAGTGGACATGGTGATTTGCACAAAGGGTCGTGCGAGATGCTGCACGAGTACACACCAACACAGGAGGGAGGACACCAGGCACAGCAATAAGTTTGTTCTGCTGTGTCCATTAGCCTAGTCACACGCTGATGGTTCCCAGGCAGCTGTTCCCACAATAAGCAGTGACCCAGGACTCAATTGTCTTGTTAAAGGGACAGTGCTTACCATCCTCCAGCAAGAGCATCACAAGAGCTCACTGCTGAACCAGTGCCACCCGCAGTCAGACGTGGCTCTGCTTTGGACGAAGGCCCAGCCCACTGCAGGCCACTCAAGTGTCACATCAGCCAGGAGGTCCCCATCTGGCTTGACACTGGGTCTCTGCGACAGCCTCTGCCTGGAAGAGGCCCCTGGTGCCACACTGGAAGCCATGAAGCAAGTGCACAGACAGTGGTGTGGGGACTGTTTTTGGGGTGTGGGTGCTGAGCTGCACCCCCCTCCCCCTGCCTTTAGATCTGTTGAGGTCAGGTTGCCAACTCTCCTGCATGGGACAGATCAGACGCCATTGCTGGACTTCATGTAGTCAGGGAGAGTTGGCAAGCCTCACCACTCCCGGCTGGGGTCACAGCTGGAGGGAGCTGCAGAGCTCTGGGTTGGCAGTGGGACCCCAGGGCCAGCTGCCAGTGGTGGGAACCCAAGGACCAGCGGAGCCCACAGCAGGGCAGGTGGGTGGGAGCCAGGGGGAACCAGTGGAACACATGGCAGGGCTGGTGAGACCACAGTGGGGGGCTTCCTGGAGGCCAGGACCTGGAGCTGGAGGAAGCAGGGCCAGCTGCCAGCGGTGGGAACCCAAGGACCAGCGGAGCCCACAGCAGGGCAGGTGGGTGGGAGCCAGGGGGAACCAGTGGAACACATGGCAGGGCTGGTGAGACCACAGTGGGGGGCTTCCTGGAGGCCAGGACCTGGAGCTGGAGGAAGCAGGGCCAGCCCTCAGGTGCAACACTACTTCCCATGCCTGTGAGCGCAGAACTTCAGCACGTGACGCGTCATCGTCCTCAGCCACCAAGCGCAGCATGTAAAATAGGTAAACACTGAACTAAACTCTGATCCCACCAGCAAATCCAGCCCAGATATTCTAACAAAACTGCCGCGCTTATCATATGCGGAAACCCTCAGCAGCTCCCTGACAAGATCAATGCACTTAAAGAACATCTTTGAAGTAAATCATTAGCAACTCTGATCATAGACACTTTGGTACACCGCAGGCTGGAAGCCACACTGCACCCTTCATTCAATAGTCACTCCTGCTCTGAGCTCGCTGGTTTCAAAGGCGACAGACCCATTTGTGGTTTTATGGCTCAGAATTTTAATCCATGGATGGAATTCTTGCACCAGCTCTTCCTTCGCAAAGTCAATGCCAAGCACCAAGCAAATCTTTTGTGTCTTCATCCCCAGGTGTTTGACAAAACAAATGAAAGCAGCAAAAACCATCTTTGCCTCCCTAATGTGTGTCCATATTTGGCATTTAGAGGGAGACTTTTTCCTCAATACGTTTCTGAAATGTAAAGCTCTGGGTGACTTGCGGGATATTTCAGACATGACCAGAGGTGAAGGTAAATGGGTGCGCCCTGGCATGCAGCTCCAGCTCATTCTGGTCCTCTGCACAGGGATGAATTTCCCCCAAGTGACGCGTTTAAGTTATTACCATTTGTCGGCATTGCAGTCGCTCCTATGAGCCTCAATCATAGGCTGGGACCCCCTGGCACCAGGTACTGCAGAGACACCAGGCAAATAGATTGTCCCTGTCCCAAAAGGTTTACTCTTATCTGAGTAAGCCACAGCAGCCTCCTCTAAACAGGGAGCTGTTCTCTTGTTGCGCTTGAGTTGTTTGCTTGCTTGCCTAGAAATAGGGGCTGATTTTTAAATTAACTCAGGCACACCCCTAACAAATTAAATAAGACCACAGGAGCTACCCTGTCGGAATATAGTGATACTCCAGCTAGCCTTCCATCCTGTCATTTGGCAGTGCAAAGGAAGGTGTAAATCACCCATGGGCAACCCAGGCTAGTGAGCAGCCCTCCTTCATCTCAGTGGGCAGCAAGATTGTCATGACCCAGAAGGCCGCCTGGGACAGAGCAGTTTCGCTAAATGCGCAGGCGCACCTAGAACTTGCGGGTTGTGGCGAGTGACGCAGAGCAGCACTTTGACTGGATGCAGAAGGTGCACAGGGCTCTCAAAGTCAATGTCGTGTGCAAGCAGCACACGCCTCCCTTCTCTGGCCTTTGCTGTATACGCATGACCCTGGTAGGAAAAAAACTACATGCACAGAAACCAGCAGAATCTGGCAATCCTGAGCTGTGTAATGGTAAACACAATGTCTCGTGGGCCACAGCTTGCACCCATTGATATACATCATCAGTGGCTTGCAAGATTGAGGCCTAAACTTAGTGATACTTTACTATGGGTACACACTTTTTTCCTGACTTTAGCTAAGGCTCCGCTGGTGACCTGGAGTATGGGAATTAATGCTCTTTACATTTTCATTTGGTATTGTTTAACTCCAGATATTTTACTTTTTCAATACAATTGCCCAATCCTTTTTAAAAAGTAGTTAGCTATTGGCCTCAGTGATAAAGTTGGATAATGAGTCTTTGTGAGCGCAATACTTTATACATGTAATGTTTGAAATGACTGTTTATGCTAATAGTTTTGGTTAATATTTCTGTTAAATTCCATTAAAAATACCCATCTCCTTAAAGCTACCACTGTTCACATTAAGGCTCTCTGGAAATTAAAACTGAATTATTTACAGTCTGATATAAGATACTTGGTGTTTTTCCCTCAAGCCCTTTAAAATAAACTATCACAATTAGTGATTTGCAAACATCTTTTTAACGAAGCTGGCTTTAATAAGGATGGGTTCATGCTCTTTCAACTGATATCTTTGAGAGTAGCATGTTCGTGTTGCTTCGTGTAAGTATCACAGAGGTAGCCATGTTCGTCTGTATCTTTGAGAACAACAAGAAGTCCTGTGGCACCTTATAGACTAACAGATATTTTGGAGCATAAGCTTTCCTGGGCAAAGACCAGCTTCATGCATTTGATGAAGCGGATCTTTGCCCACAAAAGCTCATGCTCTAAAGTATCTGTTAGTCTATAAGGTGCCACAGGACATCTCATTGTTCTTCGTTTAAGTAAGAACTCCTAAACGCATGCTGCACAGTCCCAGAACAGGATTATCAAACACAAAGGATTTGATGCAACGGCTTAACATTTTTTTCTACAGATCCCTTTGGCTAGGATCAGAGGTGTTTTATCATGAACTGAATCTAAGAAGCAAACATTAAAGAAATCCCCTAGATCTGTTTTTAAGAGCCGGGTAAGTACATATACACAGGGATGCTATGTTAGGAACTGGGACAAACTGTGGTCCACTTTCACTTTGTCTATTGCTCCACCTATCTGTTTTTTCTGCGCTTCCTTCTGTTTTTGCCTTCTGCACAAGTACACACAATTACCCCTGGAATTGCTTCCCACCCCTTCCTGATCTTCCTCCCACATTTACCATCCTTTGTCTGAAGAAAAGTTCCTAGTTACAGTGGTTCTAACTAACTAGTCAGCCTCTCACACAGCCTTGCTATGTCAGACGCCTGATGTCAGATGGTCTTTTCTTCTTCCTGTCAACCAGCCTTCTCACTGACACAAATTACATGACACCAACCTCAAAATCCAGCCTATCCCATGGGAACACCTTCTTCTTGGGGCGTGGATGATTGATTACAGGATCACAGCAACAGAGAGGAAGCCGTGCTAGTCTATACACTATCAAAACAAAAAGCAGTCAAGTAGCACTTTAAAGACTAGCAAAATAGTTTATTAGGTGATGAGTTTTCGTGGGACAGACCCACTTCTTCAAACCATAGCCAGACCAGAACCAGGATCACAGCAGGAGCAGATGCTTTAAATCCGCTCTCAGTGCCCTGCCACACAAGTCATCACTAGCTTTGTTTTCAGTGGAGCTAAGCTTGTCTGGAATGGTAGGCAGCAGAAAACTGGCAAACCTTTGGCAGACAGAGCCCTGCAGCATGGATTGGAACAGGCACCTGCTAGCTGAGGAAAGTGATGTTTCCAGTTCTTCTGGTTTTATCCCACGTCTCACAGAATTTGGGGTTTTCTTGGAGTCAAGTGACAGGAAGAGTTTTCAGCTCTCAGTTTTTAAAAATGTTTGTGTTTGCTGTGGAAGGCTTAACAACCAGAATCCAGTGAACCCCTGGGGCTCAGAAACGAGGCGGCAAAGCGAATGCACGCAACCTTTATTATTTTAAAAATCCCTTGGGGTTTTTAAGCTCCCTCTCAGGATTCCCTGAGGCTTGACTCACGGTTGTTGGTAACGCTGCCTAGCCCATGCACAGCTCGAACTCACATTGTGTGATTTAGGCCAACGAATGAAGATCAGCTCTCCAGAGTGCCAGGCCGCTGTCATCAGGAGCAGAGGAGCTGTTCCCTCAGACAACGTCCCCAGAGCCAGCTAGTGCTGGGCGTTCATCCATCACTGCTCAGGGGGCAGCATTAGCTTTTAGAAAAGGCAGCTGTGAGCAGAGACAGAAAACCCCTCCCTCTCCATTAACAGCTCAGCAGGTTTTCCTCCTGGCGTTTGAACCCCCTTTTTTCCAGTGACTCTTGCTGATATAAAGTTCTAACTGTGCCTTGGATCAGGGAGGAGACATGAAGTGTCTCTGAATTGTCCTGTCCAGGGGAGCAGTACACCCCCATGGAGAGCTTAGACACTACCCTCAGCTGTGCCTGGTTTTCCACTCAGACAGGGTCACAAGTGGCTACAGCAGGACCGGCTGAGAAGGGTGACCAGGATAGTAGACAGTTTCTGTCTCACAGCTGGAAGAGGAGAGGGCAGACAACAGCAGCTAATTGCTGGGCAGCTTTCTCGTGACTGTCCAGACATTCAGCTGAGGGGGTACCACAGAGAAATCCAGAGCAGACATCAATGGGGAGCAGAGCTTATCAGTGGCCTGGGCCTAGGCCTGAGCCGGTGTGGATTCCTGTGGAGAGGGGGTAGGAGAAGTAGAGCAGGACAGATTTGCCAGAAGCCACTGAAGTAGATCTACAAGGAGGCCTACAAGGAGTAGGTTAGAGGGCCTCTCCCAGGACCTGGGCTCTGGACCGAGACCAGCAGGATTTCAAATTATCCATGTAAACATTCTGCCCCCCTGCAGCCGGGGACAAGCTCTGAGGCCCATCTCTACAGTGAGTTTCAGAGCCTGTCCTGAGGCTGTCCAGCATCTGTTGCAAGGCTGTCTTTACCTCCAAGAATCAGTTAACCTTGATTCTAAGACTTGCTGCCATGGTGGAGGGGAGGGGGCTGTTTATTTTCAAGGTAGGGAAAACCTAAGTGAATTGCCCAGGGTCAAAAAGAAAGCTAGTGGCAGAGGAGGAAACTAAAGCCAGGACTCCAAAGCCCTGGGCTGGGGCCCTAATCACTGGACCATACTTCCCACCATGCTGGCCTTGCAGCTGAACATCTGGAAGGTCATGCAGGCAGCACAGGGCCAGGGGTTGCACTGGTAAATGGTATGTTTTTATTGAATGAATATTAGAGTTAAGCCAGGATCTAAATCCACATAAATGACTGCATCCGACAGGGCCAAGCCTGCCCTTAGGCAACCAGCCGAGCTTTATAGTCCCGTACGCACCTCTCTGTCACGCATATTGTGTGTGTGTCTCTTTCACACACCTGTTTTCTCTTTTCCTTCTCTCGCCACATGCACGTCATGCAGTTTTGAACATATATTTATTATTTCAATTGAATAAGCAAGAGGCAGGAGTAACAGCTTGCAGCTGTGGTACCACACGGAGCTTCTGGGAAGCAAGCTGCCTGATTTCACAAAACTTGGTGATACTGACATTTGGGTTGTGAAGTTTCCAAATGGACCCAGGTTACGGTTGCAACTTTTTTTGTGGGTTTTAAAATTTATTTCACAATTTGCACGAGCACTTTGGTTTTTCCAACAATGTTTTAAATGTGTGGCATTTTGTTTTACAATGTTGGCTTTTTTTCATGCATAATGTTGTGTTTGAAAAGTGCATTTCCCCCTGCCACCCCGGCCCCTTGCCTTCCGCCTAGCTTTAGTGTGAGGAAGTCCAAGCGTGTAACTTCTCAAGCTTCCACTCCAGCCATGAGTTCTGCATGGGCTTCCAAGGCTGTGTTCCTAGCTCTCATTGCAGTGTTGCTATCTTAGTTATTAGGCTTTTCTTTAAGTCCCACTTATTTCTTAGCATTGTGGGCTCCTTCCCTCCAATTTTTCCATCCACGTGTGGGATAAATTTTGTTACGTGCACGAAGGCATGTGTGGGTGTGCACCATTAATAAGAACACACGGTGCTCCCCGGGGGGGGGCTGCAGGCACTCTGCTAACCAGCTCTTGGGTGCAGCACAGGATGGCCGCGTTGTGACTGGGCTGTGACATGCCAGGCTGTCGTGACAAAAGAACTGGGTCAAAAGTTTTGGACCTGAGACATTTCAAAATTTGAAAAAGAAACAGTGAAAAATGTCCACACATGTAATTCCTTGTGCAACTTTCTCCAGTTTTTTCGGTTCTGTTTTTTACCATCGGTATAACTAAGCGAATATTTGTTGGGGGAAAACAGTTTAAAAACTTCTTTGCAAATGTTCCCCCCTCCCTTTTTTATTTGGCTCAACCTTGCCTGGAGCCATCACCCCCGCTAAGATAACAGCTGCCATTGCAGCCCAAGTGCAGCGTAGGGCCCCCCTGGGCACTTACCCCTTTGCTCCATCTCACACCCGTTGGTGGACCAGCTCTCAGGGTGTGATAAAACCCCCGCTCCTGAGAGATTTAGCCACAGTCGACCCAGCCCCCAGTGCAGATAGAGCTAGGTCAATGGACGGAGTCTTCCATGGGCCTAGGTACTCTGTCTCAGGGATGTGGGTTCCTTACACAATGAGAGAAGACGCTGTCTCCTCTGGCGTGCTGTGGTGGAGCGACTGCAGGGCTGCAGCTGTGCTGCTGAAGCATTTTTCTGGCTTAGCCTGAGGAAATGCAGTTATTTTTTGAGACAGGCAAGAGGCTGGGAGGGCAAATGTGTCCTTCAGGCCAAAAAAGAGCCCCTAAGTGCTGTGGTTTTAAACCTACCCACACGGTGACAAGCACAACGTGAGAGGGGAGAGCAGGGTAAAGGGCTGAGAGGAATCAAAAGGCCCCAGCCAGTGAGGGGAGAAAGGAGCGAGGCCGGCATTTCATCTTCCTGCTGGACAACAGCTGAAATAAACTCACAGGGCAAAGATCACTAACAAACCTGCTGCCTCAACAGGTTGCTTGGCTGCCTAGAATAATAAGTGGGCTGCAGGGTTGCTAAAGCTGTGTCAGTCCTCAGATATGAGAGCCCAGGTGGGGGCAGTGTCTCTCACCAGGAGAAGGTGATCTAATGAGAGATGCTACCGACCTCTGCCCCCCACCCATGTCTCTAAAGTAGTGACGGATGAATGGGCCACCAGGTGCTGAGGAGGGACCAAGCATCCTGAAGACGTGAGGACAGCGCACAGGCTCTTTGTGGTGGAGGAAGGCAGGTATTCGGAACCCTTCCCCAGAGCAGGGGTTCACAACATGGGGCGCAGACCCCCTCGGAGGGGCATGCAATTCTGTGAGGCTGTTGGGTCTCAGGCTTGTCCAGCTCATTAAAAATGTTGAAATATGTGACTGGTTTTTCGTCTGTGTGGTCACATTTAGATACCCGATTAATAACGTTTTTACATTCTACAGACTCACTTTCTTACATGTACCGAAAGGGGGTTCTCCCATATGAACATAATCGAATTGCCATCCGTCTGGATGACATTAGACAGGTGGGGGAGGGCTGCTAATTGCAGGGACAGAAAGTGGGAGCCTATGTAAAAGGTTCGCTCCCCCCTGCCCTAGAGGTGTCAGAGTACACGGACCTGCACAAATAACCCCTTGGTGGGAACTCTGGGAAAGGTTGCTTTACAGAAACGATAGTGATATTGGAAGCACGAGCAGAGGAACATAGAGAAAGGCAGCCAATGGTAATAAGCCAAACCTATGTTTCGATATTACAGAAAACTCTTTTATATCCAGCGGCCCCTGGACCGGGAAGTTGCCAGATGGTCAAATATTCAGGGTAATAAAGAGGTATGCCAAACAATGCATGGCACTAAGGAAAATCAAGATGAACTATTAAGAAGCATACAAAAATGTATGCAGAAAACTTTGTTTACCAACAGCAGTAGTATTGTACACTGTCAACTTCTACTGTATTTGCTGTATTTATTTGTATTTACTTTCACTGTACTGTACTTATGGAAAATGTAACTAACTTTTACTTATGGCTCAGATGCTGGTGATTTGAGAGTTCCAGAGGATAGAATGCCACATCTGAAAGACAAGTATCAGAGAGGTAGCCGTGTTAGTCTGTAGCTTCGAGAACAACAAGAAGTCTTGTGGCACCTTATAGACTAACAGATATTTTGAAGCATAAGCTTTCCTGGGCAAAGACCCGCTTCCTCAGATGCATGAGTGGGGGGTGGTGGTTTCAGAGGGGTATTTAAAGAGTGGGGTCCCAGGAAAAGGGACGGTCAGAGCTGACAAGGTCTATTCAGCAAGGTGGAAATGGCCCAGTATCAATAGTACTTATCAAAAGAGTTAAAAACAAGTTAGGTCTGATCTAATAGACAGAGCATAGGGCTGAAACCAAGGCAAAGGAATGTGGAGCTCAGAGGCCTATATGAAAATTAACTGGGGAATTGACACACTGAGAAACACCCTCTCAAGCGGGACTCAGGAGAAAAGACAAGGATTGACTGGAACATGGAGACTGTCCCCTTCTGACGGAGGCATACAGATGGGACACAAGCTGCTGGAACAAGCTGAAAATCTGCATTGCACTGTATGAAAGGGTGGCTGTCCCACACTTGTCCATAACGGGTTGAAACAACTCTGGGCGAAGGCTGAAGCTAGGACACAGTCATAAGAGGGCTAGAGACAGACAATCAGGGCGTGCTCAGCCCTGTGGGAAGGACTCCTGAAGAAGAGGTGCTCACTCTTGCGCCTGCTGTGGAGCAGGAAAGCCCTGGCTGCCTGGTGGGCTAGAGTGGTACTGGGGCACACGGGCCAGGCCAGCTCCCATGCTGAGGCCTGGCTTTCAAGGCCTGAGGGGTACTAGGGCTGCAGGGAAGCAGCCAGGGCAGAAGGCAGCAAGTCCATGACCTCTTGCCAATGGTGAGTGGCCATTTCAGCATGCCGTTTGCTCCTGAGGCAGGGGCTAGAAGACGACTGGCAGTGGGTCACTGAAGCAGGGTGAGTATAGGGGGTTGGAGTTCCCTGGAAGGGGCAGACTCCAGACTGTGGGGCAGCATCACCAGGGAAGGGGCACAGGGCCTGACACATGGTGGAGGCACTACCAGGAGTCAGGTAATGGACAGCAAAATGTTAGCAGAGGCTGCTGTGAGGCTGAAGAGCTAATTCTCAGACTGGCCAGCAGGAGGCGCTGTGGCAGCAAGCCACCACCTGCTACACACTGTCAGCCAGGCCTCCTTCCCCAGCATTAATTCATTTACCGAACGCGAGGAGCGACAGCCTGCGGGTGAAACTCTGCCTTTCGCCAGCACCCGAACAGTCGCAGCACAGGATAAGGGGGAAATGTGCTGGCTTGTGTGCCAAGCACTGATGAACCTAGTCATGGATTCTGTTCCAAACCATAAAAATGCAGAAGGGGTGGGAACCAGGAGCTTGGTCCAATGCCCAGTGAAGTCAGTGGGAGCTTTTCCACTGACATTAGTAGGGATTGGACCAGACAACAGAAGAGGGATGAGAACCTTTGGAAGATTGCACAGCTGCCTGGAAAAAGGCCCTTGCACCTCTGGGTGACACTGGCTGACCCAAGGGAGCCCTGACACACTGATAGGGAACCTAGGCCCTTCCAGAGGAAGTGGAGCAACAGAAAAGCTGCACAGAAAATGGCAAAAAAAAAATACCTAGAACACACAGAAACAAGAGAACAACCAGACAGTGAAAATAAACCTTCAGGCTTCCATAGTTAGCTCAGATCAGTGGTGGGCAACTTGCAGTCCCTGGCAGTTCAAAGTATGGCCTGGGAGACATCTTATTTACTGTTGCCCATACACAGGGTTGCCAGATGTGATGGGGTTCAGGGGTCCCTCTGCACTGCACCCCATCCGCTGGCAGGAGTGACTCTCACTCAGCAGGTACAACAGGAGGTTTATTAGGCAACAGATGCCCAGTTTCTCACAGAAGCGACAGTACATCAGTCAGAGACAGTCCTTCCAACCCGTCCTGGGGAGAAGACCCCGAGGGGTGCCCCTCTGGGGTGTAGCTTTCCCCCTCCTCAGGCTGGCTGCCTTCCAGCTCTCTCTTCCCCTAGCCTCTAACTGCCGCCCCCGATTCAAAACCCAGCTCAGCTCCTCCCTCCTCTTTGTTCAGGGCAGAGGTGTTACCTGCCAGTTGTAGCCCCAGGGTCATCCTTAGCCACTGGGAGCTGATCTGCTTGCCTCTTACATCCAGCCTGACTCACACATGCACTCCCCCCACTCCATCACACCAGAGTCCAGTGATTTCAATCCATGTAGTTTTTTTCCTACTAGGGGTACTAAAGCACACATGTAAAGCCAGGGCACGTGAAGTGAGGTGTGTGCTGATTGCACACATTTTGAGAGCTGTGCATCCAACTGAAGCATTGCTATGGGTCAGTTGTCACACCTCATAAATTCTAGGTGCACAAGTGCAATTAACAAAACTACCCAATCTCAGGAAACTCTCCTGGTCCCAACAATCTTGCAGTCCACTGAGATGAAGGATGTCCAGTCACATGGCCCACTCAGTAGCCTAGGTTGCCCATCACTGGCTTAGATGCTCCTATGTCTTCTGTTATGAGGCAACCCAGTGTTTCCACCATTTGTCTAGTGCAACTCATCATGCACCATTGTAGTTTGTTTCCATAACAGCAGCACCTTTCCCTGTGGCTCTCTGTTGCCATCGGTTTTCTGTCTTCCACCAGGTGACAGCTCGTCAAGGACTTGTCTAGCCAGGCATTTTCTTGATATTTTCACAATACATCTAAACCACTTCACCATCCTTTCTCAAACCATTGTCTCTACAGTCTGTTGGCCAGTGTGGCACTCTGTACCGCAAAGCAGCACCCTGTGACTCCCATGTTCATCATTTCATTTATGGTTGGGATGTTTCATACAAAGCATACCATGCAAAATGTCACAGGAAGGCCCTGGTCTGCTGAAACCCCTGGTTCTGTCAATATGTGTATTTTGTCAGCGTGTATGAAGTTATGGGAGTTTGCTCTATGGCTTATTGAAACATGTTGTATGTTTGGGAGTCATCCATTCCTAGTTCTGCAGTGAAAACCAAGGAGGTGAGCCACACCCAGGAGGGCATTAAACGACCATTAATCTGCAAGGGAGTTGCAAACAAGGAATTTACAATTCCATAAGAGAAGCATTGTGCAGTGGGGATTGCTCAGCTCTGACTCAGCAAAGTCACCAGGCACTTCCGGGCTAGTGGTAGAAAAGAGTCGGTGGCATCAGGCTTTTGCCTTTCACCTCTGCCACAGGAGGCCAAGAACACCGTAAACTGAGGCGAGAAGTCCCAAGGCTCAACGGGAAGCTGGTATAGTCAGAACTGTGGTCTAAGTGCAACACCGAGGGGGCTGAGGAAAAAACGCTTGACCCAACTACTGCTTAGTTTAATAAGTTTTAAGATTTAGACTGCGAGCTTCCCTTTAATTTTCTTTGGTGACTGTCTCTGAGCTAGTTTTAAAAAGCTAATGTGTGTGCCCTCTGCATACCGAGGGAAGGACAAACTGGGTAATAAATTTACACTGGCCAGACTTCTGGGACGTGAAGCTGCGATTTGCTGGTGACATTCTCTGTGGAATTCATGAGTGGCTTAGGCAGCATTCATGCAATTTAATTGGATGTAGGAGTCCACATGCTGTTGTACTGAGTGATAATGGTACCTGGAGGGGGTTGCTGCTTGTCACTAGCAAAGCAGTATGTGAGACAGCGTAGGCTGGACAGTTAAGGGGATACAGTAGTAACCCAGTTCCAGGCTGGACATGGGATCCTCTCACACCCAGTTCTCTGTAACATTGGTTACTTTATCCCACCAGGAAGCCACCATCTAGTCCTTTAGCGATGCACAGACCCAAACCAAGAATAGAACTGACAAAGCCTTCATTTTGTAGCACGAGGCAGAGAAGCTGAAATACAGTGCACTCTCACAGGCAGCTGCCAGCCCCAGAGAGGAAGGCACAGCAAGCGAAGAGGACATATGGTTGATAACTAGTGCCACTCTATTGTGGTCACGCTTCCCTTGGAACCTGGGTGTCCTTAAAACTATCCTGAGGCCTTCGTTTTGAGAAGGTGTTTTGTAATAAGGCTGCAGTGCCCTTTGGGGGAACCAGAAGTGACTTGTATATGGATGAGAGATAGGCTAGACAGTGATTTAGAGTGTTTATTGCCTTGTGTAATGTCTTTCCTCCTGTGCCCCCGGTGCCTCTCTGAAGAGAGGAAATCAATACTCAGCAACACTCAGAGCCAGCAATATTTCTGAGAGATGTGCAAATCAATGGGAATTTCTTAACAAGTTTTAATTTAAATACCCGCAAGCACTCAACCTGTGCATGCACTTACATCTCCATCTTTGGGGGAGGAAAAACGCTCACACACACAGACCTGCATCAGCAAATAGCCTGTTACATTATTTTAAAACCGCCCCCACCAAGCTTTGATAAACAAGGTGACAGCTCATCATGATTCTACAGCACATCATGAATCTTCCCAGGGATTCAGATCCTTACAGTAACATGTCTTAGCTACGTGCCTCATATAAATGGCAGCTGCAAATCACAGTGAAAGGAAAAGTTCCCTGGAGCACACTACAATAGGATACACCCCCTTTCCTTTTTCTGAGTCCCATCACACACCCATCAATCAAAAGATATAACATGACTGTGCCATTCAGATACCGATGGGAGAGTATGACTGGACTGAGGAATCTATGGTTCTGCATTTGTCTGTCCGGTGCCATTATGGAAATTTAGCTCCTCGTGCGGTCAGTCTGGATGGTGCAAAAAGATGGCCACTCTTCAGGCTCGAACTACTTTCATCTGAGGAAAAGACTTAAAATAATTAAATGTTGTTCTTGCCCTTGGAATACTCAGTGGGCTGAAAGGAAAGCCACACATCCTGTTCTGTTATTAATGCAAGTGTGTCTGTGAGGGGCAGAGTCTGTTATGTCAATGTCAAATATAATAGTGGTCGTTGCCATTGGTTACTTGCATCTCATCATGTATAAAATGGAAACTTGCCCAGGGAGGGTGGAATACACAGACGTACACTTATTACATGCAGCCATTCATACTCACAGAGCCAGATCCATCACTCATACGCTGTACACACCGGGATACAACAATGTCAAGGAGCCACACTGTGTCCTCACTGAGCCTGGGTGTTGCTTGTAATAATTTTCTTTAAATTTCTTATGAACAGCTGACAAGTCTGTAAACCCCCAAGGGACAGAAAATCACCCTGAACTGGAAGTGCTAATAGGCTAATAGCCAGCTTCTTACATGTCTTCTCTTTCATGGAGTAGCAGATAAACACCTAAGCAACAAGGAATTGACTGTCATCCCGCAAAAGCCTGAATGCATGAAAAGCAAGGGGAAGCGACATGGAGAAAATGTCAGACACATCAAAACAGCTGAGCCAGAAAGGAGCAGGTTTCCTTTTGACTTAACAAGTTTTGTTTCCAACCGCAAATCTAGAAGTATAGAATAAAAATAGTAAATGCACAAACCTTAGACAAAACTACATTTTTACAACAGAAATTCCCACCTGGAGGGTCCCAGTAATCCTTCAAGGCAGTCGGTAGTTTTGACATATTTTTGTTGGGCATTTTTCCTTAGAAATCATTCATGAACGACTAGAAGAATACCATTAATTTACACGGTGTGTTCTCTGATAGATAGCAACAGCTTCTCTGGAGCTTTACTGTCTCTCATCCAAATCCATAGTCTGAGACAGTTTAAAGGGCAGCTTTCCACTCAGTAGATTGGATGGTACTGACTCCAAAGGAGCTGTTCTATTGTGAGCTCTTAAGGGGCCTTAAATCATACATAGTCGTGGCCACTAAACCTGCTTGTGAAAGTTCATTCAGAAATCTCACTGGGGAAGAGTTTTACCTGCTTGCAAAGCACAATTTCTTTCTTAAACAGACACATCAAGATACATACATCATAGAGCTGGAAGGGACCTTGGGAGTTCATCAAGTCCAGTCTCCACTCTGGGCAGGACCAAGCACCATCCCTTTTTTCCCTTTCTTCTATTTGCCCCAGATCCCGAAATGGCCCCCTCAGGGATTAAGCTGACAGCCCTGGCTTTAGCAGACCAACACTCAAACCACTGAGCTAGCCCTCCCCCCGCTGTGGTAATCTTCACTAATCTTGTTCTTTGGAAGCTGAAAGCAGTTAAAAGGCCCTGTCACCTATGTGCATTATGGTGGTGTTAGTATGAAAGATTGTTTGAACACTGGGACACTCTTGGGGTCCACTCTGCAGCTAAATTGCGTCCACAAAATTTGGCCAAGCACCTTCTGCACAAGCAGAATTCATAGCTGTCACACAAGTGAGCACTGTCATGTGCAAGTAGGTGTGTCATAAGGTCAGCAGTACATGCATCTTCGGTGCCATTGAGGAGTTTTGAGAAGTTGGTACTGGGCTTTTAATAGTTCCCAAGGGGCAGAGGCAGGAACAAGAAGGAATAATGAAGGGCAATTATATACCAATTATTGTTGCTGCTCTGTTTCCTCCTCCCCGTAGTACCTGGGCACCAGAGAGGAGAAATAAATAATTCCCAGCTCGTTATCACCTGGAAGAATCTCAACTCTTGGCCAGTCTAACGGTTTACATGCCAGCCATGAAGTTCCCAGCACAGATTCTGACTTCTGCAGTTCCCCAGTTGACCCCTGTTCTGCCACAGCCCCCAACCCCCTCCACCCAAGCCCCCATCCCTACACCACCTCCTCTTGCACCCTCTTGGTTCTGCCCCTCCCGCCTCTGGAACAGCTGATTGTGGTGGGCAGGAGAGGAGGAGCTGATCCATGGAGCTGCCAGTGTGTGCTGAGCACCCACTGTTTTTTAACCTGGGTGCTCTGGCCCTGGAGTCAGAGCCATTAAAGCTAAGCCTGCGCCCTGTGCAGTGGCCACCCACCTTCCCAGCCAAGTGTGAAGGGCTGCTAAAAGAAACCTCCCTGCTCTGAACAGTTCACTGCCTTTGTCCAGGCTTGTAACAGTGCAACGGGTTTCCATGGCATTTCCATTTTTCAGGAGACTGAGGCCCTAAATGAAACCTTCACCCCTTAATACAGACAAATTGAAATAATACCTCTGGAGCCAGCCAACCACACCCATGCACGTGCATTGAATAGCCGGTAGCCTCCGCCCAGGAGAGGGAATTCAGCATTATTGCAGAGAAACCCTCTAGGCCATCAGCCCCATGTCTGGTGGTAAAGGGAGAGGGAGAGACCGCAAAGGGGAGGATATGACATGGGAAGCACTGGGACCACATCCCCTAAAACACAGGGTTCTGCGCTAGGGCAGGAGGTTGGATTTGGCATGGCCCAGAGTTCTGCCTCAATGGTGATGTGCAGGGGTTCTGCAGGCAGACCAGAGGGACAGGATGGGATGGGAAGGGCTGGTTGTAGCAGTGAAAGGCACCTACTGCCCTGCTCCTCCAACATCCCGGGGCTCACCAGCACCACCCAAAGCAGGGCTAAGTGGCTGGGTAAGGAAAAGACGAAAGCAGCTGGTGCTGCTGATTCAGCATCATCTCCCCCACCTCCCCACCCAGCAACCCCAGGGAGCTGTGATGCTGGTCTCTCAGCACAAACCTCCTGCACTAGGACAGTGTCTGGCAGGGCCCTGAGCTGCCACCAGCCCTGCAGTCACACTGAGGGACAATGCACCAAGCCCATTGCCCCGGGGAGATGTGGGACCATGAAAGGCTCCAAGCTGTTTTTCTTTATTTAAATCATGGCTCTGGGGTGGGGCTGCGGGGAGAGGTTCAGAATGAAGGCTGCCCTGAGGGGTGAGGACAGCCCCAGCCCTTTTGCACTGCAGCAGCTTGGGGCTGGCTGTGGGACTGACAGACGGAGAGACAAACGAATAGGCAAACACTGAAATACATAGTAGATAGCTGTCCCTTTCTGCACTCTTGCCTCAAGGGGGCCGTAGCTGTCCCAGTCCCCTTGCTGCTCTCCTGTGCTCATTATACAGTGTAACAATCTCTGCTGGCAGAACCCTCCTCTTCTTTTGTATGAGACATGGTTGCGTTCCAGGCACACCCCATCATCCTGGCACAAGCAAATCCCGAGCTTTTTTGAGTTATAGTAAGAGGAAGCTGCATAGCAGACTTGGCGGTCCAAACTTTTAGCATTTCGGAAGAGTCTTGAACAAACAGCTGGATGTCTGGATGGACAGACAGACACCCTCACAGGCAGGCAGACAAACATCTCTCAAATACATAGGAAACTTGTGTTACAATAGCTCCTCCTCCAGTCTGGGGCTGGGACTTCATTAGACCAGCCTCTGTGCACACACGCCCAGGGAAAACGATCTCTCCCTCCACGCCTTTTACATCTATGCCTCCTAGCAGGCAGGATGTGCAGTAATCCCCTTCTCTCCCTTGTCCATGTCTCTCTCTCAGTCCCCAGGCTGTGTACCATACCCTCACTCTGGAATTACATTAGTTATCCTGCACTGCAAAGCATCTGGGATTCTGCTGAGGTGTAAGTGTTGTTAAATGTAGATTTTAATGGCCAGATGCTGCTAGTTACACCCCCCCCCACCCCCTGTGTTGCCCAACAGACTTGAACAAGCCTCCTAGCTCCAGGAGGAGGTGGCAACGTGCATCTGAGACCCCAGTCTGGCCCTTTGTCATGGGGAGAAACACACTGGAGCTGTTTCTTGGAAAAGTCCATTTTCCAGCCTGCCCCTCAGCATGGGAGATGAAGGTCTGAAATGAAGTGAGTCCAGCATCTGGCCAGGGAAGGCTAAAGCCCATGCCGCTTCAGCTGTGCCACGTTGTCGTATTTCTAGCTGACCAGGCCTTTGTGGTAACCCTCAAAGAAAAATTGGCGGGGCCGATGGAAGGGGTGGAGCCTTGGGCGGAAGGGGTGGCTCCAAGGGCACTGCGTCCTTAGTGCCACAGGCAGCTCAGCACTGCCCCTGCCCCCCTTAGAAGCTGCATGGAGCAGAGGGGTGATGCTCTCACCGTGCCCCAAAGGGGCCCAGAGCTGGTTCCAAGACGCCAAGGGCAGAAGGGGCCACTGGGCTCAAAAGGAGCAGCTGTCCTTGCCACGCATCCAAGCACACCAGTGCATATCCCCCCCTCGTCTAGCACAGCACAGCACAGCACTTGCAATGTCGAGAATACCACCTCGATAACACAAAACCTGTGCCATGGTCATGGCTCTCTTAGGGCTTTTTGTTTCTTCTTCCACATTAAGAAATTTCTGAGCCTTCTTTGTCCATTGAATGATGACTTTCTGCAGGGACAGAGTTCTCCAGGGATACAAGACTAAAGCGATTGCTTGAAGTCATTGTTTGGGGCAGAGGCTGAAGAGAGTTGCGGGGCTGAGCTGTATTTAACACAGATTATGCAATTCTCATAGTCTAGATCACAGCTAATGGAGGACCAAATTAATTGGTGATTGAACTAAGTGAACTCTGTGCTCTTAAAGGCATCCCAAATCTAAGCTTGATTACATGCCCATCTCTGTTTCTGCCTCTCCCCTTTACCTGCTCCATTGGCTCCTTTGCTAGGTAAGTTTTTCTCGTACCACACAGTTTCCTTAGCTACTCTCACTGCTTCCAGCCTCATCAGCATGCAAAGACTTGTCATGACACTGACTGTCTCCCTTGGTATTACAGATACGAGCAACAACAATGCTTTTCTCAGTCTGCAATCAAATAATTCAGCCTTTGGTTAGCCTGGAATTTCCTATCGCTTGGAGGTTAGTTTGCCCTGAGGCTTTGTCATCTCAGGGGTGTCTGTGTATGTATTCAGGTCTTCTGGCTGCAAAATTTGGCCAGTAGATATAATATCTTTATAAAGAACTTAAGAAGCTAGGATATTGATCCTGCCTGCTCGAAATACATTTAAATGTGTTGATTACAAGGATGCAAGATACAATTGCAGCTCAAATGCAGTGACTTCCTGTGAATGGAGGGGTGGGGAAGAGAGGTTCTTTCTGCCTATTTCAATACTTGCATGTATGTGCACACGTAATAGCATCCTGCTGCCTTGCTCGTACACATGCCCGACTGCTAAGCTATTGCTGGGCGCGCTGAATGCGTCCAACGTGACTGAGAAGCTGCCTAAAGAAAAAGTTGCTTGACAAGGAGTTACAAAACAAAGGCTTTGAATTAGGGAGCCGGGGTAGAGTTCTGAATTACATGGACATGCTCAATGTACTAGCAAATGTGCTAAAACACATGCCCAGAGAATGGGCCCGATGCCGCTGTGAGTCACACCATGGGCCTCTGTAGGACTGGGCCAGGAGAAGCCATGCACAATGCATGAGCCACGTCCATTCCCCACACGCCCAGCTGGGCACTGCAGCGGGATCGTACTGCATTGTTAAGGGAACAGACAAAGCAATAGGCAATGCGCAAGATGGCGGCTCTCACGGAGCTAATCAGAGACCCACCCCCAGGAAGCCCCTTTTCAGCCTGCCCTTTTCTTTGGGGCCTACGCGTGTACCTGCATCGGCTCAGCACTGCCTCCTGCTGGTCACAATGGGCATTGGCTCAACCTGTGGCATGCACCACCTTCTGGTCAGCGCCTTGCCCGTCACCATTCTGTTCTCCAGTCTCCGCCCTCTGGCTCTAGACTTGAGTCACTCCCTTGGGCCGTAGCATCCACTTCAGGACACTACCCTCCAGCAGGGCCAAGCTCTCCACCCTGCCCCCTTCTGGGGGGGGTCAGGAGCAGTCCTCAGCCCTAGCACCTGCTTCCATGCCCAAATGCAGCCCCAAAGTCCAGCCCCTTGCCTCAGGGGCAAGCCACAGTACATACTAGCCATTCTCCATGTTGCCTAGGTGCAATGCAAGGGCATGACCCAGGCCTGCCCACCATTCTGAGTCCCAACCTATCTGGTAGCAGCTGTCTCCTGCCCTCCTTCACTCCCCTTGCCCGCTCGTGTTCCCTGGACAACTTCCCTGTGATCCTTGCACCTTCTTGGCTCTTGGCTCAAGGCCACCGCCTCAGACGTATCAGCCTGGAGCTTCTCTCCAGCACCCATGAGCCTGCCCAGCAGTACTCTCTCCAAGGAGCCATGGTTTCCCTACCCTTCTTAAGACCCAGCCCCTTCTGCCTTATGGGTCAGGGGGAAAGTGAGCTCCCCTCAGCTCTGCAGACTTTTATAGGGCCCCTCCTGGCCCTGATTGGTTGATTGCTCCTCACCCTGATTGTCCAGGTTTGTACAGGCTTCCTCTGGCCTGGTTTTAACCTTCTCCCTGCTGGAATGGGCTACAGCATCACTACAGTGCACAGGAGGATCTAGTGGCTACTCTTTTAAAAACACAGTGGAAACAGGTAAACAAAGAAATATGGAATGGGACTCATCCCTGCTTCAGCATCTGCAGAAAAAGTCCAGGTCCAGGGAGTGGAACCTGTGACTCAACACTCTTGGTGCATTCGGTGCCTTTGTGAAATGAGTTCCTTCACCTCTGTCCTGTTTCTGGAGGTCAGGTGTCTGTCTTTAGAGCAGAATTCAGCTGCAGCCTCACTGAGGCCAAGGAATGAGCTAGCAAGGAGCCCAAATGCTGCTGTCTCCAGGGAAAGGACCCCTCCCGGTGGGACTCACGGCTCCTTGGCAGAATGCGGTGATGCTGGCTGTGCTGCTGTCCATAACGTATCTGTTCTGTGAACAGGGGGCTCTCATCTCCAGGCTTGTTGCTGTGGGACCCTTTGCCTGCTCTGAACTCATTTATTTAAAAAAAAAAAAATCAGAGGCTCAAGAAAGGATTGCAGGGCTCCTGCAGGCGCTGCGCACCGCTCTGCTGGCACAGAAGGGTCAGGGAGGCGGTATCTCTGGGACCTTGGGATTTCCCCAGCATGCAGGGCGTTGCCAGGAGGCCTGGATCCCTGGGCAGGCATTGCTGTTATTTGGCAAGAGGCAGGGGGCATGTGGGCGCTAACTCTGGCAATCCCCAGCTGTTGGGTTGGCCCTTGTGGATGTGTTTAATTTAGAGCAGCCTTCTGGAGGGTCTGACTAAAGCTCAGGCCCAGACTGGTCCCCACTTGGGGTTTGCAAAGCTCCCTTTGTGCACCTTCTTCTGCTCCAATTGCACATCAAAGGCTGCTGGGCCTAACCAGAGAATCGAGGCCCAGTTTTCTTCTCACCGCTTGGGCTCTGAGGAACGAACTCCCCATCCCCGCAGACAGACACTCAAACACCACCTGGAGCACAGACCCTGGAGCTCACAGACAGGCTGTGATGGCAGATCTCCTTGATGATTTTTGGGGATCAGCCTGCCATCCTGCCTGGAGTGGCCTCCGGTTTACACATGAGAATGACCCCCTGTATAGCAGAGACAGGAGTGATTCTTCTGCCTCCCGTAAACCTGAGCTATCTCCACTGGAGGCACCTGGTATTTTTCTGCTGGCTTGAGAGACTCAGGTGCAAAGAGAGCAAAGCTTGCAAGGAGAAGTGGGGCACCAGCCAACCAGCTACCAGACCAGTCTCTGCATGGCACCTTGGGTCCTAGAAAAGAGTCTGGAGCAGTTACCAACTAATCCCATAATAATCCATTAAAGGGGTAATATAATGACTTGTCTAACCTGATGTCTGCCCTTCTGACACCAGATGCTATAGGAGAGCCAATGGCTGTGTCTACACTTGCATTCCTCTTTCGAAAGAGGTATGCAAATGAGGGGAAATGAAAATGCAAATTAGGTGCAGATTTGTATACCTGTGACCTCGTTTGCATATTCTTATTTTGAAAGTGCTTCTTTCAAAAGAAGAAAACCAGTGTAGACACTGCTCTTTCGAAAGTAAACCCATGTTTGAAAGAATAACTTCCATAAAAAAAGGGGAGAAGGAGTCTTTTGAAGATGGGGGTTTACTTTTGAAAGAGCAGTGTCTACACTGGTTTTCTTCTTTTGAAAGAATTTGCAAATGAGGTGTTGGATAGGCAAATCTGCACCTCATTTGCGTTTTTGATTTCCCTCATTTACATACCCTCTTTCGAAAGAGGAATGCAAGTGTAGACACAGTCAGTGAGATTCCAGTCAGCCTGACTTCGTAGTTTACCAGTATGTCTACACAGCACAGTTATCTCAAAATAACTTGGTGAGCATCTACAAAATGTAACTGCTATTTCCAAATAATTTCAGAATAGTGGATGGCTTATTTTGAAATTAGTAAACCTCATTATACAAGGAATAGCACCTGTTTCAAAACAGGTATTTCAAAGTAAAGGCCATGTAGGCAGGGCATAGATGCTATTTCAAAATAAGCCATAGTGTGGCCAATGGCTCTGTTTCAAAATAGGCACTATTGTGTGTAGACACACTGCTTCAGAATAAGGTTTGCTTATTCTAGGGCATCCCTGTAGTGTAGGCACATTATTCCAGAATAGTTTATTTTGGAATAACAACTCTGGAATAAGCTATTCTGGAATAACTTTGCTGTGTAGACATACCCTAAGGGGCCAGTCCAGACCTAGTTTAAATTGCTGCCTGAGTACGGAAGTGAATGAAAAGATGCCTGCTTAGACCAGGTCTGGCTGTTTCTTACAAATAAGAGGCTGATGGGAAAAAGGAGGGATTGCTGATATTTTCCTAAAAAGTCACCTATTCAGCACAGGGACTCTTTTTTTTCTGTTTTGTCCAGCAGGATACGACAGTGGCTGAATGTCAGGCCTAGATCAGCTGACACATGTACCATGTTGTGTTTGTTTCATGCCCTTGTCGTCAACTCATAATCAGCTGTGTGTTGTTTCCAGTGCACCTTGCATCACACTCCATTTGTGTGTGTCTTGTTGCCTCTGCAAAAACAGCCCAGGCGACCAACTCCAGCTGCTACCAAATAACTGGGAAGATCGCTGGACCCTTCCTCCTGCTCTGCAGCTGAGATCAGTGGAGATTATCCATGCCTGGCTGCAGACAGTGGTTAAACACAGCAGTTTCCTGGCTTTATTATTTTAATACGTTTCTACTGTGGCAATGGCATTGTTTTGACTAACAGTGATGAGATGCAGCAAATAATGGCTTTGTTTGTGGTATTTTTTAACCTGCAGCAAAATAAGTTTTGTGAAACCTACTGAAAGCAAAAAGCACAGACGCAGTGCCACCCCGACCCACAAAGGCCTCCCGAGCTCGTGCTGCGTGATCTAAAGAAGAACATTTAAGATGACAAAAGGTGACAACGCCTGTAAATTTCAGAACTGTATTGACCTTACGTTCCACCAGCAGCTCAGGCGTCCAAGCTGCCGCTAGGAAATTAATTAACGAGTTTCTGGGCCTATTACATGACAGCATCTCGTCAAAGGGGGATGTTCTCCTCACAGCCCAGAACCAATCTGGCCTCAGAATCTGAGGCTGAAAAGGAAATTTCAGTTCTCTGTCGCTAATAAAGCTGCTCCCATTCATGCCCATGCTGACAACAGCTGTCCAGGGAGATCAAGCTACTGCCAGAGCCTTCAGACTAGTAACCAGCATATTAAAGATGCTTGTGAGAGTCCCAGCAGCAGGCAGGAAAAATGGCAACAATTGGGACAAGGCAAGTGTAGGGTTTAGAAACCAGCTGCAATCTCAGAGGAAGACCGTGAAACTCTTACACAGGTGAGCATGCCCAGGAGCAGCCCCCCAGTGGGCGCACTTGTGTTCATTTGCACTAGTGTGTGCGAGGAAGAGTTGCACAGACCAGCCCTCAGAATTCATTCTGCCAGCAGACAGGGTTAACAGCACAGCCGCCGACTGGCTCCCAGTGCAGCAGCAGGTTTGACAAGATGCTATCACAAGTAACTCCAGTCAGATGCTTGTACTAGCACTTCAGCTGTTTGGGGAGAAGGATGTCTGAGTGAGTGGCAATATTTCTGTTAGCTGGGAATAAATTAACGGGCACACGGAAGGTGTTTGGGTTTGTTTGTTTGTTTTGGTTGGGGGTTTTTATGTGCCACACACAGACCAGCCTGCCCTCAATGCTGAATGGAGTCGGGCTCCAGCACCGAGAAGAGGGGAGATCTAGAAGAGTGTCCTATTTGGCACCTGCCCAGAATCTCCCACGTTCAGATCCATAACATAGGTGAGCATTCACACACGGGTGAAACCGAACACTCTGGGTTCCAGCGCTGTGTGGGAACCACCGTTTTGGCCTGTGATCCAGGCAGGTTCAAACCCCAGAGATGGTGCTTTGAATTTTAGGTTCAAAATGCACCCTGCTCCTGGCCACTTCTAGGTCTGAAATGTGTTGCTTTGACTCCTAAGTTGGCCACATTTGGGCACAGAAGGCCACATTCCCAGCCAACCTCCTTCACGCAAACCCCTATGTGTGGGGGTCAATCCATTGTGCAAAGGCATTTTTATTGCCTAGGAGAGCTTTTAATGGCATATAGAATAAACAGATGCAGTCCAATTAAAAAACTAGCTCTCATTCTGAGTAATTTACCAGCTAGCTAACTCTGGATCTATGGAAGCTGCCCACAGTATCAAGAGCTCCTTTCAAGGACTAATGGAAAATTCAAGACAGAAGGTGGTAGGTTCAGGGATCTCAGTTGTTTGTCCTTCCTCCTGAGAGAATGGGGAACAATCATCCCACAGGAAGACTTATGAAAATCCCCTGCCCCAGAATCTGTTCTTGGCTGCAGCCCAGACCAGAAGAGCAGAGCAGGAATGCTTTGCTGCAAACCATCACAAGGAGAGCAATTGATTTTCCTTGTCTAGTTAGTGTAACATCCACATTTTCCTTGAGTCCCATGTTTTACCAAGCCAAAGCTAGGACCATTACCTTCCTGCAGGGCTGCTCCACAGAGGGTCCATGCCCTCCTTTTGCTCAGTGAGCCCTTGATCACATTCTTACTGATCTTTTGAAGGTCATGTCCCATAATTCCTGAATTTCTAAGAGCTGATCAAGAATTTGGCCTGTGCGACAGACTGCGTGGCTGGAGCTGACCTAGAAAGCAGACAGTCCTTTAAAATAGTCTCAGAGATGTGTTGTATGTGAGGAACTGACTATAGGTATCCATGCACTGTGTGCGCACATACATTGCACCTGTGTACAGGTGTGACCCCATGTGCACTTCTGTGTGTGTGCTCTGCATGTCCTTTTATGCTGGCTAAGTAAGGACACAGTTTGCGTCTCCATCATTCACCAACAGGTCTGAGGCCCCTTTGGCTGGGCCAATTCATGTAGACCAGTTGTGGATCTTACCAGCAGTTCTGGTAATGCTGGCTTGCCACAGCTTAATTCTATCAGTACCTATAGTCCATTCATGGGAAAGGGGTAAGTAGTGAGGTTGTAAAGTTTGCAGATGATACTAAACTGTTCAAAAGAGTCCAGACGAAAGCAGACTGTGAGGAACTTCAAAAAGATCTCACCAAACTGAGTGATTGGGCAACAAAATGGCAAATGGAATTTAAAGTGGATAAGTGTAAAGTAATGCTCATTGGAAAAAATAACCCCTAGCATACATACAGTATGATGGGGGCTAATTTAGCTGCAATTAACCAGGAAAGAAATCTTGGGGTTATTGTTGGTAGTTCTCTGAAAACATCCATGCAGTGTGCAGGAGCAGTCAAAAAAGCAAATAGGATGTTAGGAATTATTTAAAAAGGGATAGAGAATAAGACAAAGAATATCTTACTGCCCCTGTATAAAATTATGGTATGCACACATCTTGAATACTGAGTATACATGTGGTCTCCTTGCCTCAAAAAAGATAATTGGCATTAGGAAAGGTTCAGAAAAGGGCAATGAAAATGATTAGGGGTTTGGAATGGGTCCCGTGTGAGGAGAGGCTAAAGAGACTGGGACTTTTCAGTTTAGAAAAGAGGAGACGGAGAAGGAATATGATGGAGGTTTATAAAATCATGAGTGGTATGGAGAGGGTGGATTAAGAAAAGTTATTCACTTGTTCCCATAATGCAAGAACTAGAGGACACCAAATGAAATTAATGGGTAGCAGGTTTAAAACTAACAAAAGAAAATTCTTTTTCACACAGCCAACCTGTGGAACTGCTTGCCAGAGGAGGCTGTGAAGGCAGAGTTCAAAAAACAGCTAGATAAATTCATGGAAGTTAGGTCCATAAAAGGCTACTAGCCAGGGGGTAGGAATGGAGTCCCTGGCCTCTTTTTGTCAGAGACTGGAGATGGATGGCAGGAGACAAGGCACTTGATCTTTGTCTTCGGTCCACCCCCTTTGGGGCACCTGGCACTGGCCACTGTAAGCAGACGGGATGCTGGGCTAGATGGATCTTTGGGTCTTACCCAGTAATGGCCGTTCTTATGTTCTTATACAGAAGGGTGTTCATCTGTGAGAAATCAGGATTGTACAATGTCTGTCTGCATGTTTAGACTGTGTCTCAAGATGTTTAAAATCATGGGAGAGAGGAGATGTGAACAACAGAAGAGATTGAAACAGCTCTCTGGCTTGGACAGTACAGGGGAGAAAGAAGGAGCAATTTACAAAGGACCTTAGAATTCAGAGCAATACACATCTTTCTTTGGATCACAGATAAGGTGGCCTATCTCAGAACATTTTCGAACCACAGTGCAAAGGGTTTGTATGTAAAAATCTTGGCTTTAAGATAGCACAGTACAACAAACCAGCCAGAATGTGAAAGGACAGGTCAGCTCTTAGGACACCCCCAGGTTTCATGCTGAAGGTAAACGTGCCCATGGAATCACAGAACACTAGAACTGGAAGGGACCTGTAGAGGTCATGAAGTCCAGTCCCCTGTTCTCACAGCAGGACCAAGCACCATCTAGATCATCTCTGTTAGATATCTATCTAACCTGCTCTTAAATATCTCCAATGATGGAGATTCCACAACCTCCCCAGGCAACTTATTCCAGTGTTTAACCACCCTGACAGTTACGCAATTTTTCCTCATGTCTATCCTAAACCTCCCTTGCTGCAGTTTCAGCCCATTGCTCCTTGTCCTATTTTCAGAGGCCAAGAAGAATAATCTTCCTCTGTCCGCCCTGTAGCACCCCTCCTGCTCGGTCTCTCCCTTGCTGTGCTCATTGGAGAGGGGCCAGTGGGGCGCTCTGGTATGTTACAAAGCAGACCATGCGGGACCTTCCCTCCACTCTCCCAGGTTGTACCTACACCTCGCGAGAACAGCCGTGGGCATAGCTGGACCTGGTGGTGCAGGGGGCACAGCAGCACCCACTGGCTTGCAGTGGTTCTCATTACATACAGCGTTTCCAGTTTGGTTCAACAGTGCTCAGCCAGGCCCCCCTGCACAGGGCAACTTGGGCAGCAACGGCTCGAGGGGCGGGGGGGGGTGCAGTGCTGCGGTCTGCAGCCCCACCCCTTCTGCTCTTGGCCCTGCCCCTTCTGGGGTGCAAAGCTGGGATCCCCTCCCACCTTGCCCCAGGGTTCACTGTGGCTGTCAGCCCTGCTGCTCCCAGCTCCCCCACTATAAAAGTTGTTCCTGCAACCCTGACTGCGGGAGTAAATTACGCCCCAAGGTGTCCACCTCCCTGCTCCGACGGGAGAGTAGTTTCAGCAGGTCAAACTCTGTGGCCAGCTCCTCAGCTGGTACCAGCCAGTGACGCGCCATTGACTTCAGCCCAGCGGTGCCACTTGGCCCTCCTGTGTAAATGGGAAGGGTTTGTCCTTAGATGTGCAGCATCTGCCACACTCCTCCAAGTCAATGAGATCAGGTGCTCCCAGACAATCCCTTCCCTTAGCTCCCAGACACTGACAACCCCCTTGGCTTCACAGTGTCGGCTGCATGCAAAATTTGGTCCTTGACAATTGAATTGGATGCAGGATGCAGCTGAACGTGTGTGGCGGGGGATGGGGCAGACTTCTAGGAGTGGATTAGCTTCAGGTCAGTTCTTTTGCCTCCAATTTCCCCGCCATGCTTGAACACGACAGGACCCCAGTGCTGCTGCCTCTCCCTAACCCACCAACACGCAGGTCATGTCTGTTTTTGTTTCGTTCCAGCTCTCTTTACAGAACTGAACTTTCTGTGTTCTTTAGTAACACTCAGGGCCATTGGAAAACTGCAATGAGAAGCATTAAGAAGCAACTTGGTAAGTTTATTTTGATGAAATACAATAATTATCGTGCTTAGCAGCTGCTGCTATTTAAAATAAGAAAAAACGGGCCTTGCATTGAAAATGTTTTGTAAACCATGTGCACCAACAATCTGTTCCAACGAAACCAGCCATTAGGAAAACCGTATAATAGCAGGAGCTCATTACTGAAAGTTAAATTGCAAATCATATTTTGTTTCAAATGAAGTAGATGAATGCATAATTTGCCTCAAAGAAATAGTTTTGTAGTTTGATCCGGCTGCCAGGAGCTGGAGTTCTCAGGCTGCAGCTGCGAGTTACAGACTGATTGTCCATTTCAAATGACAGGAAGTTTCAGTTTCAAAGGAGGATTTTTTTTGTGTGTGGGGGGGGAACCAAACTATGAATGTGCAAAAAAAATAAATAAATAAACCCACACACCACCTCCCTCTTCAAACACAATCTGCTGCAAATGTTCAGAATGTTTTCTAAAGAGCCATTTTGCATTTAGGATTTCACAGTAGATAAGCTGGAGAAGAACTGAGAAGTAAATTGGAATGGGTGCCGGGAGTTCTCTAGGGAATTCTTCCCCCCCACTCGGAACATACCATGTCTGAGTCAGATCCTGCCCTGCCACACAGCTGGAGCCAGATTGCAGAAGATGATGCAGGACAAATCCTTTCTCTGGTTACTCTCACTGTCCTGCTTTCCGGAGTGTGTCGGCACCAGGGTCCCTCTAATTCTTCCATCCCTCTGCAGAATAAATTTTGTTTTGTGCACCAAGACATGTGTGCACTATCAGGAGAAACATAGGCTGCGGGCACGCTGCTCATCAGCTGGGCAGCACCTGCATCTCTCCTGGGCAGCCACCCAAGCACTCAGCTTACAGGGAACACTGGGTAGTACTTGTTCAGTCTCAGTCTGACACACTTCAGCATAACACAGCAGGCAACTCCGTTCCCCATGCCAAGGGCTGGGAGGGGTGTAGGGCAAATGCCCAAAGCCAGGAGTCACCCTTGCACAGGATGACATGTTCAGGGCCTTTAATTTCAGTTCATCAGCCAGAGATGCTTCAATCTGGCTTTTGTGAGGTGCTGAGCACCCGTCATTCTGATTTCATTCTGAATCGCAAGTGCTCAGCACTGCTGGACATTCAGTCTTAGGCCCTGCAATGGGGGCCCCCCAACCTGTGAGCACCCCTCTGTTGCAAAGGGTGTTGTGCCAGGTCTTTGCCTGATCATCTCCAAGGTTCTGGGACTAGGATCTGACGAGCCCTCTCCACGGTGCTGCCAGTCCTTAGCTTAGGCTTGTGGCCAATCTTTAGCCACGCAGCGTGGTTCAGGTCTAAGTTCAGCTCTCACTGAGGGCTGTCCAAAGCACCGCTGGTCCCCCCCAGACACAGAGGAGACCCACATAAGTCAAGTTCTTGAATTGAGCTGCCAGGCCTTAGCCAGGCAGCTGCTTTTATACCAGGCTGCTAGGTCCTGATTGGCTGCCACAAACAGCCACTCTCTCCCACTGGGAGGACCTCTCCTCTGCTCCTCTCACAAGGCTGGGGTGTGGCAAGGCCTCCAGCCGCCTGTAGCGGGCACCGGGGCTTATTCCACCTTACCACAAGGCTCCAATTCAGCAAAGGCTTTAAGCAAAGCCACAGTCTGAAGTGTGTAATGAAATACATCCCCATTCAGGAAGACACTGAGTCTATAATTCATTTTAAGAAGATGCTTAACTCTCAGTGACTTCTATGTACCTTAGGCATGTGGTTAAAGTTAAACAGCCATTTTAGGAGCTTTGCTGAACCAGTGGCTGGGGCACCCCAAAAACAGAAGTCACTTTGAAAGTGCTAGTCTTAACCTCCCTCTGCCTTGGCTTCTGCCCCTAGGATAACAGGAGTAAAAATGACAGTTATCCTACCTCCCGGAGCTGTCAAATGGCTGAATTAATTTGTGTCTGAAAAGCAATGAGGTCCTTGCATGGAAAAAACGGCTCAGAGTAATCATGTCATTTCAGTGGATTTTCATACTGGCAAGTCCATACAGCACAGGGGTAATGCAGGGCCCAGCTGAGCACAACTAGAGCCATTAAGTGTTTGGGGATGTTTCAGGCTCCAAACCCAATTGAACTTTGCATGAGCACTAAGGTGCCAAGGTGCTAGCTCCCTGGGGCCCCTAGGTCTCACCTCCTAGGCAAGCCTCCCTCTGCACAGTACGTCGTTATTGGGCAAGTGGGTAATTATCATAGGACATGCATGCCACTGACAGGAGCTGCTTTGGAGCCAGAATGTCTGAGCACCATGTTCTAACCTAAAAATATTCTTCTTTGGTATCAAGGAATAACTTCTTTCATGTTTATAAATTAACTTTTAATCACTGCCTTTGTCCTAGCAACTCTCAGCTGCCTCTGTGTTGTGAACAAGCACAAAATAAATGTCAGCTCGCTTATTTTTAGTTTCGCCCACTTGCTTCAGTTATGAATAAGACTAAGCTGGTCTGTAACACTTTGAAAACATTCACTCGCCCTCACAACACTGCCAGGGAGGCAGATAAGTATGGTCACCCTCAATGCCATGTGTGGGGAAACTGAGGCAGGGATATTCAGCGACATGAACAGGGCTGCTTAGGGAGTCAGTGGCACAGCCATGATCAGAACTCAAGTATTCTTGGCTACGCCTACACGTGAAGCCAACATCGAAATAGCTTATTTCGATGTAGCAACATCGAAATAGGCTATTTCGATGAATAACGTCTACACGTCCTCCAGGGCTGGCAACGTCGATGTTCAACTTCGACGTTGCACGGCACCACATCGAAATAGGCGCTGCGAGGGTACGTCTACACGCCAAAGTAGCACACATCGAAATAAGGGTGCCAGGCACAGCTGCAGACAGGGTCACAGGGCGGAATCAACAGCAAGCCGCTCCCTTAAAGAGCCCCTCCCAGACACAGTTGCACTAAACAACACAAGACACACAGAGCTGACAACTGGTTGCAGACCCTGTGCCTGCAGCATGGATCCCCAGCTGCTGCAGCAGCAGCCAGAAGCCCTGGGCTAAGGGCTGCTGCCCACGGTGACCATAGATCCCCGCAGGGGCTGGAGAGAGAGCATCTCTCAACCCCCCAGCTGATGGCTGCCATGGAGGACCCGGCAATTTCGACGTTGCGGGACGCGGATCGTCTACATGGTCCCTACTTCAACGTTGAACGTCGAAGTAGGGCGCTATTCCGATCCCCTCATGAGGTTAGCGACTTCGACATCTCGCCGCCTAACGTCGAAGTTAACTTCGAAATAGCGCCCAACGCGTGTAGCCGCGACGGGCGCTATTTCGAAGTTAGTGCTGCTACTTCGAAGTAGCGTGCACGTGTAGACACAGCTTTTGATGTTTAAATGCTGAGATTGCTCCTTCACCTGGCTGACAAATATTTCCCCCAAGCCAGTTTCATGGTTTTTCCAGCCGCAGCCCCAAATTCAATGGAAACTGTAACTCTGGAACGTCACATGGGAAGGATCAGAGCTCTCAAGCAGAAGCCTGTGAAGCGTCAGCCGGAGCTGGCACACACCAACCGAGTTTGGAAGCTCCATTCACAGAACAGACACCCCAATCACGCTCCCAGGTGAGCAGAGTCGGAGCAGGGAGGCTCTGCATACTCCAGCCACACCTCTGGCCAGGTGTGGCCTGGGCCATGCACTGCCTCTTTGCGTAGTCAGTGCTGCACCTCCCTTTGAAAGGAGCCTCTCCTCCACTGCATGCACGTTCCCAGGGGACGTGCTCCCTGGGGCTCAGCAGCTGCATGCAGTGCCAGCCCAAACTGCTCAGTGACAATGTCATTCTCCAGTTCATGAGGAGCAAAGAAACCAAACTTGCCTCCTCAGGATCCCAGTCTGGTCTGTCAGCACAGCCTTCACTCGTAGCTAGTGACTAACTCCTCACTCTCGTGGCCATGACCTTTGAGGTGAAGTTCTTTGCAATGCAGATAAAGCCCTAGCTCATGGGAATTGCTCTGGAGAGGGCCTCAAATCTGCCAAAATGCAGGTGGGTCCCTAGCCAGGGCACATTCTTGACTGGCGCTCATCAGCCTGGCAGGCCTGGACATGCTCCCTACCCACTGCCTGGCCAGGGTGCTCACTACAGAGCCCTGGTGTATGGGGAAAGTAGGACCAAGCACCCCACAGACCAGCAGCTAGGATCAAAGCCGCTGCAGCATGGCACATTCCATGGGAAACGTTCGTTCCAGCTGCACAGACAGGCTGAGGCAGCCACGGGCAATAGACGGGGCCAGCTCAGCAATTTGCAGAGCCTCCCGAGCTGGAGCAGAGGTTGGTGTGGGAAGGTGGCAACAGGCTTTCCTGCTGCAAGCCCATTGCTGTAGGTGGTTGGCTTTGTCTGTGCATTACCTCGCCCAGGGTCCACCGAGATCCAGCTAGCCCAGCCCTGCCTTTGCAAGTCCCTTGCCTGTAGGTTAAAGAGGGTTCACAGAGGCAGCAGGGCACCGTGTCGCTTATCTCTGGCTTCCGTGTGATGCACTCCCGAGGTGTGTGGCTGGCGACCCTGGGGTTAGGCCCCAGGATGGAAAGATGCTAAGTCATGGCACCCTTACAAGTTGCGCCTCTTGGGTGGAGCCTGTAGTCTACTAAGTGGATCTGTAGATGATGAGGCTCAGTCATCTTAATGCAGCTCCTGCAAGGTGGCTGTGATTTCCCTCCCAGCCCCGATGGGAATGACAGGAAACCAAGGTAATTATTAGAAATCTGTTTGGCCTCTTTAACTCATTCAGATCTACCCGAAACTGAAAAGTGGGAAATCGGCAGCAGGTAAATTGCAGCCACTTGAACCTATAAAATGGGGGAGAGAGAACAAGAGAAAGAGAACTCGCAGCGAACACTTCCATTATCAACCCAGCTGAATGAATGGCGCAATATCCCCAGCTCCCCAGGGAACAGATGAAAGCTTTGCAGAGAGTCTTTAAATGCACCATATATCTCCGTGTTTCAAGCCAGTTAACAGAGCAGCAAACTGGCAAAAATAATTGAAAAGGCTAAAGGACGTTCTATAACCTTAAAGCAAATATTTAAAACCACTGGCTCATTTTTCTTGGCAAGGCCCTGGATCTTAATGGAGATTATTTAATCTCACTTCCAAGTCTTAATTAGGCCATTGCATGCCCATTGTCAGTGATATGTGGCCAGCTAATTCCTTTTGTGTCAGTATCTGGTGAGCCTCATATTCCCCACAAGCTGGAACCGCAGAGCACAGTGCCCCCAACTTGCTCTCCCTTCACCCTGTGACCCTGGGGAATATCCCTATTTGGGGAACAACCCAGATTCATTGAACTCAAGCTGCAAAACTTGGCCTTGCGTGTCAGCCCCAGAAAGACCTGTGGCATTAGGTGCCAGGGCTCTGCATCAGCCCACTGTACGTACACAGTCCTGGAGCTCACTGGAGTTTTGAGTCCAGGGTCCATCCCTGAAGATACTCAAAGCTCTCGGTTGTCCAAACCAGGGTGGCAAACTGGATGCTATGCAGATGGGCACAGTGTAACTAGAGTTCAGACCGGATGTATCAGGGGTAAGACAAACCCCTACACAGCTGTTCTGGTCAATTCCTTTCAAGGGGCCTGAATGAGCCTAAGAATTGCTCTGGGCAGTGGCTGTGGATTGATAGCCGCACATGCAAGTCAGTAACGAGCAAGACTGGACTCTGGCAGGAAAGCGGAGTGTAACGCGCAGTGATCTCTGCAGCCGCTGCTCAAAGGGACACTGTCGCCATGGGCCTGGATACAGAGAGAACTCCACAGCGGTCAGAAAGGCAGGTGCCTTTGCTACTCCAGTGAGTGCTACAGATTCCAGGTGGACAGGGCAATGACAAACAGAAGCTGCTGTCGTTCAGCAGGCCAGGCCAGGGCTGCAGCCCAGTTCTGCACACTTTGCACCAGTTGCAAAGCAACCGGGAACCCAAAGGATCTGCCCAGGCAGTAGGATTCCTGGCGTGGTGCCCAAAGGAAAGGAGACAGCCCTATATGTCCATGATCCTCAGCTGCTGGAATGACCCCAGGGGCTATGGGGAGTCACGTATGACTTACAACATGCCTGAGGATGGATCTGGTATGGCCCCAGGGTCAGAGAACTGCAAGAGGGACTTTAAAGCCACATGTGTCCCATTCCCCTGGCTACACTGAGTATATCTAGGACCTGGGCCTCTGAGCCCAGTCTTGCGGTTCTTAGTCAGACCCAGCTCCCACTGAAATCACCAGCAGCTTTGCCCAAGTGCAGTCCCAGGTGCTCTGTGGCAAGCGTAAAAGACCAGGAGCTACACTCAGACATGCTACATGTCACAGAGGGAAGGTGCTGCTTGTGCCCAGTTCTAGATGGGCAGCCCAGAGTGCCCAAAGCAGCAGCTGTGAAGTTTGGTCTGAAGCAGAGTTTCTCATCCTATGGGTCAGGACCCAAACATGGGTCAAGATTAGATTTGAAAGGGTCCCTGGCTGGGCTGGGCAGCTCCACAGGTGGCTATTAAGAAGCCATTCACACTCCTGAAGTGGGTCGCAATTTCTTAATTAGATTAGCAGCCATCAGGCAGTTGAGCCAGTCAATTAAAGTGAGAACCATTTCAGCTGCAGGGCAAAGAACTGCATACCTGAGGAACACCACCCAGCTCAGGTAAGGCGGGGGCGGGGGCGGGGGCGGGGGCGGGGGCGGAGGGGGGCAGGCAGAGTTGATCATCTCCTTGGCTTCCAGCCTTTGCAGGAGATAGGGTCCCCCCAGACCCCAGCAGGGTTCCTGCAGGCCAGCTTCCAGCTGCAGGGGTTGGGGGCCCCCTCCAGCCAGTTTCCAACTGTGGGGATGGGGGTTCCTCCCCCCATTGGCTGGGGGTTCTGGGGCTGGTGCTGCCAGCCAGAGCTACACACCCCAGCTGACTTCCAGCCATGGGGGTCCCTGTGCCTCCCCTAGCTCTCTCCAGTCCGAGTGTGACTCCTAGCCCCTGAGTGTGATGCCCCCAGCCCCCTGCAGCCCGAGTGTGACTCCTAGCCCCTCACTGTGGGGTTTAAGCTGGGGGGAGCAGTTTGGGAGTGAGCGTCTTTCCACCACCACAGCTCTGATTAACCATAGTAAATGCTGTGTTATTATTTTATTAATATATTTCCCCTTTTCTATTAAATAACTTTTATGAATATATAAACATGAGGGGGCACAGTTTTATATTCTTGCCTCAAGTGCAAAATTAGCTACTTATGGCTCTGCCTCACCCACCCACTCCATTTTTGAATGGCCTTCGGCCACCAAGTCTTCCTGAATTGTCCAAATGGGACCTCATCTGGAAAAGGTTGGAAGCCGCTGGTCTGAAGGGAACAGCTGGAGGATGGGCTGGTGACATTGGTACCAGGTCCATCACATGCATGTGTGTGCACAGGCAGGGGTGTTAGCAGAGCTGTCCTAGTGCCCAGGGTAGGAAGCTTTTGCTGCTGGCAGCCCCACAGAGTCAGAGAATAACATCTTGCCCCCAACTATCCAGGTGTCACGTGAGGGGTTCACTGGGACCCACAGGCAGCTCCTCCAGCTGAGACATGCTCTGAAGCACCTGGTGGGCTCTGCAAGTGAGCACAGGGGTCAGACTGGCCAGGGACAGGTTCCTCTGATTGCTTTAGGCCATGTTTAGCTGTGGTGGCTTCCCTGATAGCAACTGGTCCCTCATCTGGGGCCCTGATACACGTGGCAGGGCAGGGCTGGATGGCTCAGAGGGACAGTGCCCTGGTGTTCATGCCCACCCTCCCCTCTCACTCCCAGATTTTCAAGCAGCCAAAAAGCTGTGAACTGTAAACCTCAGAGCCGGTTCCAGGTGGGCTGCAGAGAGGTTTCCTTGGATCGGTCGTAGCAGGTGCTGGGAGGAGCGCTTTCTCTCTGCCTCTAGCTGAGCAGTCTTTGACCTCCCCAGCCATGCACTCCTCTTGGCCTTACGTTTGCAAGATGCCAGCTAACTTTTGACAGCCCTGCAGCCTCAGTGGCCTTCCCCTCCCCGCAGGCTCTGCACAGCTGGAGCAATTCTCGGTGCTAATCTGATTTCTAGCAGAGGCAGAGATTAAGGCCCTGATCTGGCGGCCTGAGCCTGGCGCCTCAGAGACCTGACATACAAAAGGCAGCAAATGAATCACAGCCTGTTAACAGATAATCCAGTTGCGGCTGGTGGGGGAGCAGCCTGTCCGCCAAGCCAGTGTGGGACAGTGGGGGGTGTGCAGAGATTGGGGAGGGAACATTGTACCCTCTCTCTGGGCATGAGATGGGGGTTGCAGTGTGCTGTTGTGTGGCTGTATCACAACAGGGAGGCAGCATGTGTGCTGTGCGATGCCAAGGAAATGAATCTGTTATCCCTGGAAGGAGCCCTCCTTGCACAGCCCTCCCTGTGCCTGCCTCTCCTGCCCTCATGGCCCACCAGGGTCCCTCACGAAACTGTGTGCTGGGCTGGAAAGTCGTGGCTGGTCTGCTTTCTAGGAGGCTCCCCAGGACCTACCTCCTGATGCATGTCCAGAAGGAACACTCCGAGATAGAGGGCTGGTTAGCTTCCCCTTGCGGGGAGGGCCTGGACAATGCTTTATTTCTTGTGTGTCCAGGAAGCAGAGAAAACTCTGAGCCCACATCCCTGTTGGCTCCATCTGCGGAGCCTCCGTGACTACCATGGACCTGCTCAATTGGTTTTGGCAGTGTGAATTATTAGGATAATTCCATTATGCTGCAATCTTCTGCCTCCTGCTGGATGTCCTGAGCTCTCAGTTATTTCTCCAGTATACAACCGGTTGCTCCAAGCCCTTCATCTGATACCTAGTGCAGTTACTAAGTCCTGCAAAGTGGATGGAAACTGACTGCCCCGTGCTTTCATGCCCAGTGATAATTAACATGTTGCAGCCAGAGATGGCTGACTGCAGAGTTCACGTGGCAAAGTGCCCTCAAACCAAGCCTTGGCAGGTTGGCTTGTCAGGCAGATTTTGACAAAACCTGGAGGGGGAATCTCCACAGCTGCCTCTGCCTTTCTCCTCACCGTTTTCTTACCTTGAACACCTTCAAAGTGACTCCTGGAATGAAGCAGGTGGAAGGGATGGTCTCCATAGAACTGGAAGAGACCTCAAGAGGTCATCAAGGCCAGGCCTCTGCCCACATGGCAGGACCAAGCACTCTCTAGACCATCCCTCGCAGATGTTTATCTAACTTGCTCTTAAATATCTCTAATGATGGAGATTCCACAACCTCCTTAAGTAATTTATTCCAGTGCTTTACCACCCTGACAGTCAGGAAGTTTTTCTAAATCTGTCTTGCTGCTATTTTAGCCATTGCCTTTTATCCTACCCTTACTTAAATAGAACAAGTTTTCTCCCTCCTCATAGTAACATTTTAGGTGGTTGAAAGCTGTTATGTCTCCTCTCAGTCTTCTCCTTTCCAAACTAAACGAACCCAGTTCTTTCAGTCCTCCCTCACAGGTCATGTTTTCTAGACCCTTAGTCATTTCTGTTGCTCTTCTCTGTACCCTTTCCAGGCTCTCCTCATCTCCAGTTAAGGCCTAATTCACACCGAATAGAGCAGAAGAATTGCTTCTTGTGTCTTGCTTACGACATTCCTGTTAATGAATCCCAGAATGATGTTTACAAGTTTTGCAACACACTGTTGGCTCATATTTAGCTTGTGGTCCACTATGACCCCTAAATCTTTTTCTGTGGTACTCAATCCAAGACAGTCGCATCCCATTTTGTATGTGTGAAATTGACTGTTCTTTCCTAAGTGGAGTAGCATCTGGTTAAAGATGGTAGAGTTCCATCTTCCTGGTTGGGTTAACGTTTTCAGTCAAACTTTTCTAAGTGAGGCTGAAATCTATAAATTCACCACATCTGAAGGCAAGGGCTTGGTTCAAGACATGTGACGCTTACTGTGAATGTTTCTCACTGCTGGGAGTCTGGCCCATTTACACTCATGCACATATCCAGCCTTTCCACCATGGCATGCTCTTGGTGTAAAGATACGTGCCATGTGGTTCCTTTGGAAATGGCTAATGCTGCTACTCAGCACAGAAAAGTTGATCCCCACTCACAGGCCCCGAGTTCAGCTTTGGGTACTGTTAGTGTTTGTCAGAAAGGCCTGCCTGTTGACCTTCTCCTTGACTGGAATGCTGGGTGACCCTGCTCTTTCACCTTTGAAAGATACAAACAGTGCCTGCACCCAACGGGTTAATGACCCAGGGTGAAGCAGCCTAGGAAGATGACAGTTCAGCTCTGCAGTGCTATCTTAGCCTTTCTTAAAGACAGTTTCATTAAACATTTAAAAACAACAGCTGCTCCCAGTATTAGGGGCTGGTTGAAGACAGCAGAAGCAATTTGCAATTAAAATGTGTTTATCTTAGAAAAAGCCCCACAAACTGGTAATTAAAATGTTAGTACTGAGGCTAAGATTTCATGGTCTGCATCTTAGAGAGTCCATTGCCCCTCCCATTGGAAAAGCAGCTGCTCAGGTTAACTTGCTGCTGGATAAAGGAGGGGCCACTGCATGACCCTCTGTTCTGACTTGTCTGCACCTGCTGTGTGTTGGTATGGGACCATCCCTAGCAGCAGCATGCTGAGCAGTCTCTCCTGGGGCACCTTACAGGAACGTGCCAGGTTACAGCATCCCTCTTGGGATAAGAGTCTGTCTTGGTCAATGCAGCTGCCATGGTCAAATTAACCCTTTATGTAAGCCCCAGCAGCCTTGCCCACTCTGCCACCTGTCCTTCCACTTTGTTCCATCTCAGCTTGGCCCTTCGTTCCTTATAGGAACCCACGCCCACCTGTGTTTTGAATTTAGGTCTAAACTCAATTTGCAACTATAACGTAAGTAACGGGCACAAAGCCGTGACCAGAAAGACTGAGATCCCAAGAAAGGAGGATTGTTTGTGTCAGATTTGCAGTGATGCTTTGGAAGATCGGTCTTCTCTTGTTTCAGCTTTTGGGTCGAGGTAATAGAAATGGGGAAAACAAAGTTAACTGGGCACCAGCTGCAATAAATAAGTGGTCAGAACTGCTTAGTCAAGTAATTGGGAAGAAATATGGCAAAATAAGAGAAGACCTCAAGGAAGAGGCCCAACCATTCATCTTCTCTTTGCCCGGTCAAGAAATGAGTCCAAAGACTTTATATATTTCAGAGATTAAATAATCTTTGCCAAACGGCCACCTTGTCTGTCTGCCAGGACTGTTACCCCTATTTCTGCTCCTACTTGCTACCTGCCCTGCCACTGCACGTGCCAGTGTTGCATCATGTCTGAAACAAGATCATAAGCTCTTGTGGAGGGGCAGGGACTATGCCCCCTTATCTGCGCAGTGGAGCAGCCAGGACACACTTGGGTGCTCAATAATAATAGTAATGCAAACTTCCCACCTTGGGGTCAGGTCTGATTCCCCTCTCACTGAGCCAGCAGTGGAGGAGCCAGCTGGACCTGCCTTGACTTGGGAGGTGAAGCCTGGGGCGATCTCCCGGACATACCATCCACAGCAGAGCAACCACGCTGCTCCGGATGGAGAGTCCGATGTAAGGACACATCAGGATCATTGCAGTTTGGTCCCTAATGAACTCAAAGGCAACTGTAGCCACGTTTGATTTCCTGGGCTTGTTGCTGACTTTTGGATCACCCGCCCTATTTTACAGCCACCTGTATCTGTTTGGGTACTGGGCTCTGCTCTGCTCCAGCTGTCACATTAATATAGCGAACTCCCCTCCCAGCAATCTGAGTGCTGGCGCGTCGAACCGGTGAAAGGTTCCTTCGTCCCACTGCTGCTCCGGTGAGAGCTCCGTCCGTCGGACTCCACCTCTTACGTAAGCGGCAACAACTTGCAGTGGGAGATCCAGTCGTCTTGTCCGATTAGGAGCCACACTCCTTTTTAGCTCCCAGGCGGAGACGAAGCTCGGCACAAGTCCGACAAGCTTGCTGAGTTCGAAGGGCTCAGACGTAGCAGACTGCTCTGGAGTCATACATGCTGTGTTCCTGTGCAGCGCAGCCCTGCCCTCCCCACCCAGGCACTGCCGTCCGCCTGGGTCTGACTGAGTGTCCAGAGTGCTGCTTTCTCCCCTGATTCTTTTGCCGATCTCTTCCAGGCTATTTTGCTCTGGTCGTCGCAGCTGCTTCTGGGGGTGATCTGAAGCAGTTACAAGCAGTGTTCTCATCGGGGCCCGAAAAGGGTGGAGAGAGTCGGATACTTGCCCCAAAGTGCTGGTGGCTGCAAAACTGGGCTCAGAACCTTGTCGGCTTTCCAGCGCCCTGGTCAGGCTTTCAGGCAGAGGCTTGCATGAGTGCTTTCTGCACGTCGGGCTTCGCTTCGTGCTAGTGATGGGGTTTGGCCGCAGAGCAAACCAATCTCCTGCCCTGGGCAGTCAGCCGCCGTGCCTCCATGCGGCACTGTAACGGGGTAACCAACGCCACGGTGCCGCCTGCTCAGTCCGTGGAGCGCGCCACCTCCCGCTCGGTGTCTTGTCCATCATCACTCCACTCCGCTGTCTCCACACTCTGGGCCTGGCCCCACGTCACTCCTTTGGTCTGAAGTGTCCAGGTCAGGACCCCGCCCTTCCCTCCTGCTGCCGGGGTATCGGCAGTTCTCAGTGCGCACCCCCTGAGCAGCCAGCTGCAGGCCCAGCGTCTAGCCCCTGGCCTCAGAGTCAAGCACACACTGTGGTGCCCAGGTGCTGTGCAAGGGGGAAGGGAACCAGGGACCGGCCCACTACTCTGGGCCCTGACCCAGAGACCAAGGTTCCCTCGCAGCCACTCAGCTGCTCAATGAGCCCTGCTCAGGGCTGCCATGCGTGGAGCTGCCTGGCTGGGGAGGAGCTCTTCTCCCCCAGCTACAGCGGCAGCTCCCTGCTGGGTACAGGGCAGGTATCTCCCCCAGCCAGTAGGGAGGGGACGTAAGCGGGGAGGGAGAGAGGAAGGGAGTGGCCATGGGGGGGTCAGTGAGGAGAGGGGTTTGGGGTGCTCTGTCTCCCATCTGGGCTGTGGCAGTGGGGAGAGGGGGGAAAGGACTCAGATTACAGCAGCCACCCGTTGTGAGAACCCAGCTCTCCCCGGCCTGTCTGGGGAGCAGAGTGCATGGGGGGAATAGCGGGGTGCAGGATTAGTGAGGTGGAGCGGGGAGGGGAGTTTGCTTGGGGTGCCCTTATTCCCATCTGGGCTCACACTCAGCACAGCAGCCCACAGATTCCAGGGCCGGGGACAGGCACAGGACTCTTTCTTGGGCAGGGGGAAAAGGGGGAGCAGGGGCAGACTTTCAGGAGGGGTTACACTGGGGCATGTGGCTACATGGGAGATGAAGAGCTGCGGGGGAAGCACCATTGTCTCATTAATGCCACAGAGGGAGCTTAGTTCCAGCACATCTCCCCTTGTCCTGTTGAGGCTGGAGGGCAGTGGAGCCAATATTAATCGCCAACTGATTGCTGGCATGATTACGAGTGCTGAGACGTGCCAGGCAACATATGGCTGGGGGAGACGGGGACACACGTACAGCCCTGCACTGTTAGACTTACAAAGCAAACGCAAACCAGGGACTCCTCTGTGGCTCTAGACCAAAATCTTTCCCACCTAGTGTCAGGAGAGAAAGATAAAGGGCCTGATTTGGGCCATGGCGAGCGGTTAGGAAGCCTGGCTAAATTTTTGTCTGTCTCAGGGGAGACAGATCCAGAGCGGAGAAGGGGGCTGAGAACATCTGCATTAGTAGGCATGTAATGTGGGAGCTGACTTCACTTGTATTGGTGTTTTTCTATGGCAAAGCATTTCGTCTGCTGTTGTAGAGAAGGATCCAGGCCTTAGTGCAGGAATACTGGAGCAAAAGGCCTAGCTCCTGACATTTGCATGATTACCCTTCAAACAAAGTTTGCATAGACGTTAGTGGCTGATAGCAAGAAAGAAAAGGATTCTTTTAACAGTTTGGTTTTGAGTCTTGTATCTCTGCATATTTTTATGCTGCTGGCATCTCTTTGATTTATTTACACAGCTGTTTTCAGTGTACCCCATTTTGGTGTGTTTAACAAGCTGGAGTTGTTAGAAAGGCTGATAATACATGTCCTCCAAGGGCAGTGTTCATTTTCTTTTGATTTTTAAATACACATCTTAAACACTTCTCCTTGTTAATTAGCCGTTGTTTTGATATTTTCTTCTCCTCTCTCTACAAAGGGTTTACAGGGTATATTTATATCTAGGTTGGTTTGTACAGGTGGTAGACATGCACACACACAACACCAGTTTTGGTGCTGCACATAAGAAATTTCTACCCACCCAAGGATGGAAAGTGCTAGTGAAACACTGCCAGGGACTCTCTGGCAGCAGCTGTCTCCTTCCCTCCTTCACGCTCGCATTGACTGTGCCGTTTCCTGGACCACTTCTCCATGACCCTTGCACCTTCTCTGCCCTTGTGTCAAGACTCAGCCCAGGAAGTATCAGGCCAAGACCTCTCTCCAGCTCCCCTCATCCTACCTGGCTCTGCTCTGTTCAAGGTACCTTTAGCACCCTCCCTGCAGCCTTACTAGTCAGAGCAAGAGCTACTGAGCTCTGCAGCCTTTTATAGGGCTCAGCCTGGCTCTGATTGGATGACTGTCCCTCACCTTGATTGGCCAGGCTTGCACAGGCTTCTTCGGACTAATTTTAACCCTTTCCCAACTGGATTGGACTACGGCACCAGCACAGGCACTAGCAGGGGGTGATTTGGGGTGGTGATTCTTCACATAAGGAATATTGCCAGAAGCCTTAGATAACAAATGTGATTTATAATAGGCACAAATCCCACATCCTCTTTCTACCAGGGATTTTTGTTGCACTTCTTTTGTGTCTTTGCCTGGTGGGGAGGCAGCTTGTGAAGGATGCACTGAACTAATATTAAACTCCTTCCTCCTCCAGACCCCTCACCTAGGGAGCTCTTGGTACTTGTTGAGTTTTAGCTCTTTACTGCCTGCAGTGGAGTGGCTGCCCCTCTCTGGCAAGGGAAGGGGTAAAAGTAGGCTGGAGGGAGGTGGGTCTGTTACGGGCCCTGCTCAATAAGGAAATGGTTCAAGAGGCAATGAGAAGGCAGCTTTGGGGGGCAGCCCTGTTATACGTGGGTGCTTGGCATCGCAGAGCTTAGTTGAGTTCTGGTCAAGGAAAGTGCAGGACCGGTTCCCTGGGGAAAAGTACTTGAAGTGAATCAGTGCTAGGCAGGCACAGGGGAGGGGAAAGAGGGAGAGGGAGGGGGAGAGGGAGAGATGGGCTCTGGCTGATTATCTGCTAGGCTGTAGCACTGACTACAAAGGCCTAAAGGCTGTACAGGAATTGCAGGGGAAGTGACCTGGGGAAGGAGAAGCAGTAGAGGGGGAAGGAGGAGGACAGGACAAGGCTGCTGCGAGGGCTGCGACCTCCCTTGCACTGTACCTACCTACCACAGAGCATGGCTGTGGCAGACTACACCTTGCTCTGGGGTGAGGGGCTAGACCTTGGCTGTGATGTGGGACTGAGGACTATGGATAGCCCTGGGAGGGGTGAGCGATCAGGGCAGTGGGCACTGCCGGAGGGCAAGGTCCGGAAGAAGAAACAATTGTCCTGGGAGCAACACAGGTCCAGAGCAAGGATGGGTGAAGCAATGGCCAAGAGAGGTGCCCTAGTGAGAGTTGCAGCTAATTCCCAGAGTGACCAGCAGGAGGCACCACAGAGGTGAGCACACAACTGTTACAAGCCTGTAACAACAATAACACAGGTAGGCAAGTGGGAATGTGGGTGCTGAGAGGCTACGTGACTGGGCCAAGCTCACACAGGACATCTGTGGCAGAGCTGGGAAAAGAGCTTACGTGCCCTTTACCTGTTAGCTAAAGCAGCAGCTCTGCTTGTGTAGCTAGACTTGGCTTGTGAATGCCGAACAGAATTGAATCCCTAGTGGCAGGGCGTAAGCTCACTGGCTCTGGGATCGGGGCAGGGTCCCCCGTCTACAGCAATATGCACTTGGTCAGGTGTATTGTGAGGGATGTTCACCTGATTCTGGCACTGGCCCTAGCCTGACAGGCGATACCAGATGTGATCCAATACATGCCTCCTCTGCTGCTGAGCCTTCACTGCAGGGCGATCCCTCTCCCTCACTCTGCGGCCGTAGGGTGGGCCCTGGCCTTGCACAGAGCCAGCAGGGCAGAATGTCAGCTTGAAGGCTGTTTTCTTGCCTGCCATTAGCAATTAACCCAGGAGCTCCAGAGCTAAAACAGGCGCATATGTATCTTAAGCCAGGCTGACAAGCTGTGAGCTGCACGAGACCCCCATCCCCAGAGGTTCAGGCCCAGAACAGGACTGGGTGATACACCAGGTATCTCAGGCGATTAGCTGGTGTGGAGGAGGAGGGTGAGGGGATCTGCAATGGTTGCTCTCCACTGGCCATTTTCCCCGCTCTTTCCACATCCGGGAGCCCAGCTTTCTACCTGGGTTTCCCTCCCCACCACTTTCTGTGGAACTCCCCAGCAACACAGGCTGTGTGCTGAGATTCGGAGTTGGCCCTTGTTGATCAGGGTCTCTGCTGACCCTCTTCTAGCTGCAGAGGTGCCTGGTGCTCTGTAGCCCGGTTGCCTTTCCGGTCGGTGAGCTTGTTGGGGGGTTTCCTAATGGAGATTCCCTGTCTCTTGTGTCTCACAGTAGCCCTGTCCCCTCTGCTCAGTGCCCCTGGAGATTTATGTTCCAAGAACCCGTGGTCAGAGATAACGGTCCAGAGAAAGGCAGGCAAGAGAGGCCCAGGATCATGTGGCTGAAACCTCAGCTCAGGTCATCTGAGGCTTTTCATCGGTCTCTTGAGCTGACTGATGAATGCCCCTTCCAGATCAGAGAGAGGACTCATTCACCGCAAAACAGGGACACCTGGGCCTCCTTTCTCCTGCCTGTCTAGGTCTCTGCATCATCTCTTGGTGGTTCCCTAGTGCTGGATTGCCTGGGTTCCAACATCCCCAAAGGAGCAGTCACAGAAGGAGAGAATAAAAAAACTCCACCTTGCCCTGAGCACTTCAGTCTAAACAGAGATGCAAATTCAGTATTAGCAGCTCCTGGCATTCAAAAATAATGGTATTTTAAAAACAAAGTAAAAGTTTTTCCTCTTCTTTCCCCTCTGGTTTCCGAGCCATTTGGGTGAACTAGTGCCACAGTTTCCAGCTTTTCTGTGCAAACATAAGGACTAGAAAAGCTAGTTTAGAAAATGAGAGGAGAGTCTAATAGAATCACTTGAGTCCAGGTACTGGGACTCTAAGAAAACCACCAAATAGTGAGACTCTCAATAAAATCATGAGACTGACAACACTGCACACCATGGCCTTCTGCAGTAGGACTGGATAGGATCTATTGTAGGGGAGGCCGCCTGTACTGGAAATCAGTTTTAGTTGGTGGTTTTATTTAACAGGAAAAAGTGAAAAAGACAGAGCTGCTGCAGCAAGCTGCCTCTGAGCTAGAGGAGAAGTCAATAAATCACTATCAGTGCCAATACCCTGTGCTTTTACTTTGAAGTTCAAGTGCCTTTTAACCTAGCGGACTGCTGAGTTCCCTGCAGGAGCTCTAAGTCTTGAGATTGTCAACAAAGAGTCTAGTAGTCCACAGGAAAGCTGCAAATCCTAAACCTGAGCCAGCTGGGGACAGAGGAAAGACAATTCTTTCGGAAGGGTTAAAAGGCTCTAATGGAGAGATGAGGACTATTTTGTGGTCTAATCTTTTTAGACACCAAAGGAAATCAGGAGTCCCAGCTCAGTTACAAAGAGTGAATGGGCTTTATACAGCTATCCCTTTGGTGTGTTCATGGATATAGAAAGGAGACTTTTATGCATTTAGCTGCTTGTAGCCTGAAAAAGAACATGAAGGGGAGAGACTTTTCTCTTCAGCAAATCAGCCATGAGTGAAAATATTCTCTTGTAAGTAAAACCATGTAGTGCCATTTCTGCTCATGCGATATTCCCAGCAACAGCTACTTGCAGGTGTGACTGCTTAGCACGGAGCACCAGCAACAGAAACTGCTTCCCAATCACTCGCCACCTGACAGCAACGGAGTCTAGGGTTGGACTGGTTGAACATTCCTACCTGGCTCAGACTGCTCTTGGCAACCAAACACCTGTCTGGGCCCTCCTCTGGCCTCGTTGCACTGTATCTGATCGCCTGGTCTCAGCTGTGGATTTCCTCATTGAATCTCCGGGTCCATGTTTTCAGGTGGCCTCTGCCCCTGCACGATGGCAGGATTTATGTTCTGGTACCACACCTGAGCTGCCAGAGTGCCAGAGCCAATCTCATCTGCGTGGTGCTCAATAAGCGAGTGTGCAGAGTTAGCTCATACATGTCAGCCAGCTTTCAGAAGTTCTTCGTCGCCATCTCCCCGTCCAGCCTAGCTCAGCCACAGGCAGTAACCCCCTTTGAAAGCCAGCTCCCCAACACGGCCTTTCTGTCCTGCTGGCTGCTCCGTAGCAGTACCACAATAATCATTTTTAACAGGATCCCACCGAGCCAGCTCCCAACACAAGCTCCTCTCCACTCCTGGGAAAGCACAGTGTGAGCCCTTGTCCAAAATCCTACCCCGCCTTGCCCCATGTTTAAAGCTGGTGAATGGGAAGGGGGTTGTACGCTCCCTCTAGGCACCCACGCTCAGTCACATGTGCATGGTGCTAGGTCAGGACCCTCTGAGGCTTTACTGAGGTGGTCATCAGAGTAATACCATGGGGATTGAATTCTCTTGCCTCTTGGCTCTTAGTTGCATTGCCATTAGAAATGCAATTGTTGGGGGTGTTCTTACCTGCTTCCTTTGGAAACCTGACCTCAGGCTTAGCAAAATAACTGCTTTCCCCATCCTACAGAAGCAATTCATACATCTCTCCCTTTTAAATCTTCTCCAGCAGCCAGGCTGCAGTGGCTGATAGCTAGAAAATGAGCTCAGGGAACTTCTCTCTCCCTTCGTTAAGGTAGTGAAGAAATTTAATGAGGAAGTTTCTTTCCTCGCAGGGCTAGTGGCTAATTGTGCAGACTGTGACACTTTCCACGCCACCAGCCCAGGAAGAGCCTGCCACTCACCAGGCTGCATGCTATCTGGTGCCCAGGCCTGTTGAAATGCATTTATTGAGGGAAATCGGAGGTGGAAGTAGTACCCCATCCTTCGCTGGCTCAGGCCCCTCGTGGGGCCAGATCAGCAAATGGAGTAAATTGGAATTTCTCTTCTACATTCACTTGAGAGGCTGGTGTAGCAGATACCAAGTGAGGGTTGCAATACTTGGAAGCATGAGTTTCCACTTGGATTGCCCCAGCCCGTCCTAGGCAGATACAGTTGGTTCAGTACTCTCTGGTGGCCTTTCAGGTTTTCAGGGACTGTGCCCCCAGCCCTACAGAACCCTAAGTTGTCTGTGGCACGTGCAGGGCTTGCCTGGTGTCCTTGGCCAAACTTTCCTTTGCCTTTACCGTGCAGCAGTCGGGCTGCCGCTCCCTCCTCCCAGCGCGGAGGAGAATAACTTTCTCTGCACACATCCAATAAGTGTGGGAGTTTTTTGCGTTGGTGCAAGAGCTCGTTCCTCTGGCTAGCATGGCGATGGGATGCTAAAAGCAACTCTAGTAAATGCATCACACGCAACTTTGCTCTCAGGCTAGAGGGACTGCCGCTCCAGTCAAACGCAACCCGCGACTCCTTTCCAGGCAGATTTCCTTAGAGCTGGACCAACAGACTGGCTGTAGTGCTGATGGTGAGGGTTACAGAACTGTAGGACTGGAAGGGACCTCCAGAGGTTGTTTAATCCAGTCCCCTGCACTCCCGGCAGGACAAAGTAGTACTTAGACCAGGGCTGGGCAGTAATTTTTGCAGAGGGGCCACGCCATGGATTTTTGGTACTGGCTGCAGGCCGGCTCTGGGCCCCTGGAAGGAAGAGGACCTCAGACAGAAGGGATGGTACTTGGGCCACAGAGAGACAGCTGTTTTGTGTGAGACTTGTGACGTAGATTATGGGCTGGTGTGTGCGTGGGGGGGTGGGCGGTACAGCCTCAGTGTGTGTGCTGGCTGCTGCTGGGTAAGTGTCTGAATTGCGGAACACTAGAATGGGAAGGGATCTTGAGCTCATCCAGTCTAATCCACTGCCCTCATGGCAGGACCAAGCACCATCCCTGCTGGATATTTATCCAGCCTGTTATTGAATCTCCATCATTAGAGATTTTACAGCCGCCCTGGGTAACTTATTCCAGTACTCAACTGTCCTCACAGTTAAGAATATTTTCCTAATGTCCAACCTAAATCTCCCTACCTGCAATATAAGTCCATTGCTGCTTGTCCTTTCATCAGAAGCCAAGGAGAATCATTTTTCTCCCTCCTCCTTGTAACACCCTTTTAGGTACTTGAAAGCTGAGATCATGTCCCCCCTCATCCTTCTCTTTTCCAAGCTAAACAAACCCAGTTCTTTCAATCTTCTCTCTTAGGTCATATTTGCTAGACCCTTAATCATTTTAGTTGCTCTTCTCTGGACCTTCTCCAATTTCTCCAACATCTTTCCTAAAATGTGGTGCCTAGAACTGGACACAGTACTCCAGCTGAGGCCTAGTGAGCGCTGAGCAGAACAGAAGAACCACTTCTCATGTCTTGCTCACAACACTCCCGTTAATGCAGCCCAGAATCATGTTTGTTTTTGCAGCTGTCACACTGTTTACTCTCACTTAACTTGTGGCCCACTATGACACCTAGATCCCTTTCTGAAATACTCCTTCCTAGGGAGTCCCTTTCCGTTCTGTATGTACAAAGCTGATTGTTCATTCCTAAATGGAGTATTTTGCATTTGTCTTTATTGAATTTCATCCTAATTTGCTCAGACCATTTCTACAGACTGTCCAGATCACTTTGAATTCTGACCCTGTCCTCCAAAGCACTTGGCATCCACAAACTTGATAAGTGCACTCCCTATGCCAGTATCTGAATCACCGATGAAAGCCACCCTCTGTGCCTTCAAGGGAAGTTGGTCCTGCTCTCTTCCCCTCCCCTTCTCTGCACTCCTGGATGAGTCACTTGCTGCAGCCTGGAGGAGATCTGCTGTCTCTCCCTCTCCCTGATCCCTAATCTGCAGAGATGGATACTAGGGCAGGGGGGCACCTAACTGCAACGCTACCCTCTCCCCTCCTCTTCTTTCCCCTCTGCACAGCGAGCAGGAAAATCCTAGGGGCAGCTCAGCTGCAAATGGAACTAGGGGAGGAGGGGCAGCTGAAAGCATGCTGCTGGCTGTAAGTGTGCACACTCTGCTAATCAGCTGGTGGGGGCAGAGAGAAATGCTTGGCAGGCTGGATACAGCCTCCAGGGCTTATTTTGCCCACCCATTCTAGGCCATCTCTGGTAGGTGTTTGTCCTGCTCTCAAATATCCAATGGCAGGTTCCACAGTCTGTCTAGGCAATTCATTGTCTCCAGCCTTCTCTTAAAATGGCAACATCTCCCCGGATTGCCTGGGGATGTCTGTGTATCAGTTCTGCAACCCCATTATGTTTACTCTAGGAGACAGAAATGGGGAACTAGGATGGTCTTGGGATTGACACTGGACTCAGGCTCAGGAGAAGATACTGTCACAGAATTTCTGTGACCTTGGGCATGTCCTTTCATGGTCCAATGTCCCTTTCCTATAGGGATGATAGTTCTTGCTTTCTCAAATTATTTTTCTCTTGTAAACTGGTGGTAAGGACAGTCCAGTTTCTAGCACAGTAGGGTGCTGGTCTCAGATGGGACTTCTGAGTTACCATCTTGAAAAATAATAAATACTAAACAGATATTGGGAGAGCACCTTTTTCAGCTACGTTGTGAGCAGTGCTGTGATCCCAAAAGTGGAGGTGGGGAATTTGTTCCTAAGTGTTTGTGGGGGGGAAAAAGCAAGTCAGACCCACAGCTCTGCTAAGGCTGATGAGAAAATTGGCTTGCTCAAAATGGCAGTTTCCCCAGAGTTACTGTGCAGCCCACTTGCATACTGGCATTTCTCATGTAACTGATCACAGCTTCATCTGGGGCAGCAAAGCGCACACAGCTGACGTGTGTGACTGCCACTTTGCCAAGCATGCGAAGGAAGCGCACGGAGGGATTTTACTGAGATGTTTTGATTCAAAACAATTAAAAGCTACATCACATGCTGGAAGCCCCCATATTGATCCTGCTTACAACCACTGCAGCTAGAACAATTGTTGTTTCAATGTGTAGAGCCAAGTTGGCAGAGACTACAGGAGTACAAACAATTCCCAGCCCCAGGAGAAGTGCTGGAATTGCATGGACTCGTACAAGCCTGCCAGTCTCTACAAGGCTGTGCAGTCCCAGGAATGTCAGCTTTGTTGTCAGATTGTGGTGTCCACTTGCCAGCCTGCACCTTTAGCAGAAGGATGTGAGCCTTGGGCCATGTGCCAATAACACAGGTAGTCATGATGGGAGTGGGGGGCAGAATTTCTTCCTGCTTCAAGAAAGGGTAAGGCGATGCTCTGTCACATTACATAAACCAGTGGTCTTTGCCCATCAGTCTGCAGCCCTGGCGTATTATTTGTAGCGGGTAGCACACTGGGGCCTCAATCAAGGATCAGGGTCCTGCTGTACAAACACTTGTCAAAGGCATAGTCCTGCCCCACCTTCCTATGCACTGTCACACACACCCTATAATACCAGACTAGAGACCTCCGGTGGCCACAAAGCAAGAGCGAGGGCTTGTCTGCACAAGGGAGAAGTAATTCTTGGAGTGCACCAGCATGTCCCCCACCTGCGGGGCCCCGCTGGGGTGCACTAGAAGTTCTCTAGTGTGCTGTAATGTAGTCCTGTTGGAAGCAGCATGATGATAACATGCACGTTGGGGAACGTTTAGGACACAGCATAAGATCCATAACTGCCAGCACGTGCGTGACATCTTCTTCATGTCTTCCTTTCAATGCCGTCGCTGCTCCCCCGGCTGAGCCCAGGTTTTGACTGAGTACATTTAAATCAAGGCCTGTGTGTTCCCAGCCTTCCCCTGGCAGGGGCGGGACGGCTGCTGGGGTGAGGGGCGTAGGTGGTGAGTTGAGGGGGATGGCTTTAGATGCATATGGCTTGGAGAACTTCCAGTGGGAGTTTTGTTGTCGGAGGGGATATTGATGGTATTTTTCTGAACTGACTGTAAACGATGCCCACATTTGAGGCACTTTTTTTTATAAATCATCCATTCATTGCTAGCTTTAGAATTATCCAGCTTTTGTTAAGACTTTCTTTGTACAGGACCGGGATGACCACAGCACAGCGCATGGTCCAGATGTGGCCCATGGTGTTCTACAATGAGACCAGTGGATGCCTTCATCTCAGCTCAGGTGATAGGTTCCCCATTGTAATACCCCCTTGTAACCCCACAGTTTGGCTGAGCCTGTAGCTGCTGTGAGCCATACTCATGTGCTCCAAGACTGGAGTGGGCTGGGGGTAGTGGGGGCACAATCTGCTTGCAAACCAGCTCTGTATACTAGTGGTTTGGGTGGCTGAGAGACTGGGTCCAGTCTAATACATTAAGCTGTGGTTATTGATTTTAGGTAAAGGTGGGGAACTCCTGTATTGCTCATTCCTCTGCCTATGACACTCCACCCTCCTGAGCCAGTGGCAGGCAGGCACGTGAATCGATTATAAACAGGCCATGAGGAAGTGGCGCAAGGCGCATGCACTGGAGCTTGTCTGCTCTCCTACTGACAGGGTCCCAGCAGCACTTGCTGAGCCCTGGCTATTAAAACTGCATGGGAAACAGATTGCCAAAGTTTGGGATCTGCTGAGTGTAATGAAGTGGATAGTCTGTGAGCAGCAGTTAGTTATTACCTGCAAACGGGTCTCCTCTGGCTGCTACTTTACTCCTGCATATTTCCAGCATGTTTTAGTCTAATCTCTCTGCTGCCGGGTTTGCTCACAGGCTGGATGCTGCTCATGCATGGTTCCCAGAAAGCTTTCACAAAGGTTAATCTTCTCAGGAACACCTGGCACAAAAGTGACCTAATCAACATAATGGGGCTAGTTCCCTTCTTGGTTGGAATGACTATTGGCTCCAGGGCAGGAGAAAAATATAAACAAACAGCTGGTAAATATGTGGCTTCACATGCAGTTCTGATGCAATGATCACCTCCTCCTTTTCGTGGGTATCTGTCTCCTAGGCTACGTCTACACTAGCACACTACATCGAAGTAGCCTATTTCAAAGTAAGGACATCGAAATATGCTACTTCGACACATATCATCTATCTTCCCAGGCTGGTGCCATCGACGTTCAACGTCAAAGTAGCGACGGGGAACATTGAAAGGAGCCGCCCCGGAAGGAAATGCGGAGCGTCCACACACACAAGTGCTCCCCGTCAAAATAAGGGGCCGGCAAAGCCCCAACCTGCTCCCTTAAAGGGCCCCTCCCAGACACACTTGCTCTGCACAGCACGAGATCCACAGAGCTAACAACTGGCTGCAGACCCTGTGCATGCAGCATAGACCCCCAGCTGCAGCAGCAGCAGCCAGAAGCCCTGAGCTAAGGGCTGCTGCATGCAGTGACCATAGAGCCCCGCAGGGGCTGGACAGAGCGTGTCTCAACCCCTCAGCTGATGGCCTCCATGGAGGACCCTGCTATTTCGAAGTAGCAAGATGTGGATCATCTACACATACCCTACTTCGATGTTGAATGTTGAAGTAGGGCGCTATTCCCATCTTCGGATGGGAATAGTGCTTCTGACATCTCACCGCCTAACGTCGATTTCAACGTCGGAATAGCACACGGAGCGTGTAGATGCGACGCGTGCTATTTCGACGTTGTGCCGGCTAATTCGAAGTAGCCAGCTAGTGTAGATGCACCCATACTGTGCCCATCACCATGGTGTTTAGGCCCCTGCTGGTGATGGTGGTCAGCAAGGAAAGTGTGAGTCTCTGGGACACTAGGATCTCTTTGCTTGATTCTCAGAGTCTGGACAAAGCAAGAGTAGAATGAGTTGACTGATAATGAATGAAGGTGGGAGCCCAGCTGCGCTGCTGTGTTTTCCTGAGCTCAGCTGGGCAGGGGAGAGAGAATCTTCTCCCAGCTAACACTGAGATCTCACCACTGCTGCGTGCTGTCTGAGACAGATGTGGAGCTGGGTGAGGGCTGCGCTCTGTGCAAACAGCAGAGTATAGGCTGAGGTGCAGAGAGTGCCGGTATAAACATGTCCCAGGTCACACGTTGCTGCTGAAATTGTAGCCTCTGTGAGGTGTCTCCAGCTCTGGCTGGGGAATACAAGCTGAGGGCCTTCCAGCTGCTGCAGGTTCAATGTGGCACCTGTAACTCCATCTGTGGGGTATCTTTCCCCAGCTCCTTGGCTCCTCTCCAACACTAAAGCACCTGGCATTGGCACCATGGTCACTGAAGCAGAGCAGTACCCTGCTTGTCCGCAGCATCTGTTGCTTTGTTGGCTCTGACAAGCAGACCTGGAGAAAACTGGTTGGATCAGTAATCACAGCACAGGTGAGATGGGAGAGACACAGGGAGAGGTGTGAACCACCACACCGGGAGGCACGGGGACGTGTGCACTTGGAACCCTAACAGCCACAGCAGTGGTGTCCCAGCCACTCTCCACAGCTTGGGGTGGCTCCTTCTCTTTACAGCCACCAAGCTTCATACCCTGCCAGCCAGCACCTGTGTCATCCACACATCAGGAGTGCTTGGCTTCACTGCCATCCACTGTAACCTACATTCCAGCCACGCTGAGCACGACTGAACTCCTGAGGGTCCCTGGAGAGCACAGAGGTGGTTTTGCACAACCAAACACAACGTGCAGTTGTCTCTGGAAATCACCTCCCTCAAGCTCTAACTCAGTGAAAGGGGGCACCCAGAAACCAAATGAAACAGGCGGTTTTCATCAATAATGCAAGTCAGTGGCAGCCACATTGTGCTGGCTGCAGCCTGGGCCTAAAAGCGGATGAATCATTGATGGGAGAGAAGATTCACATGGATGGCAGCTTCCTAATGGCCCAGTTGTGCTCAGAGTGAAGTTGCTCAGGTGTAACTCCACCTGGCAGCAGGGTCTTCACCCACCCACTCCGCAGGATGTGGTGCGCATGGAACTGTTCCAGGAACAGGCACCCCAGCGTCTCCCAACTTCAGGTGCCAATAGCTGCATATCTTGGGGGACTTGTATCTGCTTAGTTATTAAAGACCTCTTACAAGGCCTGCGGGCTGGAGTGTTTTGTTTACAAGCATGTCAGACGAGTTGCATCTGAAAACACAAGTCCAGATCGCACTGTGGAGTGTCCAGCTCTCCAGCAAGCACCCCTCAAACTGCTGCTTCAGCATACTTGTGTTGCTGTTGCCTGCAAAGCAGGAACTAAACTCTCCCAGCTTCCCCTCAAGCCGGGCCCACCAGACCACATCGATAGAGCATTCAGAGCCTTTCCCACCCTTTTGGTTCCTAACAGGATCCCAACCCAACGAGAGAGCATAATGACCCTGTAGGGGCATGTTCTCGGTGTGCGGTCTCTTGAGCACAGCTGGCAGCCACAGAGCATCTTCCAACTTCCATCACCACTACATCTCCATCCACCAGCCCTGTGCTATGAGCTATCCACCCCCCCCCACACACACACACAACTGTGCTTTTCCTTGGGAACACCTTTGGTTTTTTACGTGGGAGCTCTGGGGACTCACGTAAGACAAATAGTCCATGCAATCTGCCTCAGACTCCAGACAACAGATGTTTGTCATCTGTGTGCAACAGGTTCCCTCCTTTCATGGACTTGTGTCAGTAGCTATCTCTTGGTATCAAACTGGTACTTCTGAGCTGAGATCAAATGTGCATTTCAGTAGGAGTCTTCCCTGGGCACAGGCTGACAAGAGAGCCTTCCTGAGACAGAGTGGACTAGGCCCCTGCTGGAAGCCTTGCAGTGCCTTCCCCATCTCATGCCAGGAAAAAAGGCAGTAGAGAAGTCCTCCAAGCAGGCTCGCATGGCTGCTTCCCCTGCAGCGAATTGGGGCCATGAAAGGCTATATGAAAGGAGCTGCTGAATTGAGCAGCAGTTAGTTGCTGTGTGGAGCCCAAGGAGTGAAGACTGGTTGGCTAGAAGAGTAGCAGTACCATGAGCAGCTCAGTGTGGGGAGCTCACAGCAATCAAAACAGAGTCCTGAAGTAGGACCAAAGACAACACAGGGCAGTAGGGAGTTGGTCCAGGTAGTTAGAGCAGCAATGGAAGGGACATAGCAGCCAGCTGTTACCTACAGCAGCCCTGGGCTGAGGCTTAGAGTAGAGTGTGAGACTGGGTCCCCCCCTTAATCCTCCATCAGCCACAGGGAGAAGGGGCCTGGACTCTGAGCTATCTCAGGGCGGGGAGGAGAGAGAACTGGACTACATGACCCATCCAAAGAGTTGGAATCAAAAGGGCCCTGAGAGGGTAAAGATGTTGCCTCCAGCAAGGAAACCATGGGCTACTGCTCTATCCCGGGGGGGAGCAAAATGAGAGAGAGGCCCTGTTGGACTTGTACCCAGAAGGAATTTGTTTTATTTTGCACACCGACTCTGACTCAGCTGCAGGGCGGAATCACAGAAGAGCCTCCATAAATAGAAAGCGAATGGAGGTGCACACACTCAGCCAAGGGGTCACTTGCATGAGGGGAGTGCAGTCCCATTAATCACACCCTCCACCCTGCCTCTTGTGGTACAGTGCAAACCTATCCTACAGCCAGTCACCTCCTGCTCCCCCAAACCAGTGGGAAACTAAGGGCAGCTGTTAATGGCCTAATAGAACAGTGGGTCTCAAGTAAAAGTGTGTGTACCAGAGACCTGGCGGAGGTACATCAACTCACCAAGAGAGTTGCCTAGTTTTAGAACGAGTGACGTAAAAAGCACTAGCAAAGGCTGGCCCAACTAAAATTCCCCTTGATGACTTGTTTACACTGAAATGTAAGTACAGCATTTTTGTTCCAGCTGATTTCAAAATTCTGTGCTTAAAAAATGAAAGTCAGTAGCTTTCCAGTAATGACACACTGTGACGCTTCTGTATTTCTATGCCCGTTTGTATCGGCAATTAGTTTCAAGGTGGGGTGAAAGTAGGGCTACATAAAACCAGATCTGGAAAGATTGAGAACCACAGCCCTAGTGCATGCAGATCCAAGTCCCTTCCTGCTTTGTCACATAGCTTTTCTTTATACTCCCAAGAGGTAATTGTGAATGCATTTGGTGTGAGTGCATCCCTAGGGACCAAAACTGCTCAGGCATAATTTCCCCAGCCTTTCAGGTCAGTGATTGCATTGAGGAACAGCCCAGACATGCGGCCTGGTACATTCGCTCTCCTGTAAATCATCAATACGTTATGCGTCTGCAAGGTCACAGTCTCCCAAACAGTTCCATTTCCACTGAGGATTTTCTCAGCAAGGGCCAGCCTGGTTGTAGAGACGTTCAGGAGGGAAACTTTTCCTGGGAAAGGTTTTGTTAACTTAAAAACAACAAAAAAAATCTTAATTTTGGGTGGGAGGTCAACCAAAAAGTGACACTCTAAGTGGTCTTTTTCAATAAAAGACTCAAATCTAAGAAAACAGGGCTAAAAATGTCCCTTTAATCAATCAACCCTTTTCTTTTTAAGAAAAATTATGGAAAGTTTTCATTGGCTCTGTGTATTATTGGGGGAAGGGGAAGAATCTGCGTTTTTCTGTATTTCACTCCATTGTTGCATGAAATGTGCACCTCTGCCCTGCCCCACCCCATTACTTACAATAACGGGGTGTCACTTAAAACTCCCCACAGCCATTTCTCCTGACAGCTGCAAATGGTATCCCAGTCCAGGAACCCATTGGATGTTCTTCCTCTGCCTTATGCAACAGCATGGAGCCCTGCTCCAGGCCGGCAACCAATCAGTGGGTGTCTGGACCGAGCAAAGACTGCAGGATAGGCTCCTGTGTTTGCTAAATGTGAGAATCCGCTAAGTGCGCATGTTTCCTGTGACACGCCCGCCCCCGCCCATGTCACATTGGAGCCTTGTTCTCCTGCCCAAGTCTTCACATCAGTGATGGGATTCTCCCCTAAATAAGACAATTCATACTTTTCAGGGGGCTTCTTTTGGCCCAGGCAAGCTGCTGTGCCCACATATACCTGGGTCTGGGTCGGGGTGGCAAGTTTGTAGAATGGTGGCAGGGGCCCAAATACCCAGTGCCCAAGCCTTTTCATCATCCAAACCACGCACTCGCTGCCATCACCTGCTTAAGGCTGTAGGAGGGAGTTCGTTTTGCAGGCTTCCTGCTTCTGATGTGCTTAAAAATATTCCTATTAGTCTTTGACTCTTTGGCTGGCTATTCTTCAAATTGTTTTTGGCCTTCCTAATTATATTTTCACACTTCATTTGACAGGGATTATGCACCTTTCTATTTTCCTCACTCGGATTTACCTTCCGCTTTTTAAACAATGCCTTTTTCTTTCTCACTGATTCTTTCACTTGGTGGTTAAGCTACAGTGGCACTCTTTTGGGTCTCTGGCTGTTTTTTTTTAATGTGGGGCATGCACTATGCTTGAGCCTCTATTGTGGTATCTTTAAAAAGTCTCCATGCGGCTAGCCAGGATTTCACTTGTGACACTGCATCTTTTAGTTTCTGCTTTAACTAACCTCCTCCTTGTGTGTAGTTCCCCTTTCTGAAGTTAAATGCCATGGTATGGGGCTGAGGTGTTTTTCACACCACAGGGGTGTTAAATTTGATTAATTCACTACTTCCAAGCAGTCCAGCGATATTCACCTCCTGGACCAGATCCTGTGCTTCACTTAGGTCTAAATCAAGAATTGCCTCTCCTCTGTGCGTTCTGGGACCTGCTCCAAGAAGCAGACTTTGTAAGGTTTTAAAAAGACTTTATCTCTGCATCCCATCTCCAGGTCACAGGTTCCCAGTCAATAGGGGGCTAGATGGAATCCTCCGTTATTACAGAGAGACCATGCAAATAAGCTCATGCTCCAAAATATGTCAGCCTATAAGGTGCCCCAGGACTTCTTGTTGTTTGTGTACAAATAAAAAACTCAAAAATCTCCCTTAGCGTTTTACAGTCACTGTGCCTATCCTGGTCTGGTAGTTGGTAGTATATCCCTACTGCGATGTTCTTGCAGCATGGAATTACTATGAACCATTTGGTTCATTTAAAATTATTTCATTTGATTCTATGATTTTTCACATATAGTATCACTTTCCCGTCCCACCCCCTGCACACTCTGTTCTGTCCTTCCCATATATTTTGTGCCCTGGTATGACTGTGTCCTATTGCTTATCCTCATTCTACCAAGCTTCTGTAATGCTCTCAAACTCTGCTTCCAGCCGCCATTACAAAACTCCCCTGAGCCTCGCCTGTTTTTTTCTCTTGGCTGGAGTACCTGGCAGTGCTGTTTGGGATAATCCAGGGGCTCAGGCCCCACTTTTTGTCCCTGCAGCTAGCAGCGCCCCCACCCCCCAAACCTCTCTAATGTCATTCAAACCAATGGAAATTTCAGTTATGTTCATGTGAAAAATGCTCTTGGCAGGAGTAATAATATGTGGAATGTAAAAACGTTCTTAAGCGGTGTGTAAATGTGAACACACAGACAAACGCAGTCACAGATTTCAGTGTTTGTAATGAGATGGCTGAACCTGAGACCCAGCAGCTGATTGTCCTGTGCCCCCCTTACCAAATTTCACACCCCCCACCCCATACACACTTTGTGCACCCTTAGTTCACGGTGATGACAAGTGGTCCTTAGTTCACTGTAATGATATGTCTTTTGTTATATAAGTCACCCTGCCTCTGTTTGCACACCAGCTCCCTGCTGCAAAGGCCGTGCTGCTCTGGACATCACCCCAGTCACACCCAGGCTGTGCTGCAGTTCACGTCGCTGGAGCTGAGCTCCTAGGGCTGAATATTTCTGGTGCCTGAGCACATTGGGACCATATAACATGCTGCCTATGGTCTGGGTGGCCCAGGAGGCACCAGAGCGATACAGGCTAGGATGTTGCCTTCACCCTGGCGGCTCCTTTCCGCCGAGGGCGAGTGCTGGGTCCTGTCCAGGTGGGCAAAGGCACTACTTGCTTGTTCAGAGGAAAGGCCCAGGTGGCCCTGACTGCCCTGACATGTGGCAGTGCTGTGGTCAGTGTTAGCACAGGCACATCTTCACTCAGGGTATAATGGGGGAGCAGCTACTCAGCCTCATGGCAAACTGCAGTGACTGCAACCCTGGTTTTTTCGGCCATGTTTCTTTGCTGTGCCTGCAGCCCCAGGAGCAGTACCTGAGCATGGGAAAGGCCTGAGAAGGTGACCAGGTGCAAGGGAAGGGAGAGAAGCAGGAAGGTATGGCTGAAAGTCTCAGGAACTCCCTGCCCTCTGCAGCAGTGATCTGTCCCTTAGGATGGACCGCAGGCTTGCTGGAGAAGACAGACCTGGATTTCCCCATCTCCATGTCCCTGAGTGGTTACAGCTCTCCAGCACGTAAAATATTTCTCCTTCATGCTCCAGGCACCTTCACTCCACTGCGGGACTGAGACAGCAGGGGCGAAATGTCAGCAGGAGGCGAAGGTGCAGAGACATTCCTGGGGGCTCCTGCAAGCCTGGGAGCTGTCCACTCCCTGCAGCCCTTCTGCTGGTATAATAAATTCAGCCATTACATGCTAACCAGGGCGGTACGTCAGTATCTTTGTACCTGGGTCCAGCTGCGATCAGCCACAAGGCAGAGAGAAGGGGAAGCTAGCGTGTCTGCCATTGGAGTTTAGAAGGTGCCACGCCTCATCAGCAGACTATCTAGGCATAAAGCCCAGAAGCTTCCCCAGCATAAATATGCCAAACCCAGGGAGCTGCAAAACCTCTTTTTATAAGAGCTACATGATACATGTGGCTTGGTGGCAGCTTTCGTGCATTGCCTGAGCCTGGCTCCTGGTCCTGATCATTATTTTAATGAGCTGCAGGCTCCAGTAAAACCCAGCACTGAGCAAATCCTATTAAACAAACCTGAAATTAAATAACTTGCTTCCATAATGTCAAAGTTTTATCTTTTAAAAAAAGAACAGCAGCCTGCCATTCCCTGCATGGTTTTGCCAATGACAAGCTGACTTGTTAGCTTAGCCTTTTGGTGCACAAAAGTTAATCAGTCACTAACCTGTATAAATGGTAACAGAGAGGAAGCCGTGCTAGTCTATACACTATCAAAACAAAAAGCAGTCAAGTAGCACTTTAAAGACTAGCAAAATAGTTTATTAGGTGAGCTTTCGTGGGACAGACCCACTTCTTCAGACCATAGCCAGACCAGAACAGACCCAATATTTAAGGCACAGAGAACCAAAAACAGTAAGCAAGGAGGACAAATCAGAAAAAGATAATCAAGGTGAGCAAATCAGAGAGTGGAGGGGTAGGGGGAAGGTCAAGAAGTAGATTGAACACATGGTTTAAATCATGGGTGTCCAACCTTTTGGCTTGCCTGGTCCGCAATGAGTGAAGAGGAATTGTCTTGAGCCGCATATAAAATATATAATATAGTTAATATATATAAATCACATAATAATGTTAAAAGTTTATGATCTTGTGGGGCCGCATTACTAGCTGTCCAGGGCCGCATGTGGCCTTGGACACGCCTGGTTTAAATCGTGATGGGAACCTTCTGAGTCACTATAGGGGCTCATCAGCATACTTGGCTTAATCTAATTCTTGCCCTTCCCACCCCCACCCCTCCACTCTCTGATTTGCTCACCTTGGTTATCTTGTTCTGATTTGTCCTCCTTGCTTACTGTTTTTGGTTCTCTGTGCCTTAAATATTGAGTCTGTTCTGGTCTGGCTATGGTCTGAAGAAGTGGGTCTGTCCCACAAAAGCTCACCTAATAAACTATTTTGCTAGTCTTTAAAGTGCTACTTGACTGCTTTTTGTTTTAACCTGTATAAAAGTCCTAGTGGAAGATATGAACATGAGCTCATAAGACTGAAAGGTGCCAGTGAGCAGCGGCTTCCTCCAGCTGGCTCTCCAAGCACAATCACAGCATGCCTGTGTGACTCATGCCTTTCATAGGGCTCTGAGCATCCCATGGCACCTCACGCTTCTCAGGACATAAGGCTGGAACCCAGAACCTGCCACTCCCGCTGACCCATCCTTGGATTTCTCTGTACAACCCACTAGCCTGTCTGCCAGGCTCTCCCACAAGCGTCTCCCACAAAAGCAATGCCCATAAAAGGGAGGTAGCCTCAGCCCACTGCCATTCCTCAGTCGAAACACATTTTCTTCTGTTTCTGGTGTCCCTCAGTTCCTTGTTGTCTTTAACTTAAATACCCCTGAGGAGTCCCAGCCTGCCTGCCTCCCACTCTTGTGTGTTTCTTAGTCAATGGCATATGACCAGCTGGGCTTGTTACTGTTTGCCTCTTTTAACTATACCCCATGACACACGCACAGATGTATTTCCCTCCCGTAACTTTGCAACAAGTCCCTGATCTCTGGGCCCCTCCAGACACACACTGAAATACAGCCGGGGGATATGCCTGGCTGACACATTTCAGACGACAGGGTGCATTTCACCATGCCTGAGGGACAGCTCTTCATGGGGTTGGAGCCCTTCAAAGCAGAGGAACTAGGACACAGCTTTTCAGAGTCTGTCAATTCACAGGGGCTTCGCAGGCGCTGAAGCGCAACTTTTTGTTTGCGGTAAACCTGGCATGTGGCGATGGCTGTGTTATTGTGGGGGTTTTTTTATGGCTGAATCTTGTTGAGAGACCAGAGGGAACAAGGCTGGACAGGGTCCAGGCTTTTCCCATGCACTGGCAGGTGGTATCTTGCTTTGTCACAAGTGGCTATGGGACCAGGGATTGTATTGGAAAAAAGAAAGTGTGATTTCTCATGTAATTCTCTCTGCAAACACGAGCTTGAATTAGAAGCAGCCTTCCAATTTTTGCAGACCTTCAGAAAGAATCAGACATTCTGCCCTGTTCACAATGGCACATGTGCACTCATGTTTATGTTAACAGGACTGTGGGTCAGACTGGAACCAAGGCTGACTTTGCATCCTTTTGTGCACTGAATGGAACATCCTGCCTAGTTGTGGTTGGGGTGATTAGCAGAGGCCATACGCTCCCATGCTACACAGCGGATGCATGCGCCAAGATGGAAAACAAGCATGAAATCAGATTGCAAGGTTCATCAGAGGTGAGGGACCTTGGCAGCTGAAAGCACCGCTACAGACCCTTGAATGAAGCTGAGCCCTGAGCAGTCAGTCGTCCCAGTGCATTGTTAAGCAATGTTCAAATGAAATGATTATTCCTGAGCACAATGAAGATCATCAGTTAGAATCCTTAACAATTCAGTTCAGCTTCTGTTTGATGCAGCTAGATTGTCGGTGCATTTGCATTAGGAGGAGTAATGCTACTTTTGATGGAGAAGAAGGATTACAAAGAAAATCTGCATACATTTATTGGCAAATGTCACTTAGCATATGTCCAAACATAATTTTTCACCAGTTGGTAGTACAGATTCTCTGATTTGTACAGATTTTTCAGTGGCAGGATAAACTCATAGGACCAAATTACTTATACCAGGGAAAACTGGCATTTAATTATTCTAACCCCGTGTGAGTTCTGAGGAATCTCCTGAAACCTCCTGCCCGATGACGTGGCCATAGTTTCTTACTTGCTAAGGGTTGCCCTGCTTAGAAATGGGCATCCACCCTTTTCACAATGACTGGCAGGCTTGCAGCAAAGATGTACTCCCATTCCATTTTAAGTGACCACACAATTCTGGTGCAGAGTCTGTCCTGCCTGTCACCAGCTGCCCAGATGCTAGAGTGAATAAAATCATTGGTGGCAATTGGCCACATGCCAGCCAGGATCTCCGTATGTAACTACAGCTGAGACTTGAGCTGGGACCTTCAGGTCCATATGGTGCCACTTTTCCAGGTGAGCCACAAGTACCTGAGATGGCAGAAGCTGGGTTGAGCCTGTCATCTCTGGAAGCATCTCTTGACATACCTGATGCTCTTCTGCTCCTAGGGGTCCTTTCAGGACTTCAGTTCTCGCTCATTTTGCAGCTGATGTGTCAGCCTGCTTCATCTCCGAGTAACTCGCACAGGGATTTTCTTAACCACGTGAGCCTTTTCCAGCTGCTTTGGCTTTGATCTGTTTGATTTTTGCAACACAATGGAAGCTTTGCTTTGCTTTGTTTAATATGTCAGGTATTGGCGGTGATGTGATTCCAAGGTGAGAGTTGAGGAGTTTGGGTTTCAGCAGAGACCTCTGCTGATGAAGTCCCAGCTCTCCCTGGTTACTGACAGAGAAACAGCAACTCAAACACACAGCTGGAGGGGTGTGGTTTTGTTTCTTCCCTTTTTAACTTGCCTGTGGTGGTAAAGTCCCAGCCCACACACCGGCTAGACACAGCTGAGACAAAGAGAGAGCTACACCAACTCTGCGCTGGCCTTGTCCGGTGTACCTCACTGCTGAGTGAAAGGGGCTCGTGGCAGCCGGAAGAGGGTAGCTGAGTCTTACTGGCTGAACCAGCCTTTGCTTAAAGAGCTGGACGTGTGGTGATGGCTGTGGAAATGTTCCCTTGTCTCCACTAGGAAATGGCCTCTGACCCACCAAGCTCATTTCAGAGAGAGACGAGAGGCCACAGCTACATTCCAAGTAACTGAACTGGAGTTAGACACAGTGGGAACTTGACCAAGGTTGTTCCCATGCAGGACTGGCATCAGGGAGCGAAAGTGCAAAATTCAACCGGATCTGGCTCCCAGCTCCAGGAAAGTTGGCTCTGAACATGCTCATCACGTGTACACCCTGTGCTCTTGGCTCACCTGATGTTTCCCTGCTACAGGCTGTCTAGGCAGCAATCTCCGCAAGTCAGACTCCACTCGTCCCATTTCTCATCTCCACCACACAAGCAAATGCCCACGACATCACAACCCTTCGGTATGCCAGGCGTATCGGCTGGGTAACAATGTTAGCGCAGAAGAAATCGCTAATATGGGATACGCTGTCATTTAGAATTCAGTTTAATTACCCAGTGGCTTGTGAATGCTGTGCACAAATGAAGCTGGTTTTGTGACTGCTTATAGCAAGTGACTTCTTAGTAGTGGGTGTGCAGAGCCTTCCTGGCTGAGCAATGCTCGGGAGGTGATGTCGGACGGGGTCCCTCTGGGGGGGTGAGGAACATTCATTCAGTTGCCTGCCCCAGCTGTGCCTCTGCATCCGTGTGTGCGTGGCCGAAAGTGAAAGGACGGCGTCTCTGGCAGGCACAAATTAGAAGCTGTCTGTTCAAATCAGAACAGCTGGGCGGCACTTTGTGGCTTACAGGCTTTGGCTGGCCATCGGTACCATGCTGTGAAATCCATCTAGCGTGACTGGACTTCTTCCCTCACCTATGACTTGCTGGCCATGTGCAGAAACATCAGGAGCTGAGATACTCGTCCTGTGGAGAGCCTGCACTGTGTCTCAAGGCCCTTTCGTAGGCGGTGGGGCAGAGAAGGGCAGCCCAGGTCTGGCACGGGGTAGGTATTGACCCACTCTCACTCCCCAGCGGCAGAGAGCTCCCCTGTCAATCTGAGCCCCTAAGGCAGCTCTCTGCCACTCCATGATCAACCTGGTACTGGGTTGCTTCCCTCAGCCTCCACCCCCACGTGTAGGGCCAGAATATTCCATGAGACCCCCTAGAGTGCCCCCAGCTCTGAAAAGTGCTTAGCAGAGGAGCTGTGTTCTCCAAGGGCTCAACTCTGTTTGTGAGAGCCTGGAGGAGGGTGTCAGCTGAGCCCTAGAACCACCAGCTCACATCTATCCAGTCCACTTGGAATGACCCCTGAGCCGCCTTCTTCCCAGGATGCAAGCAGGCAGATCTGAAAGGAATCCTGCTCTGTCCCATGGCTGCTTATTGCATTAGCAGACCCAGTCTTATCTCCCTCTGCCAGGTCTGGAATGAGAGGAGGAGAGATGCTTCCCCAGACAAGGATCAAATGTTTCCATATAATTGCAGGTGCTGAGCGAGAGAACACGTAGAACAATCCACTGCAGGCAGATTAAAGCCCTGCCTGAGGAGATTCCTGTGGCTGTCTCTGCAGGTCCCTGTACAGTGGGGTCTCTCCCCCTCCTTCTCCAACACCAGGGGTCTTTTGCTCCATTTCCAAACACAATGGCTTTCCCCTGCACACAGTCCACAAGGCAGCCAAAAGTGGTCAGGGTTCTGCAGCCCCTCTGTGTGCTTCCTGCAGGAGAATGCTGACTCCAAGGTTCTGATCCACTGGAGCTGTTTGCAACCAGCCTATCCCACAGCCAAGCAGTCCCCGGGAGGCCAAGCTGCGATGGGGCCTCCAACCAAGTACTTGGCAGACAGGGCTTCTGGGCACATTCTCCCTGCAACATTGGTCTGCCAGGAGGTGAGACAACATTTGTCTGGAACATTCATCTGCAATGAGGCGGTGTGTCTCTTCTGAGCCTGCTGGGGCAAGGTGGGGGTGGCCAGGCCAATGCCTGGGGGTGGACAGCATACACAGCCAAAATAGAGAAGGGAAGGAGTAGAACTGGCATGGCAGCAGCCCTGCTGGGAAGGATCTTGGAGTTGCAGTGGATCTCAGGCTCAACCCGAGTCAGCAATGCCATGCTGTTGCAAAAAATGCAAATGCATTTAGGTTGCATTAGCAGAGGCCTAGCATGCAAGTCACAGTGGGTACCGCTCTGCTGGACTTCAGCTGGAGTATGGCGCCCAGTTTTGGTCACCCATGAGTGGCAAGGATGTAGAGAAACTAGAAAGGATGCAGAGGTGAGTGACGAAGATGATCCAAGGGATAGAATGCAAGGCCTGCAGGCAAAGGCTGAAGGATCTGGGCGTTTTTTGTTTGGAAAAGAGGGGCCATAACTGTTTTCAGCTACTTGAAAGGCTGCCACCGCAAAGACAGAGAAAATTGTTCTCCCTTGCCACTGAGGGCAGGACAAAAGGCCATGGTTCAAACTCCAGCACAGCAGATTTACATTAAATTTCAGGAAAAGCTCCCTAAGGGTAAGAACAGCGGGACAATGGAACAGATGCTTAGGGAGCTCATGGAAGTGCCTCCACTGGAGGTTTTCAAAAGGAGGCTGTAGAACCATCTGTCTTGAATAGGTTAGACACAACAAATCCTGCACCTAGGCAGAGGTTAGTCTAAATGCCCCTTGCAGGCCCTGCCAACCCAATTTAAATCAACAGGCAGTTGATTTAAATCAAACAAAGGAAGCATTTCTTCACACAACACACAGTCAGCCCATGGAACTCCTGGCCAGAGGATGTTGTGAAGAGCAAGACTGTAACAGAGTTCAAAACAGAACTAGACGCATTCCTGGAGGATAGCTCTGTCAATGGCTGTTAGCCAGGGTGGGCAGGGATGGAGTCCCTGTCCCCTGTTTGCTAGAAGGCAGCAGGGGATGAATCACTTGATTCCTTGTTCTGTTCATTGTCTCTGTGGTACCTGGCCATACAGCAACTGGGGGCAAGCGAGTCCTCAGACAGCCACGGGGCCCTTTCTGCTCCCGTAGAGAATAACCTCCCCTGCCAGTCCATACATGGTGTGGGGGAGCCCAGTGGCAAAGGGAGGACCTGTGTCTGTGGACCTTCCCTGGGCAGCTCCCATTCAGGGGTCTGGGTGGAAATACAAACTGCCTGGAGATGACAGCCACGAAAGCCAGCCGCACTGAGCTAAGCTAGGCAACGGGAGCCTGAATGGGTGCTGGCAGCAGTGATCACAGACCGTGTGTCTGGTGTACGCTGGGCTGGTGCCAAGGCTACTTTTGTAAAAAAAAAAAAAAAAAGCTGATACTCAGCTGGCTCCCCATCCCCTCCCTCCGGCCAATCCCGCCCCTGAGGCTGCCGAGGTGCTGGTACTGAGTACCAGCAAGTACTGGCACAAAACAAGCATTGGCTGGTTCCATGTGCAGGAGAGTCTGGAGAAGCCCCTTTTCCTGGAGCTGCTGGTGGAAGCCATAGGGTTGGGCGTATTCTGGTGCTTGTGGCTCTTCTCTGGTCCCTGCTCTCCCTGTAACGAGCACGGCAGCACTGACGGCCCTGCACGGCACCAACTCTCCAGCCAGCCAGTGTCACTGCACGGCACAGGTCCAACGCCCAGCAGGCCACCCGCAGCTGGGGGCGCCCCAGCAAGAGAGGGGCAGAGGAGCGTTAACTGAACGGCAGCTGATTTTCTCTCGCAATCAGTCCCAGCTCGTGTAATCAGAGAACAACTGGGAGCAAGGGGAAATCGTGCTGTGCTGAGGGTTTAATATTCAGAGGAGCTGCTGTGCAGGAGGAGAGTTGGGTCCTGCAGAGCTGTGGTATTCTCAGGTTGCCAGCCAGGCAAGGACTCTGTGTGTGTGTGTGCGTGCGTGCGTGCATCACGCGGTGGAGCTCAGGCTCACACACACACACAATGTTCCTGCTCATCTTTTCCACAATGACTTTTGGGTGCACCAAGACACATGCCAATGTGCACAACCAAGAGAAACATAAAACCTAGCTGGGGGCCCTCTGCTAATCAACTAGCCAGCATGTGAATTGCTCCTGAGCAGCCGCACAAGTGCACAGCTCACAGGGAACACTGATGTGGGGACACGCATGCGCCTGCGCTCATAAAATCTGCGGAGAATTAAGGCAGGGCACAGACTCGCCTGTGGCTGCTGACAGTCCACACTATGGAGTCAGTGCAGATGTCTGGGCCTAGCTCTGCAAAGGCTCTTCTGGCTGCTCCACTCCTCACCCTGGAACTGATACACGGTCACTCTGTCGTTGGGAAGGAACGTGGTAGCTCAGAGCTCTGCGGTTCAGCCAGCCTGAGCTACATCGGCGGTGCCACTAATGACTCAGGGTACGTATACGCTCTGAAGAAATGATGGGTTTACTCTCCTGTGAGAGGGCTAACTATGCCACAGTATAGGAAGAGGACTGTGTTGATTAAAAATTACCTGATCTAGAGGGAAAGTGAAGGTCGCCATAAAAAAGGGTGGGTTTGTGTGCATGCACCTGTATGTGCATGTGTAAAAAACAATGGACGTTTATAGTCATTAAAACAAATCAGAAACTAGGAATGGTAGAAAATTGTTAAGAGATGGAAAGGGACATCTGTGAAGGGAGAAATCTGTGAGCAGCAGAGCCGAGGAGGAGGTTTTGTAGGTACATTAGGATGAAAAAGAATCCTGGTGATGGTATTAGGTCATTGCTAGATGGAAACGGTACAGTTAGTAGTAACGCAGGAAAGGCAGAAGTGGCCAGTAAGTATTTCTGCCATGTGTCTGGGAAGAAAACAACATCATTTCACGGTACGTGTGTCCACCCTTTCTGTCCATTCCGCTGGTCTCTCAGGAGGACGCTAAACAGCAGCTACCAAAGTCAGAAGTTTTTAAACCAACAGGGCCAAATAACTTGCATCCAGGAGGTTTTAACGAGCTGGCTGGACCGTTAATGTTGATTTTCATTAAATCTTGGACAACTAGAGAAGTGCCAGAAGACTGGGGAACCAGCTGACGTTGTGCTAAGATTTAGAAAGGGGGCACAGGGTGACTCAGCTCGTTATTGATCTGTCAGTCAAACACCAATCCCAGGCAAAGGCAGGGAGCGGTTAATACAAGACCTGATTGATTAAAAAAATGAAAGAAGGATAATATCATTAATACCAATCAACCTCTTTTTCTTGCAAATAGACCCTGCCAAACTAATCTGATGCCGCATGTGCCGGGAGACCAGCCTGGGGGTGGAATGCGACTGTTTCCTACCAAGCAGAATGGGAGGGTGTGACAGCAGAGGCTGATACTCGTCCATGACCACAGGGGGCAGCAAGCACGGAGGGGGGGACAGTTACACTCGAGTGACAGGGGGGCAGCAAGCACGGAGGGGGGGACAGTTACACTCGGGTGACGGGGGGGCAGCAAGCACGGAGGGGGGGACAGTTACACTCGGGTGACGGGGGGGCAGCAAGCACGGAGGGGGGGACAGTTACACTCGAGTGACGGGGGGCAGCAAGCACGGAGGGGGGGACAGTTACACTCGAGTGACGGGGGCAGCAAGCACGGAGGGGGGGACAGTTACACTCGAGTGACAGGGGGGCAGCAAGCACGGAGGGGGGGACAGTTACACTCGAGTGACGGGAGGCAGCAAGCACGGAGGGGGGGACAGTTACACTCGAGTGACGGGGGGCAGCAAGCACGGAGGGGGGGACAGTTACACTCGAGTGACAGGGGGGCAGCAAGCACGGAGGGGGGGACAGCTACACTCGAGTGACGGGGGGCAGCAAGCACGGAGGGGGGGACAGCTACACTCGAGTGACGGGGGGCAGCAAGCACGGAGGGGGGGACAGTTACACTCGAGTGACGGGAGGCAGCAAGCACCCCAGTGATCTGTTGCTGGCCAGCAGCACAGCCCATACCAACCTGGCCTGCCCTGGAGAGCAGCTGCTGGGTGGCCCCAGGAGAAGCAGCAGCTGCAGTGGGCAGCCCTTCTCCTCCTACCCCAGGCGAAGGCCAAGGAGCAGGGTGCATGTCCCCCACCCCCAGACCGGGCTGACCCTGGGGAGGAGCCAATAGATGTGGTGCTCAGCTTTTCCTCTGCCTGACCTGGACCCAGCCCCAGCCCCAGCCCCGAACAGTGCTGGTTAAGTCTATTAGTGTAATATAATCAGACTTCTGCAAGGTGAAGGACTGGCTAGTGGGGGGTGGTTTTGCTTTTAAAAAAATAAGAATGATATGCAATTAACAGGATGTGCATTACATCGATTTAAAACTAGCTAAACAAAAAGCCTTATAATTGTAAATGGGGATTCCTCAGCCTGCGGGGGTGGTTCTCGTGGGGCTCTGCAGTCTGTGGCTCTAGGCTCGCTGACATTTTTATGGACCACCTGGAAGAAAACCTGAAATCATCACTGACGAGGTTTGCAGGTAACACACAAATTGGGGGCATGGTGACCAACAGAGTGGCCAGGTGGCTAACACAGAGCACGCTCCAAGCAAACAACCGGTATGCGTCTAGGAGCAAAGAGTGTCGCCACACTGACAGGCTGGGTCTTCTGTCCTGGGCAGCAGGGTCTCTGAGAAAGATGTGGTGGGTCATAGCAGACAACACCCATGAGAGCTGCCAGGGGGCCAAGGGCGAGGTGGGAGGGGGCCCAGCTCCATACTTCAGAAGGGGCAGGGTCTCGGGTATTCAGGCCTCACTGCTGTGACGACAGTGCTGGGCTTCCCTCCTCCTCCCCCCTCGCTCCCTCTCATCCACGCACAACCAGCCCCTGGGGCAACTGCCCTCCCCCACATCAGCAGGCCTGAGGGTAGATAATCAGCTGAACAGAACAAGTGCCCCTCTCTGGCCAAGAGATGTGCCTCCACTCTCCTGCCTGAAGCCACTTTAGCAACTCAGCCCCGCAGCCAAGTCACACCTCCGTGTGGTGATCGGACACACCCCTTCTGGGGTGCACATTTCACAGGGGCCCATCGCGGTGCCCTTGGTATAGTGTTAGAGTCTGGGAAAGAGCTGTGGCCCCAGGCGGAGAAGAGGGGCAGGAGCTCTGTAGGGCTCAAGAGTGGAAGGAGATGGGCGAGTCCTCGCCCTCCCTTTCCTCCAGGGAGTGCTGGTTTCCCATAGGTTATTTCTCCTCGTAAAGTCAACCGATACCTGCCTGGTGCCTGCACGCAGGGGTCCCTGTCAGGCCCAGGGCCCCATGGGGGCGGTGCTGCACACACACACCCCAGCCCCATCTGCAGGAGCTCCCAGCTTCTGGTGTGTCACGTTCCCTGAGAGTTGTGCAAGTCGCACTTTGGCCAGCATAGCCCCCACCATCACACACACCTGCTCAGCACCCGGAGGAGAGCTCTGCTGGGCCAGCATGAGCCCCACGCACCTAGCACAAAGCCCCAGCTGCAAGCCCAGGTGGCTGATGGTGCTGGTGCCAGGGCCACGCAGCTGCTGGACCTGCACTCTCTCTGGGCCTCTATTTGTACTGCTTCCTTTTCCCCCTTACTGGTTTTCAGACCAGCCCCCTGGCCAGCCTTCATTTTCCTTGTGCCTGACCGTGTCGCTTCCTCCCAGGGGGTGAGAGTGATGTCAGAGGGGTGCTGCTGTCTGCTACCCTAGGGGTACTGGGGAGTTCCCAGACAGCCTGTGGCCATACTGTGCAGGAGCTCTCCAGGGCACAGCTTTTCTCCATTCCTTCCCTTTTCCCTCCACTGGGTGTTTCCATTGCTGAACAAGCAGCATCCCTCCTGCTGCCTGCAGCTGAGAGCCCAGTAACCATTGCTAGGTGCATGTAAAGCCGTCCGACTTAAACTGTATCTGTTGGATAAGGAAACACTGTGTGAGCAGCTGCACGGCTGAGCAGCTGGGAGCGATTCTTCTCTGCTGAGGACAGGGTGTGATTCCTTTCAGTGCCCCCATACCCACCCTTCCACTCTCGCATGGAAGGCCTATGCATTTCAACCCTTAACACCGCTCATTTGGAGGGCACTGTCCCAGCTGGGATGCTGGTTTTGCTCCTGCCCAGGCTAGTGGTGGCTGATGACTGCTTGGTAGCCCCTGAAATGAGGAGCTGGGGTCTCAGTCCAGTTCCGAGTTACCAGGTTACTAGTTACATCCCAGCAGTCCCATCCTAGCTGGCACAGATGACACTCCTGTTGTTAGTCACAGCAGAGAGGAAAGGACAGAATGACCCATTGAGACTAAACTACCCACTTGCTCTACAAGGAGCACCTCTAAGGTTCCTCAGGGCTCAGCGCCAGGGGCAGGCAGTGTAGGATGTCTGTAAGGCATTTAACTTAGTACTACATGACATTCTGATTTAAAAAACTAACACTATACGAAGCACGCTGCACACATTAATTGGATAAAAGCTTGGCTAACTGACAGATCTCAAAAGGAATTAGAAGAGCAAATCAACACCGGTTGGTACAGTTCTAGTAGTGTCCTGCAGGGATCTGTTCTTGGTCCATTGCTCTTCAATATCTTTTTCTGTGATCTGGAAGAAAACAAAACCACTGCAGGTAAAGTTTGCAGATGACACAAAAACAGGAGTGTTAAATAATGATTGGACAGGGCCATTATACAGGCAATTTAGATGATTTGCTAAGGTAGATCTGTTTGAACACTGTGTGGTTCAATATGGTAAAATGCAGGACATATGTCTCCAAAAAAAGAATGTAGGCCATATTTACCAGCAAAGGGGCTGTATCTTGGAAAGCACTGAATCTGTAAAGGACGCAGGGGTCAAGGTGTGTCATCAGCTGAACAGCAGCTCCCAGTGTGATGCTGTGGCTAATGTGATATGATATGTATATATCACCTGCAGTGATTCTTCAATATACAAAGGGAATACTGAGTAGGTGTAGACAGGTGATGTTACTTCTGCATTTGGCATGGGTAGGACCATTAGTACAACAGCATGTGCAGTTCTGGTGTCTGCACTTCAAATAAGATCTTAATAATTTGGAAAGAGTTCAAAAAAGAAATAGAAGAATTATTCCAGGTCTGGGAAAGCTGCCTTAGAGTGAGCGACTAAAGAAGTTCAATCTCATCAAAGAGAAGGTTTAATGTGACTCCATCCCACCCTTAAAATACCTACCTGGAGGAACATAAGAGTGGCTATAGGAAGTCACATGTCAGAGGGGTCGCCATGTTCATCTGTTTCAGCAAAAACAACGAGGAGTCCTGTGGCACTTAAAGACTAACAAATAGATTTGGGTATAAGCTTTTGTGGGCAGATTCCAGACCATGAAAGCTTAAGACAAAATTAATTTGTTAGTCTTTAAGGTGCCACCAAACTCGTTGTTTTCATAGTAAGTCAGACTAATGGCCATGTAGTCCAATTGCCTGTCTTCTGAACATGGCCAGTGACAGACGCTTTCAGAAGGAATGAATAGAAAAGGGCAACTTTGAGTGATCTGTACTCTGTTATCCCATTGCTACTTCTGGCAATTGGAGTTTTAGGGACACCCAGGGCCTGGGGTTGTGTCCTTGGCTAACAGCCATTGATAGACTTAGATTCTAAAAACTCGTCTCATTCTTTTTTTAACCCGCTTATGCTTTTCACTTGCACACATTCCATGGCTGGGCATTCCCCAGGCTGGCAGTGTGCTGTGTGAAAAAGTACTTCCTTATGTTTGCTTCAAAGCTGCTGCCTATTCATTTCATCGAGCAGTCCCTGGTTCTTGTGTTAGGTGAAGGGGTAAATAACACTTCCCTAGTCACTTTCCTCCCACCATCAATGATTTTATAAATCTCTATCATATCCACTATTAGTCATCCCTCTTCTAAGATGAATGGCACCAGGTTTTTTAAACCTCTCCTGATTTGGAAGCTGTTCCACGCTCCTAATCATTTTGTAGCCCTTCTCTGTGCTTTTGCCAAGTTTAATATATCTTTTTTAAGAAGGGTTGACCACCAGAACTGCAGGGGGTGGCCAGATCATGAATTTATATAGTGGCATTATGGAATTTTCTTCACTTTTTTATTTTTGTATCTATCTCTTTTTTAATGGCTTTGTAACATTCCATTGGCCTTTTGTTTTTCTTTCTTTCTTTTTTTTTTTTTGAGTGCTGCAGCATTCAGTAGATAGTTTGAGAATGATCCAAGATGACTCCATGATTTCTTTCTTGAGTGGGAACAGCTGATGGAGACCCCTATCATCTCGTAAGTATTGCAGAGATTATGGTTTCCAATGTGGATTACTTTGCACTTGTCAACTCTGAATTTCATCTGCTATTTTGTTGTTTGCTTGTCTGGTTTTAAGTATCAGAGAGGTAGCCAAGTTAGTCTGTATCTTCAAAAACAACAAGAAGTCCTGTGGCACCTTATAGATGAATAGATATTTTGGACTGGTTATGTGACTCTTTTCAGTCGGCTTAGCATATAAGCATCCTGAGCAATTTTGCATGGCCTGCAAATTTTGCTACCACACTGTTTATTTCCAAATCCAATCTGCTGAACAGTGCTGGTCCCAGTACAGACCAAGTATTTACCTCTCTCCATTGTGAAAACTGATAACGACTTATTCCCAGCTGTTGTTTGCTATCTTTTTACCCGTTACAGATCCATTAGAGGACCATCCAAGACTTCTCATTTGCCTTAAAAGTTTTTGTGAGGGACCTTTTCAAAGGCTTTCTGGTAGTTCAGGTATAGTATATCCACTGGCTTTCCCATGCCAACCTGTGTGTTGACACCTCAAAGAATTCCAGTAAATTGGAGGGACATGATTTTCCTTTATAAAAGTTTTGTTGATGCCTTCCCAACAAACTGTGTTCCTCT